>NC_136059.1:550952728-551350228 GCF_964261635.1 Lissotriton helveticus | reverse complement strand
CTTTTATGGGTAACTTGGGGAGTTCCTCAAGCAGTGTTTCCTCACTTGCCTCAACAAACCAAAGAAGCGATGAGCAAGAAAATATAGCAGAAAACACAAGGCTCAATTTTTTAGGGGATATGCGACTTGTTCTGCAACAACGCCAGTGAGAACAAAGCAGAACGCCGCAGTTTCAACAATGAGGCAAGGGGCATGGAAGAAACTGGTACCGACAAAACCGAGGAGGAGAGGACAAAGGCGGAGATGGGTCACCGGAAAGAGAAGGGGCTCAAACGAGAAGCATGAAACAGAAGAAAAATCGGAAATAGATGACCTGCAAATTGTACATCTATCTAAACGAGAAATAACTGAGGCCGAAACATCACTTTTAAAAAGAGGCATAAACTTTTGCCCCAAAAAAGGAATGGATCTAACCCAAACCAGAATTGATCTTTATCTTTATGTGCGGAAAATCAAATTAAAGAAGTTCTTTTTAGAAAACAAGGATAAACCAATACCAACAAAAATGACAAAGGAACCTACCTCGTCCCTACTTGCAAAAGAATCAGATGATTATTTACTGTTGTTCTAAATGCATAGGAAGGACATGAATTATCCTTAGATGCAGCATGCTCACAATTAGGAGTTGGTCTTAGTGAAAACCATTCACATTCAAAATTCTATCCCTAATTCCCTCCAGGAAATAAAATAGATATTTTCCAAGAGGCCGTTGTGCAAGATCTATACAACATATGGAGATCCAAATACAAAGACAATTAATAACAAGAGATAAGCGTGAAGCACGCACAAAATTAATGGATGACAAAGAAATCGACATAAAAGTTGCCAATAAATGCGGAAACATTGTAATTTGGGATCGCAATGCCTACATTTCGGAAGCACATTGTCAGCTGGAGGAAACAAATTTCTATGAGATATTACAAAGGGATCCAACAATGGATATCAAAAGGCAAATTGATATATAAATCAGAACACGGTCATGACAAAACTTAGTAGATACTGAAGAAGCAAAATATCTAACAGTGGATTACCCGGTTACTGCAACCATCTACTTCCTACCAAAGCTTCATAAAAACTCAAGAACACCTCCAGGACACCCAATTCTATCAGCAAAAAATTCTCTCCTTGAACCACTGGAAAACTACATTGACTATTTTCTAATCCCTTATGTCGCAAAGCTAAGTTCATACATAAAGGATACCAGTGATTTACTGAGAATAATACAGGAGATTCCGTGGCAGTCAAACTTCCAACTCATCACAATGGATGTCATTGAACTCTACACCAACACTCTGGATGAGAAAGCCATTTCATACTTTCTGAAAAAAAGAAATATACATTACAGTAAGCACAATACGATGATAATGGAAATGATCTCACTATGCCTGACCCAAAATTGTTTCATGTTTGGAAATGAATTTTTTGGGCAACGCACCGGAGCTGCGATGGGGTATTCCTTCAGTCCCAGTTACGCCTGCCTTGTAATGGGCTGGTGTGGGAAAGAGAGATGGCATGGAACCCAATGTACAGCAAATTCGTGGACAAAATCATCAAATGGACACGGTTCATTGATGATTTATTCATCGTGTGGAATGGAAGTGTGGGGGAATTTGAGGAATATTTTGAGATTCTAAAATCAAGTGTGGATAACTTGAAATTTACTTACAACATCAGTAATGAAAACATAATATTCCTGGATACAGAGATCTACATAAAGAATATGAAAATTGAATCCACACTTCATAGAAAAACAACAGCCACCAATTCCACCCTAGAAGCGACAAGTTTTCACCAACCAGTTCTGATTGCCAGCATCCCTTATGGGGAATTCATCCGCTTGAGGCGTATTTGTAGTGAGGAGGAGGAATGGAAATAGCATAGTGAGAAAACAAAGAACAGATTTCTGAACAGATAATACAATGGTAAAACTGTGGATAAATGTTGGTTGGGGGCAAATGAACAATCAAGACAGGATTGCTTGGTACCGAAAACACCCAATGCAAAACCCTCAGCAGAAGAACCAATCCACCTGATTTTGGACTACAAGCAAGAAGAAAAAGAAATCTCGCAGATCATGAGAAAAAATTGGAAGATTTTGAAGTTGGATCACACAATGGGCAAACTAATGGGAAACCATCCAACCATCACATACCGCAGAGTCACTAACCTCAAAGACAAATTAGTGCATAACCATCTAAAAACAAATTAAAAAAAGGACTCGTGGCTGAAAACAACTGGCTTTGCCAAATGCCATAGTTGCAAAGTGTGCCAAATCGCCAACCCTACAAAGGCAATAACTATGGCAGATGGAAGAATTTGGCGGATCCACCAACTCATCACCTGTAAAAGTGGCCAGTACACTGTGTACATAATTGAATGCCCATACAAATTAAAATACGTGGGCAGCACAATTTGTGAACTCAAAAAAGAGTATTGAAACATGTAAGAGCGACAATAAACAAGGATAAAAACGACGCTGTTGCAAAACATGTGGAAACATTCCATAAAGGGGATTGGAAATGTCTCAAGTTCAGTGGTATAGAGACTGTTCCTCAAAACGAACGAGGAGGAAACGGAGAACGAATATTGAGGCAGAAAGAGTCTCGCCATATACTCAATTTCAGAAGTATGTCCCCTCACGGCATGAATTTTTCGGAAGAAATGTACATTCACTTGTAAATAGCTCCCATGATGTCCAATGTGTCATTACAGAAGAGAAAATAAAGGTTCCCGTAATTAGGAGGTGGCTTTTGAAAATTGAACTGCATTGTACAGACATCTAAATTGATATTGTGCTGGAATAGCCATGACCGAAAAATAAAAAAGCTAAATTCACTAAAAAAATCCATAAAGAAACCCTTTGATCAACAAAGCTGTAACATAACACACCGAATAAAACTGCTGGTTATGGATTAAACATTAAAAAAATGACTAAAAAACAGTCTGTAAATAGGAACCTATAAATATGTATATAAATATCCTCCTATCTGTTTATTTGCATTTGGAACCAATTCCATATATACTTTTGTAATGTCTTAAAGGTTAAATATTAACTTTTTGTAACTACATGTCCCAGAATGCTTGGTGTTACCTTGTGAGTTTGAAACAGGAAATGATGTAACTCATTTTGAAATTACAAAAAACACAATGTTTAGAGAACTAACCAACCGTGGCCAAGGTATAGGAATACCGAAACGCGTGGGTTATTTGCTTGTTGGAAAAATGACTGAAGAGTAAAATATTAACTGGCATTCGCCTGCAAGAGTGCGCCCTCCTTTGGTTTACACTGGGCTCAGTGAAAATGTCGAGAAAATATATATGTATATATATGAAGTTCCACAAGGTGCCCAAAAGCAGAGTGCACTCCCTGCTTGCCTTCTCCAGTAAGGGGGGGTTTACATATGCAATCAGCGCCAGCAGAGCCTGACGCGTTTCGAGTTATCCACTCTTCCTCATAGGCTGTCTGCAAATTGAGTAACTGCAAGCAAAAAACAAACCAGTATTTTAGTCCCTTTTTTATTGCCATTATGCACCATAGAGATCACCTGATTCTTTTCTTCACAAGTGAACATTATCAACATAGTGTGTGCTGGGACTGGTAGTCTTTCAATAATACCCCAGTGGGCTGCTTGCAGTTGTCTCAATCAAATAGTTCATAGTCACGAAAGCACCTGCATGATAACCTCCCCGTTCAAATTATCGGCAAACCAGATCCGCCCTGCCGATAGTTGTACCAGCAGCGGAACCATTCCAATGTACGGCGGTGCTCTCCCCGGCCGGGTCGGCCGTAAATATGAAGTTCCACAAGGTGCCCAAAAGCAGAGTGCACTCCCTGCTTGCCTTCTCCAGTAAGGGGGGGTTTACAGATGCAATCAGCGCCAGCAGAGCCTGACGCGTTTCGAGTTATCCACTCTTCCTCATAGGCTGTCTGCAAATTGAGTAACTGCAAGCAAAAAACAAACCAGTATTTTAGTCCCTTATTTATTGCCATTCTGCTTTTTGGGCACCTTGTGGAACTTCATATGTATATATATATATATATTCACTGAAAAAAACATGGGTTTCACACACGTTATAGTTAGGAATTAGCAATTAAAAAACCTTGCAAATTTTAGTCCCTTATTTATTGCCATTATGCACCATAGAGATCACCTGATCTCTATGGTGCATAATGGCAATAAATAAGGGACTAAAATACTGGTTTGTTTTTTGCTTGCAGTTACTCAATTTGCAGACAGCCTATGAGGAAGAGTGGATAACTCGAAACGCGTCAGGCTCTGCTGGCGCTGATTGCATCTGTAAACCCCCCCTTACTGGAGAAGGCAAGCAGGGAGTGCACTCTGCTTTTTGGGCACCTTGTGGAACTTCATATTTACGGCCGACCCGGCCGGGGAGAGCACCGCCGTACATTGGAATGGTTCCGCTGCTGGTACAACTATCGGCAGGGCGGATCTGGTTTGCCGATAATTTGAACGGGGAGGTTATCATGCAAGTGCTTTCGTGACTATGAACTATTTGATTAAGACAACTGCAAGCAGCCCACTGGGGTATTATTGAAAGACTACCAGTCCCAGCACACACTATGTTGATAATGTTCACTTGTGAAGAAAAGAATCAGGTGATCTCTATGGTGCATAATGGCAATAAATAAGGGACTAAAATACTGGTTTGTTTTTTTCCTTGCAGTTACTCAATTTGCAAACAGCCTATGAGGAAGAGTGGATAACTCGAAACGCGTCAGGCTCTGCTGGCGCTGATTGCATCTGTAAACCCCCCCTTACTGGAGAAGGCAAGCAGGGAGTGCACTCTGCTTTTTGGGCACCTTGTGGAACTTCATATGTATATATATATATATATATTCACTGAAAAAACCATGGGTTTCACACACGTTATAGTTAGGAATTAGCAATTAAAAAACCTTGCAAATTTATTGAAAAAAACATAGGTTTCACACACGTTATAGTTAGGAATTAGCATTTAAAAAACTATGCAAATTCATTGAAAAAACCATAGGTTTCACACGTTATAGTTAGCTGAACATTTCTCTCATACAAAACCTTTGAAATTCCTCTGTTATAGTTAGCTCAGCTAACTACAACTTGTGCGCCCGCAAGGCACTGCTGATGATGTCACATATTACATCACTCATGACATGGTCAGTGACATCACTTATGACATCACTTATGACATCTCAAATGACATCACTGATGTCATCATCCAGTGAATGTGTGTCTTTCTGAAAAATATTTTTTTTTATATATGCATATCTAAAGGTCAATGGAAGAATAAATGGGTAAATAAGTGTCTAAAGGGATGTTTTTTTTGTAACATTGATTGTATATCCTGACTGACTTAGTGAATAGGTGTACAAGTGAGTAATCTTTAAATATTTAAATATCTGTATCAGTGTCTCACTTTGTATATAAGTGGCTGCATGGGTTGGTGAGTAGCTACATGAGTGTGTATATGGGTTATTAGTTGTTTTTTTGAGTACCAAAATGAGTGTTTGTACAGTTCGGTGGGGAGTATTACTTAGCGCACAGATGCATGAATGACTGACTCACTGTTTGTATGTGTTTTGAAGATAGTATGTGTGCAGGACTGTATGGGTGGATGAGTGTGTGTATGGGTGTGTTAGTGAGTGAATAACTGTCTCAATACTATCTTTATGAGTAACTACATATGTTTTAAACTAGTATATGTGGGTATTGATGTATATAAGTGAGTATATCTGAGAGTGAGAGATTCTAAGACTTCCTGTATAAATAAGTATGTGTTTCTATAAGTGATTGTTTAAGAGAGTAAGCATGTCTACGATTCTGTAGAAGTTAGTGTAGTGGTGGGTGTATAGCTGTATATGCAAGTAAATGGATATTTATTAGTTTATTTGCATGTGTGAGTATGTGTGTGAGTAACTCTATAGATGAGTGTCGTGTATAACAGGATATATAGGTGTATGAGTACATATGATGAGTGAGTACATCTATAAGTGACTATATAGAACTGTTGGTGAATGAGTGGATGTGTATGTTGATTTTTGGATTACTCAATAGGTTGTTCTAACTGGAATTGGTATCTCCATTTTTTTAAAAATTTTAGTTTCTATTTTTGGTCGTGTGTATCAAAGGTTATATTACAGTGAGAGGAGGTCTGCCACAAGGATGATGTCATCAGTGATGTCATCAGTGATGTCATCAGGGATGTCATTTGAGATGTCATCAGTGATGTCATGAGTGATGTCATTGACCATGTCATGAGTGATGTAAAAAGGGGGCATGCCCTCTGAACACCTGCCTGCAAAAATGTAGTAAATCAGTATAAAAAAATAACAATTAGTACATTTAAAAATTGTCATTTAAAAACCTTCAAAATTCAATGAAAAAACCATAGGTTTCAGGCCTGATATAGTTAGGAATTAGCACTTAAAAACCATTGAAATTCACTGAAAAAAACATAGGTTTCAGGCCTTATATAGTTAGGAATTAGCATTTAAAAAACCTTTGAAATTCACTGAAAAAACCATAGGTTTCAGGCCTTATATAGTTAGGAATTAGCATTTTCAAAACCTTGCAAATTCACTGAAAAAAACCATAGGTTTCAGGCCTTATATAGTTAGGAATTAGCATTTAAAAAACCTTTGAAATTCACTGAAAAAACCATAGGTTTAAGGCCTTATATAGTTAGGAATTAGCATTTAAAAAACCTTTCAAATTCACTCAAAAAACTATAAATTTTAGGGGTGTTATAGTTAGCTGGACATTTCACTCATACAAAACCATTGAAATTGATCCTATATAGTTAGTTGTACCAACTATATTTCGCGCACCCGCAATCCACCGCTGATGATGTCACATATTACATCATTCATGACATGGTCAGTGACATCACTGATGACATCTCAAATGACATCACTGATGACATAATCCACGTGACAATCACATACACCTTTTCATACACTAGTAAAATCTTTCATCACTCTTTGTAAAATACAGAGTATCATATTTGAATCCATTGACACAGCAATACAAGTATCTAAAAACCCACTCAGTGATTCCTAGATGTATACACACATCTAATCACTTACCTGTAGATTCACTCATGCATGCTGTCAATGAACAATAGAACACTATCAAAAATACTTATACACCTATATTGAAATTACACACCAGCACACAACCTATTCACATATGAAGTTATCCTACTCACTTAGGCAAACAATGGATCATACTTACATACTTACTTAGCTACACACTTATACAAACACCACTTCATCTATTCATTTAGATAGTAAGTCATACTTAGTATATTATAAAATCATTATTACAAGTATCCATATAGTCACTTACACAATCATTGAGTCTTATGTATACTTATTTATATACAACAACTGACACATACACTGCCTTTTATTTTTCGAGTTTGTTGGACATGTACCATTGAGAAATATATTTGCTCATCACCACACCCATAAAGATATTCACTCACCCAAACAACTATTAGAACATGTAGTTTTAACTTCATATATCTACTGAATCAACTATTCACACATCTTTGGGCAGTCACACCCCCCCCCACCGAACCACACGCACACTCACTCTCCCATACAAATACTCAGTTAACTAATTAATAACTAATATAGACTTTCACATAGCTAGTAACCAACTGGAGAACCAGTTTACACAACAACTGACAAAGTGATACAGATATTCACACAGTTTAGTCACTATCCACTATATTTAGTGAGACACTATACATTGTTAAAGTAAACAGTCAATTACACTGCTACTAAATCCTCCATCCAAATATTTATTTTTATATATCCACTCATTCCTCAATGCAAATTGCTATATATTTAATGCATATTTAAATAACAAAGCAAACCACATTCACTGGATAATGTCATCAGTGATGTCATTTGAGATGTCATCAGTGATGTCACTGACCATGTCATGAATGATGTAATATGTGACATTATCAGCAGTGGATTGCGGGTGCACGAAATATAGTTAGTACAACTAACAATATAGGAGCAATTTCAATGGTTTTGTATGAGTGAAATGTCCAGCTAACTATAACACCCCTAAAACTTATGGTTTTTTGAGTGAATTTCAAAGGTTTTTTAAATGCTAATTCCTAACTATATAAGGCCTTAAACCTATGGTTTATATATATATATATATATATATATATATATATATATATATATACTTATTGCATGCATCTTAACAGATTTATCGAATAATTTACTGCTGTTCAAATTGTTTGTTTCAATGTTTCTTTCAGGTCCCTTAAAATGCTTACCACATTCTGGAGAAACGGAATGGAAGAATATAACAAAGATAATGGGATGCTCGCCGGCAACCGCCAGATAAATGTTTTCTCTTCCACCAATAACCCATAAGTAATCAGTGTACTCAAGAAGTGCCTAAAAACTTTTTTGTCTGGTGGAGTCTACTTCCCAAAACTGTGATCAAGAAGAGCAACAAAGAATGACTATTCGACATAGAAATGCATAACTTTTTCAGGTAATAAAAAAAGACTCCTCAGAATGGTGAAATGCATAATTGGGATATCCAAAGTGCTCACATTTTAAAATCATTTCAAGGAAGTAAGACAAACAACCTAATGCCCTTGACACATAGCACTTTAAGAGACAACAAAAAGAACCACATTACCATCTCAAAGGAAGGACTATTTAATGAGCAGTGGACATGTGACTTAAAATCATTTTAGCAGTCTAACTACAAGATAGTCCCCAGGTTGTAGAAAAGCCACTTGATCATGGACCTCTGCTATGATTAATCTGTTTAAATACCAGGGCTACCCTATAAAACTAAATTGGCTGAATGAGCTTAGTGTAGGACTAACATTCTACTATTCAGGTAAACAAGGAAATGTTTCTTCAATTTGTTTGAAACCTGAATATGAGATTGCCTTTCACTTTGGTATTGTTTTTTGGGTTCCTTTGTTCATTTTATTTGTGTACATGCTGCATTACTTGTTTGTCGTTTATCATTGTTTAACACTCACAAGCACTGAGCACGTTTTGTATAGCAGTAAAACATTTGGATACCTGTTTATGTGTCTCTCTGGTAATTGAGTTTTGAAATTGTCAAAATTCCCATCTATTGATTTTTATTGGAATATGAAAAAGAACAAATTTCTTATTACATGAACTGTTTTTTTTTTTTTAGATGAACCCAACCCGCCCCCTGCCTCAACCAGCCAAACTCTTTATTTTGCAGTAGAAAGTCAGTCAAATATAAATACGTTTGTGAAAAAATATTTGCTTTTCCAATAGTATGGTTACAAAAAATACATCAATTCAATATGGAGACAGAAATATTCATCATTTAAAAAACTCCATATATATCAGGTTAAACAGAATATTGCAATGAGTCATTCTAATAACAAATAGATCAAACCAGAGGGTTGACCCATCCTTACTCCTGAAAGTGACAAGTGCATTTGCAGCTGAGAACAGGCCCCAATACCCCTAATATTCTTCTTCATTGACGAATTGATTAACCCACTTTGTCAGACAATCCCAGATTCTCTGTCACTTTTTCCTAGCTCAAAGACCCTTTCCTGTGTAAACCGCCTTTTCCAGGTTATACACTGATAAAAGCTGGGCCAGCCATTGCTGAAAAGGAGAGTTAGCATCGAGCCATGCTGAGGTGACACATAATCCATAAATAGCCATGGATATACAAAGCAAGGCCCCACACTCATCTGAGCACATCCTTTCTTGTACTCCCAATAATATCAGAGAGAGGGTGAAGGTTAAAATCAGAGGCAGTTTATCACTGAAAAAATTGTTAATTTCATCAATCACAGGAGAAAGAGAACCGCAAGTAGCAAACATATGAACAATATCTGCCCCATACAAAGCGCATGGACAGTGATGGATACAAACTAATGTAGCAATCCTGTTTGGGGTATAATACAAAAAGAAAACAGGTGCTATAAAACTGGTCTGGTAAGCTTGCAGACATTAACATTGTTTGTGCCAATGAAAAGGCTTGGTGAAAAGCAGAGTCTGATATGCCTAGTTTTACTTGCCACTTTTGCGTATTTTTCTAGATTTTCTTTTATTAAATTATTCAGAAAATTGTGTAAAGTACCATTTGGATTGTGTCAGTTTCTCTATAAGATCAATTCTTTTTAAAACTGCTGGCCCGCCCCTTTGTGTTATAAAAAATCCTTGATTTGGAGGTACTTAAAAAAATTCCTTTCACTTTGATATTGGAAGAATACTTCTATCTCTGCTTGAGTATAGACAGAGTTAAAATTATTTGGGGGGTGCAGTATTTATAGATTCATCCTCCAAATCAGTGGATTTTCATTCTGAAAATGTAGCTCCTTTATTTAAGTGATACAGATGTTCATGCACCTAGGCAAGAACATCCCTGTAATGGATCCTTTTGTTCGTCAACTGTTAGGGATAAATCCTGGATCAATATATAGTAATGTGTTCTTTTTTATATTATCTGTTTATCACAGAATATACAAAGATAATATCCATAAAGACAACATTTCATAATTCCAGTCTACTGACCAATAAAATTCATGCTAGAACATTGAAATAATTTACAGATTTGTGCTCATTGTACTTTAATCACTCCACCGTTATTTACCAATTATGTTTCAGACAATAATTTGTGACATTTTGTGATGTTTGTACAGGTCATTGATATACTAACAGTTGTCCTGTCTACCGCTCATTTTTTAATACCAATCTTAGATCGTAGGGAAATAGATATTATAAAAAAAAATGTAATATTGGAACTTGCAAACAACATTGAGATAAAATCAAACATTTTGCCTTGAAGACCGATTGGCATCTCATTTTCTATATTACTATATTACTTAAATATATCATTTTTGGAGTCGGAGACAAAAAAATCGAATTAAAGTATCTTTCCAAAATCCCAAAAAACCTTGGTCCTTCCCAACACATATGTTTACAATTTCCCTTTAGATTATTAGCATACAGGAAGCAACTAGGTGAGATATTGGGAAAGAATTTATTAAGTTTAACTAGTTGGTGATAAAGAATCAATTTATTACACAAATACAGTGGGGATTAAACCCTCTGACCATTAAATATGCAAACTTGTGTATGTTTAGTCAATTATAATCCAAATAAACAAACTGTGTTTGATCTTCTCATCTGGGTTGTATGCGGGAATCATCCATTATAGGTTCTGACACTAATCAACTATATCAAAACTCAAGGTTTAAAATTTAGTGGAATAATGGTCTAAAGCGAGTTCACTCATGATTTTATTTGTGTTATATGTTTGATTGTATCTTCTGCATCTGAGAAAATTGAATATAATAGAGATGGAACCAGACAACATTTTTTCTAGCTGTTAGCTTAAAAGCATGAAAATCTTTAAAAACATAACTTGCAAAAAAGTTTAAAACCTCCAGCTTCTTCCCAATGGTGAACTATTTGTGTGTAACTACCCGAGATAGGGAATTACATTCTCACACTGTGACATCGCTCATCAAATGTGAAATTTGAAACACTTTGTGGAGCCTACTTCTATGTTTGCTTATGACTGTAAGGGTCTTATATTTATGACACTTGGCAAGTCTGAAATAAGCTTCATATCTATTATCACTCATAAGGCAATTGAGATGTCAGGAGTATATACTTAGCCCCCACATTACGGGGTATATCATCTGTCTGGTATTCATTATGTATTCGGGGGATTGGGTGACTGAGTTAACAAAAAACACAGGCGGAATGACATGTTGGGTTGGGTGCGTGGATGGGGGAGAGGCAATTGCGGATATAACATAAAGATATCAGTATGGGCACGCTGCAAGTGTTCCGGTTTTATGTTATGTTGTTGATTACTTATTAACCCCTTGCGTGCTAATGACGGCTCCCATCCGCCATGCGTCACAGTGCTCGTGTGCTGATGACGGCCGGGAGCTGTCATGACCACGCCCGCGATCGGAATGTCCAGCACAGGAGCGGTATTCCGTGCAAGGGGTTAAGTAAGTTAAACAGTGTATTATGATGTCCAATCGATTATTAGACAGGAATCCTGTACCGGTTGGAACTGGCTGAAGTGCAGGTTGTAATGGCGAGATTTATTTTTATAACGCCATGATCTGTCTTGTATTACTACTGAGGACCAAACATTGAAAAGATATTAATATACTGTGAACTACAAATTGTGGTAAAATCAATAAAAACAAAGTTAAACAAAAACAAAAGACAATTGAGATGTAAAATGTGGTAGTTTTAGATGTGACTCGTCGAATTTGAGTTGCAAATATGGACCACCCCATTAGGTGGCGAAACCAAACTTGGGGGCCCCTCTGCAAAGTACATGCAGAGAGGCCGCTCACGCTACGGACCCAGTCTGCATCTCTCGGGCCAGAGACCTGCCAGTGCCGGAGGGAGCCTTTTGTTTATCCACTGTCCCCAGTCTCCTGGAAGTAATAAAAGTGTCATTTTAGTCTGCATTGGTTTTTGGGACAATTTAATCTAAAAAGCATACAGCCTATTTTTGCAAAACTGGCATTAGTCACAAAACAAGGCTGGGAATCTTTCTGATTTTGGGTCCCTGAAACAAAGCAGTTATGGACAGTTTACCAAATAGGTACATCCTATTATCATTTATGGTAGTTGCAACACTTTTCACTCTTTTTTACTACAGGATACTTATTGGAATTATTGGAAAGAGCATAAGGGCCTTCAAGAAAAAAATTCCTTAAATATCACTTCGGGTGTGTATTATGTGTTCATAAACGAGGCAGTGATACTCTTTTAATGTAATGAATAGAAAAGCTCCGTTTTCGATTAGTTTATTTGCTAGTCTTCTAATTTTGAGTAGGATTTAACTGCCTATTAAGCATACCAATGTTACTAGAGTTGACCTTTAAATAAAAAGCAATATAATCTGCATACAATTTTAATACTGACAAAACTATTATTGAGATCTGTATATTTTGAAGCGACTGATAACTGCTGTGGTTCAATAGAAAAGGGCACAAAGTACTGCTGAATATTGGATATCCCTGCCTCATGCCTCTTTTTGGTACTACAGTATTGCATCGTTATTATGTATAACTATCGGGTCCGAAAATATAGTGGATAGGTAGGCAGTTAACTGGATGAGCAGGGAAGAAAACTTACATATTTCTAAAATAATAAACAAGAATTCTAATGTTCACCATGGTCATTCACCTTCCCTGCATCCAAAAAAATAACAGCAGCTGACATTTTGTGTGAACGGAAAAAAGTATATGATTCTGCTAGATAATAAGTATTATTAGCAAATTGTCTGCTTGGTAGGAACTCATTCTGCTCCTTCTGTACCAATGTCAGGATTCCTCCAGCAAAAGATTAGTAATGCTTTTTGGCAATATTTTATAATCTCTATTTATCAGTTTAATAGGACAATTTGACTATAATTGTAATGCTTCTTTACCTGGCTTTAAAAACCTGCCCATTACTCTTTCCAAAAGATTTGGGAATTTCTCCTCCCTGTAAAATAAATCGAAACGTTTAGTGATGGGTAGTAGGAGTTATTCAAAAGAAAGGTTTATAAAACTCAGAGACCATGCTTTTTTTGTTTCAGGTGCTTCCCATTAGATAATTTTAAAATTGCATCTTTTTCTGCTTTATTAACTGCGCTATAGCCTTAGGAGAGAGAGTGGGTAGCATAGCGTTAGGTGATATAATAAACAGTGTATCTCCTCTCTAGCTGGTGGGGGTATATTATTGTATAATGTTTCAGAAATTACAAAATACCATAATTGTCATTACCAATTTGATTTAACCAAAGATCACAATCTGATGTCATTAGGCTATGATTTGACCATTCTCTGGCAGGCCAAGCTTTAAGTTGTCTGGTCTTTTCTCCTTCTTCATAAACTCACATTTTGATATATTCTATCATTGGCTATTTGTGTTTCTGAAAATAATTATCTACGGCCAGTGCTTGCCCACTCTAGCATCCTTGAAACCTCATTAGAGGACTCTTTCACATAATTAGTTTTAGCTTATTGTAGCGTTCTCTTCAGATTTTCTATCTCTAAGGCTTCAATTTTTCACTGATATGCCTTTTTGGAAATTAATACTCCCTGTATTGTAACATTAAAGGATTACCATAAGGTCCCTAGGACAGTAGCTTTATTGTTACATGTAACATATTCTATATTCTCAGGCCTAACAATAGCATTGTTGGTTCTATAGAAAAGAGGGTCTTATCTAATCTCAATCAATATACGTGGGATTCAGATTGAACATCCTTAGTGAATCCTAGGGTCACCAAAGAATGATGAGAAAAACAGGTTGGGTGGCAGTTTACTGATACTCCCTGGAGAGTGGTAGACTTTAAAAAGTAATTACTGTGAGAGGCGTACTACAATCGTGGTGGGAGGAGCTTACTGTAGTTCTCAGCTTGTGTGCTGCAATACATCATGTCCCTCGACCACTGTGCTAACATAGGTCTCGGGCCACACGACCAACCAATCGCTTCTCTGCACTTAGCAAGCAGCAAACCCATTTCTACTAATCTTCTTACTCCTTTTGGTATCAACTTAGAGAATCCCAGCAGGGCCAGTGCAGGTTCTGGAGTAAGCATCAAATCCGTTACTTGTCCCAGTTCCTTAAAAACTAGGTCCCAAAAACTAGATATCCCTGGGCAGCACGAGGCTAAGTGGAAAAAGTCTGCCTGCCGTGCACTACAGCATTCGCAGTCTGCAGTGTCTTAGTCCATACCTACATAGTCTTTTTGGGGTATAGTAAACTCTGTTTAAATACTTAAAGTGGAACAATCTGTGCCTGCCATTTAAAAATATGCGTTTTGTACTGCCTCAGCAGTATTTCCACATACCGTCATCTAGTTCCCTGCCCAAGTCCCTCTGCCAAACCAGACAGGCTTTAGTGTAATAATTTTCCCTGTATTTCAAGATCAGCTTGTATATAGTAGACACTATCTGTGTTGGTGAGTTAGTTTTTATTACATAAGAGAGCGGCGCCAGATCCGGCGGAACGACAAGCCGCGACTCATGATATTCAGCAATGCCTGTCTTGTTCTAGGAAACTGAAATCTAGTGAGAAGGCTGCCCTTCAGAGGGTGACCCCTGGAACCGTGACTGCAATCTCTTCTCATTTCTTTGCTGTGTTCCCATCAAGCAAATCCCCTATCGTCTGTACTCCAATGGAGTTCAGAGCACGGTTAAGTCCCTCTTCCCTGCATGGGGTTAGCCATTGGTACCACTCCAGCGGTTTGAGCGGGAAATACATTATAGCTCCTGCCTGAAGCTTTAGCAGATGTTGCCAGGCATGCTTGCTTGCATTTACAGAGTCAAGGATCTCAGTTCTGCGGTCTGCAGCCATAAACATCAGAGCTGGCAACGGGAGTGGGCACGCTACCCCCTTCTCTATTTGTAGATGAGGCATGTCTGGGAGACTGTGTATCCAGTGGTAAGTATGTGCTCTTTGTGCCACCCTATAATATTGGTCTAGGTCAGGGAGCGCCCAGACCCCCCATGCTGTAGGGCAATGTAAGAACGTTCCATCTGACCGGTGCTTGCTTGCCCGCCCAAGCCAACTTAGTCATCAACGCAGTAAGCATGCAAAAAAAGGAGCCAGGGAAGACCAGTGGTATATTAGTGAAAAGAAACAAAAACTGGGGTAATATTACTATTTTCATAATTGATACTCTACCAAGCGGCGACAGTGGCATACGGATCCATTTGTCAATCTCGTCTTCTAATCTACTAATCGCAACCCCATAGTTTTCCCTGAACACCACCTCAGAATCCGTATGGAGCTTGATTCCTAAGTACTGCACTGCTTCTGTCAACCACTCCAGAGGGTAGTCAGGCTCGAATGGAACCGTAGCTGGTGTAAGGGGAAATATAATTGACTTTAGCCAGTTAACTCTGAGGCCTGACACCACTCCAAACTTCACTACCTCCCTCAGTACAGGTGACAGATTGCGATCAGGATCACGGACATAAAGTCGTGTGTCATCAGCGTAGGTTGAGATAATCAACTCGTAGCCTGGGAATCGTATACCCCTATATCTATGGTATTCTTGAAGCGCCCAAGCCAAAGGTTCCACCACCAACGCATACAGTATCGGTGACAGGGGACAACCCTGTCTCGTGCCTCTAGATATAAGGATGGTGTCCGTTACCAGGTTACCGATTTTAACCCTGGCCGTGGGCGAGTTATATAAAACTCACATCATCCGAAGGAAGACACTCCCCAGCCCCATCCACGTCAAGACCTGCCTCATAAACGGCCATTCAACAGAGTCGAAGGCTTTTTCCATGTCTAGGAAAATGGCCACTACCCACACTTCGGCCTAGTGTGTTGTATCGCTCCGAAGACCGTTTTCGGGTTGTAAATTAGGTTTCTACTTGGCATGAAGCCCACTTACTCTGGTGCCACCAGCAACGGAATAGGGCTAGTCAATTCACCAGAATTTTTGAGAAAATCTTCGTGTCCACATTGATCAATGAAAGTGGGCGATAGGATGCGCAATCATCCGGGGGTTTGTCCGGCTTCAGGATAGCTACAATAATCGCCTCTCTCATTGAGGGAGTCATGATACCCACTTCACACATTACTTCAAAGAGGGTGACCAAATGCAGCACTAGTAGATCCTTGAACTCTTTATATAAATTAACTGTGAGTACATCCAATCCTGGCGCACTACCCGATTTCATGCCCACCAGTGCCGTGGTTATTTCTGTACTTCTAGAGGTCGCATAAGGTATTCACTATGCACGTACGTAAGCAAAGGTAGTTTAATATGCATCAAATAGTCTATAATTTCCACCTCAGAGCCACCACTTCTTGAGGAATAGAGCGTTGAATAATACTGTCGGAACCTATCAGCAATGGCCGCTTCGTCAGTCAGTGTGTCTCCCTCAACTGTTTTAATCTCCGTGACTATTGTTTTTTCTCTCCGTTTCTTTAGAAGCTGGGCCAAAACGTCTGGTAGCTCTCCCTCACCATACGTATGGGCTGTGGCGTATTTACCCAGGTGCTTTATCTCAGCATACACCGCTTCATGATATTCTCCTATCTGTGTTTGGAACTCTTGTGCAATGTTTTCATCAGCTCCTGCCAAGAGCCGCCCTTCCAGGTTGGCAAGCGAACTTTCCAAATCTGAAAGTTGCTTACGTAATGCCCTGAGGCCCCCGGAGTGTTTAGTCATAGTTATACCTCGAATATATACTTTAAATGTCTCCCAGACAATGTGAAAGTGGTCTACCGACCCTATATTGGAGGCAAAGAATGTTTCTATCGCTTCCGCCAGCTCAGCCTTGAAGAAGGTATCTAGCCAAGAGTAGGGTGGGAATCGCCATGTAAAAGGAGGGATACATTTCTGTGGGGTATTTAGAACTAGAAGTATTGAGGAATGGACTGATAGTGTACAAGGGAGTACCTCACATGCCCGAGTCCTTTCTTGAAGGGGCCTAGCAGCTAACCAGTAATCTATACGGGTATGCAAGTCATGAATACCGAGTAGTGTGTGTACCCTCCCTTGTCCGGGTATCGCTGATGCCACACGTCACACAAGTCTCACTGTATCATTGCAGCTGCTACAGTGCGTGCTGCCGCCGTGGTCCGCCTCTCTGGGCCTCCAGACCTATTGTGCCATGGATACATTACTAAATAGAAGTCACCTCCCCAAAGTTGTTGCCCTTCCCCACATCCATCGTACCTTGTCGAGCACTGCTGTGTAAAGCTTGGGATTGTCGTAGTTCGCGCATATATGTTGACTATAAGTAAGTCTATGCCCTAGCCCCGGCATCACGAGATCGCATAGCGCCCTTCCTGGTCTGTGCCGAGCAGGTCGAGTTTAAGACTAGACTTGGAGTTTACACAAGTGAGCATGCCATGTGCATGTGAATTAAAACCCGCAGCGTGGGAGTTTCCCTGCAGACCCCTGCTGTGTAGCATAGTGCTTTTGAGGGGGAGGTGTGTCTCCTGTATTAATGCAACATCAATATCATGCCTTGACGAGTAGGCCAAAACTTTTCTGAGCTTCCTATAGTCATTTAGACCTCGCATGTTCCAAGAAGGGGGCTCTAGGCGTACTGCATGCTACTGAATTACTGGACCCGCTGTGTTTCGTCATGAGGGTGTGGAGTGCATGTGTAGTGACCTCTGCAGCATACACAACAGGCTGTTTCACGTCCATCAAAAATAATGAATACAGTTTGAAAATTGTCATACATCTTCAGTCTCCCCCCACCCACGCTAAGTTTGCCCCAACTTTGCCTTTGCGGAATACCTCAAAACATACCCCGTTTGCCATCTAAATATTCATCAACCCAAAACAAAAACCTAAGCAATAATCACTACAGCTCCCAAGGTGTGTGGCACACGTGTGGGCGGACATTGCCCACCCAGTAGGTTAGCAGATCCTAACTGGACTACATTACCCCCTCCGTTTGCCATCTAGCAGATTCAGTGCATCAGAAAATAATACCCCTGGACCCCCACTTTTCTATGCCTTTCCCGGCAGAAACATATATCCATCTGCACTAAGGCAGAATACTCTGTGTACAGGACCCCAGTACAATTGTTTATTCATTAGTAACTAGTTATCCTTGACAAACCCAAATCAACCGCTACTACTGGATCCAAAGCACATCTTTCCAGCCCTCCAGATCACCTCCACAAGCATCCCTCTTATCTGTAAATCATGCAATTCATTCATCAGTCCTGTTCGTCCAGCCCGCCTCCAGCTACACCATCTGGGGAGTCTTGCTCAGGGCTTCATTGCTTTTCTTTGGACCACTCCTTCAGGGCCTTCTGCAGCGCTTTAGGGTCCGTAAAAATCCACGACTTGCCCTGACGGTTGACACGGCGTCTCGCTGGGTAAAGCATGACGTAGTCCAGGTTTTGGTCCGGTAGCTGGAGCTTAAGTGATGCAAACTGTCTCCGTGCCTCCTGCACCCAGATTGTGAAATCCGCATATAAGGAGATAGCAGAGTCCTCATACTGCAGAGACTGTTTCTCCCGAGCCACCCTCAACGCTGCATCTCTGTCCCTGTAGTTCAACAGCTTAGCAATTATTGGCCTTGAGGGCGCTCCAGGGGCGGTGCGTGGGCCTAGCGAGCGGTGCACCCTCTTCACCACGACCCTGGGTGAGAACGTTTTGCTCCCCAACAGAGACACCAAACATTTTTCGATGAAGAGTTCCATATTTGCGAGCTGAATCGACTCTGGAATACCCGTGATTCTTAAGTTGTTTCGTTGGGACCTCGCTTCAAGGTCCTCGGCCTTGGCTTGCACCACTTGCAGCACCTTTCCCATTAGTTTATGCTCTGAGTCCATTTACTTCTGTGCTTCTTCCACCTCCGTGACCCTGCATTCGGCCATGTCCAGCCTCTCTACCTGCTTATCCATTTGTTAAGTCATTCTTTCCATACGGTGTGAGAGGGAGTCTAGTTTAGTACCAAGGATAGATAGTCTGTTCTGCAAGCTTTTCTCCATGGCAGCGAGCATGCCGCAAATATTTCTGTCCACCACCTCTTGTGTCTGTTCCTGTGCATTATCTCTGTCTTCAGAAGTGTTCTCTATCACTTTAAATTTCCGCTGGTTGAAGGTGAGTTTAGGCTGCGTTTTGTTGACTCTGCCCTTTGTGATTGGACGGTTGCGACCGCAGGGGACCTGCGCCCGCCGACTAGGCTGACGGGCACTTGCGGACAGACAGTGTACACCAAGGTCTCTCCTATGCGTCTGCCAGCCCCCAGAGGTAATGCTCAATCCGGGAAGCGCTGGAACATGTCAACAGCGCAGATGGGCATCGCCGATCAGCACAGCCGCTGCATGAACAAGCAATCGAAGCTTCCCAGCACCACTTCCAATGCAGCGGAAGCAGGCCGAACTTCAAAAAAATGCATCAGTGTATACTCCACCGTGGTCCCAAAGTCTGCTTCCATTGGTATGCAAAGTTGGCAGGCACCACTCTCTAGGCAACTTAGTGGGCTAGAGCAGTTCGCCAATGCCTCCAGGCTCTCCCTTCAATGCTGCCTCAATAATAACCAGCAATCTCCACTCAGGCCCCCGAACGAACGAGGTTGCCAGCCTGAACCGACCAGCCACATGCGCCAGCAGGTGTGAGGAAATATGCAGTCCACCGCAGCACACCGGAGCAGGCCCCACCGAAAACCACACCGCCAGGCAGCAATTGTTACAATATAGCGCTGCGGGGGATTTAACCTTTGAAAGAGATTCTCCAAATCTTCTCGATTTATATTAACAGATATTGGCTCTTTAAAAAGTTATTACATTTAGATTTGTTGCTGGGCTTTCCAGTCTTCCATTTTCAAACTGTCAAAGTGACAGGCAAAGATTACCATTTCTCATTTATGTTATTAAATGTATTCTGTAGCAAGGAGGCTTTTAGCAACCTGAAAATAATTAATTTCTTTGACCTCGTGCAGCTGTTGCTGAACAAGATGGGACCATAATAAAATGTTTATGCACTTTCCCATTGGCTGTTGATCAAAATTATGTTCTGAAATGTTATTACTGTTTTATTCAGGCATATTATGAGCATTGGGTTTATTTATGTATGTAATGCTTTCTCCTCTCCTTGCGTGTTGTCTGTGTTCCCAACTTGGGAACTTTGTTAACCAACTCAATTTCTTGTAATGATTGAGATTGTCAATTGGCAGCAAGTAGTAGCAATAGTAGTATTGTTTACCTTAGGTTTATCAAAGTATCATGTGAAGAAATAGTCTGATAATTCTTCTGAAATATTGGATTATAATCATTATTCAAACTGGTGGTAAATTAGGTGAATTTTGGTTCTCTCTTATATTTGAAAACATTTCAGCAGCAGTAGTTTTTTGATCAGTCGCCATAGTCTTGAAATATAAATATATGCCAAAATAACACAATCTAAGATAAAATAAATTAATAAGCGTTGTAAATGATGAGACCACTTATGTCTCTTCTTTTTCAGACTGAATTATGCAATTTCAAATAATACAATGTTATATATTTTTATAATTGTATTTTATCTGACAGTACGTCACCTTTGTTAGTTCATATACTAAAAATAACAGTCAATTGAAAATCAAAGCTATATCTGGAATATAGGAGTTTGTTTTGTTGAATCATCTGAGTTTTGGTCGCCATTTCACTTACATGAATTCACTAAGTGTAATTTAGTTATCTTTATCCAAAGTACCATGTTTCTAAATGAATATAGCTAACTTGCACACATTAAGTGGCATAAAAGCTCTTCCCGCAGTAGCTAAGGAACTAAATAAATTCACTACTACCACATCAGTTGGTGCGTTATGGCAACATCTTGTTATATACCATTTAGCACACACATCCCGAGCAGCCATATATTTAGTTACAATTTATGGAAACTAACCTTAGTGTAGTGAACACGTTTCTCCTAAAAATCCCCAGACTTTCTATAGTCTCCTAAAATCTATCACGTCACGATACTCTATAGTGTAGCAGAAGAGGATGTGGCTCTCCCTGATGTTGTTTCAAGACAAGACCATTAGCAAAGCATAGAATAGAAGATGTACATGAACAACTTTGGCTCCCTGATGCCAAACCTGAGGGATGGTCCTGCAGATCATAATTTAAGGAAGAAAATCAAACATTATAATTCCTGACCAAGCTTGGTTGACCATATCAGACCTTGCTACTATTGGATCTGGTTTTAAACAGAAAACCCTTGATATCTGAGTATGGGACCTGGCCCTTTCTGCAGGGTCTACCCCAGATTTTTGCCTTCTGTTGCTGAATCCTTTTTGTTTGAATTACAACTATCTGCACTTTACCACTGCTAACCAGTGCTAAAGTGCTTGTGCTCTCTCCCTAAAACATGGAAAAATCTGCTTGCACGTAATTGGCCTATTTAAAGTAGATGTAGGCCCCTAGGAAATGGCCCCACATGTATCCCAGGTCTGTAAATTAAATGCTGTCAGTGGATCTGCAGAACTCAAGTTTGACATGCTTTGGCAGTGAAAGACTCCTTAAGGTGTTTTTCACTGTTGTAAGGCCTATCTCTAGCATTGATTAACACCGGGTTAACTTATTACTTATAATAAGTGCTAACTTTGGATTGGTAACCAATAGAGATATGCTATTTACATTCAAATGGATTACAACTTAAAATCCTCTTTAATAGTAAAGTCCGATTTTAAGTCACAAATCTGAAAATTGAACTTTTAGGAGCTCTGCATTTTCTTGTACTAACCAGTTGTGCCTTCTGTCAGTGTCCTGGGTCACATCACTGTGAATGGCTCTGCTATTGGGATTTGTGTATTCCTACCAGACAGTGACACAAAGGGAAATAGGTATGGATAGGATGGGCCATCCTACCAGCATGGCTGGTGCGGAGCTGTGCCTTACCCCACTTACATTTCAAAGGGCTTGTTTCCAGCACATGCAAAGAAATCTGACATTTGTCTTTTGTCAACCCAGACTTCGTGGAGCCTTGACAGGGGATGGGAAAAACTTTTTTAAACCAGATATGGGGATATTATAGGGAATCTTTCCACTTAAAAGGGATCACTGAAATAATATCGAGGGACAGAATATCGACCAACAAAAATATAGTTGACAAAATATCGAGAGACAAAATATCGAGTTTCTATCTACAAACAGGTAAGTACAAAAATATCGAGTTAAAAATATCGTTTACAAAAATATAGTTGTAAAAAATATCGACTTTAATAAAAACAATGTTTAATTACATTAATATAAAAAATTAATTACTAAAATCCCCATGGTATAATACAGCCTGCAGAAAGGAAAAGGGTGAACTCCTTAGAAACATCAAGGAGGGCCTAGGTGGAGAGAAGCTAAGAGAAAGCAGACGGGCATACAAAAAACTAATTGCCCACGCCAAAACTGAATGGGAGGAGAACCAATGGGAGGAGCTTACTAATTCCCTCGCAATAAGAGATCACCGAATGTTCTGGAGAGTAGTAAACGGGGGGTCGGCGAGTCTCCACTCGGCAATTGAGCCTAGCATCGCAGCAGGGGTGTGGCAGGTACACTTTCAATCCCTTTATAGCCCAGAGCTGGGAGAAACCACGAATGACATCGGTATTGGCTGGCCTGATTATGAGGGGGATCTAATAACAGTGGGGGAGGTTAAGGCTGCAATAGCAGGACTTACATCGGGAAAGGCGCCAAGATTGGATGGCCTACCCGGGGACCTATTTAAACAGGAGCCCGATGTTTGGGCCCCCTACCTCGCTGTTCTGTTTAATGGAGTTCTGAGCGGCATGGAAATCCCGAGTACTTGGCTGGGTGCAGAGGTGGTTCCCATATTCAAAAAGGGCTCGCCCCTCCTCCCAGCCAACTACAGACCAATCAGTCTGATTGATGTGTCACAGAAGTTGTTCGGTCGGATACTGTTGAACCGGCTCCAGGACTGGGTAGAAGAGATGGGTGTCCTTAGTCCGTATCAGGCGGGCTTTAGGAAGGGAGTTTCTACAGTGGACCAGGTCTTTCGATTGAATATCATCTACTGGAGGGCAGCGATATTCGAAGGCGGCAGCTTATACACAATATTTGTGGACTTGAGGGCCGCCTTCGACCTGGTCCCCAGAGGGAAACTTTGGAGTGTTCTGGCTGAGATGGGCGTCCCCCCGGATATCCTGATAATCCTTCAGAGATTGCACCATAACAACTATGCTCGAGTGAGGTGCGGGAAACATGGGGCACTGACGAACAGATTCCCCGTTGACAGGGGGGTTAGACAGGGTTGTGTGTTGGCACCGACCCTGTTCTGCCTCTTTGTCAACGGGGTAATCGCCCATCTAAACGCCACTGAATATACTGACGCCCCAAAGTTGAACGGCGGCAGGGTGCCTGCAATCATGTTTGCAGACGACACCCTGCTGCTGTCCAAAACCCCTATGGGGATACAGAGGATCCTCGACTCATTTGTGGCCTTTTGCACTGATAGGGGATTAGAAATCAACGCTGCAAAAACCAAGTTTATGGTCCTGAATCCAAGCCAAAAACTGCGTCCGAACCCATCACTGGGAGGGTCACGGCTAGAGAGAGTTTCCACCTTCGAATATCTCGGTGTAACTCTTAATGAAACCATGCTCTGGGGACCACACCAGACTAGGGCCAACCTCAAACTAGTACAGACTACAGGGGGTATCGCTCGGATGATGAAGGGCTCCTCATACCGTCCGCTGGGGCCGCTCATCCAGATCTATAAGGTACAGGCTAGGGGAGCCACCATGTATGGGGCGGAACTGTGGGGCCATACATCTTCCCGCAGTCTGTCTATAACTGAGAACAACTTTATTAGACAGATAGCTGCACTTCCGCCCAGCACCCCGCTCCTTCCCCTGAGGATGGATCTGGGTCTGAGACCAATAGCTGACGAACTAGGTCTCAGACCTATAGCCTTCTGGCGAAGGCTATGGAGCAGCGAAGAACTTTCTGCCTATAGGGCGGAACTGAGGGAGCTTTTGACCCATCCCAAAGCGTTACAGATCCCCTGGATAAAATACATACAAAAATCCTGTGCGAGACTGGGGTTCCCTGATCACTGGTCCGATCCTGCTAATGCCTCATTAAATATCTCACGGAGAGCTCTGACCAATGCCTACCATGAACAGAAACTAGCCATGGCCTTGGATTCCCAGGGTGAGGGGTCACTCACATCTGTATTTGCGAAAAGCAAGGACTCATATAGGCTGGAGAGGGTTTTTGACGCTATGTCCCCTGTGCTGGCCAGGAAGCTGTTTCTCCAATGGAGATATGGCACATTGCCTCTGCGATCTTTTACCAGCTCCTGGTCAACACCGCCCTCCACCAAGCAGTGCCCGGCATGTACAGGTGCGGTGGAAAGTGATTTACATGTGGTCCTGTTTTGCCCAATTTACAAGGCAGCGAGGAAATATTGGCTCCTTCCACTTATTAGAAATCTTGGTTGTAGGGAGTATCTCCCGATGTACAGAATCTTAAAAACCGATGTTTCAAGCCCAATTGTCTTTGCACTAGCAAAATTTCTTACCAATGTCTGGCACACCCGCACCCGTATTCTGAAGTCGCAGACTCCCACCTAATTTTAAGTTTGCAATTTTAAACATAATTTTATTAGCATGAAATTCCTAGAATGGAACAATTTTATATTGTACAAGTATGTATTGATTGTTTATCAGGATGATTTTATAATGGTTGTATATGTTTTTACTGTATATCTTTTATGGCCACACGGCCGAAATAAAGATTGATAATAATAAAAATTACTAAAATATACTTAACAATACTTAAAATAACTTTTAATAATTAAATAATTAATGAAAGTAAAAAAATAATATTTTTTTAATCATATTTCTTAAAACATATATATATATATATATAGTAACAAAATGTAATTCAATAATAGCCAATATTATTAACGTACAAATACAAAAGAGTAAAAATTACTATTCCCACTCCAGTGGGTGCAACAGTAGGGAAAGCGTTGGATAGCGTAGGGGTTAAAATTACTATTCCCACTCCAAAGAGTGCAACACTGGGTATATGACGTTACAACGCAACTTTTACAACGCACTACCATTACAACGTAAGTATTGGTAAGTATATAATAATTTTTTTATTTTAAATTATTTAAAATTAATTTAATATAATTTAATTTAATTTAATTTCATTAAATTAATTTAATGTAAATTAAATTTTACTTTATTTTTACACTGTACCCCTGTACCCCAAAAACCCAAAACTGACCCTGAACCCTAAAAAAACCCTTTACCCAAAAACCCAAAACTGACCCTGAACCCTAAAAATACCCCTTTACCCAAAAACTAAAAACTGACCCTGAACCCTAAAAATACCCCTTTACCCAAAAACTAAAAACTGACCCTGAACCCTAAAAATACCCCTTTACCCAAAAACTAAAAACTGACCCTGAACCCTAAAAATACCCCTTTACCCAAAAACTAAAAACTGACCCTGATCCCTAAAAATACCCCTTTACCCAAAAACTAAAAACTGACCCTGAACCCTAAAAATACCCCTTTACCGAAAAACTTAAAACTGACCCTGAACCCTAAAAATACCCCTTTACCCAAAAACTAAAAACTGACCCTGAACCCTAAAAATACCCCTTTACCCAAAAACTAAAAACTGACCCTGAACCCTAAAAATACCCCTTTACCCAAAAACCAAAAACTGACCCTGAACCCTAAAAATACCCCTTTAATTTTACATAATTAGCAATTAATCAATTAAATTAAATTAATTACCAATTACATTTTAATTAATTAACAAATATTTTTAAATTAACAATTAATTAAATATTACTACCAATTATTAAATTTACATATTTAATTAATTATAATTAAATTACTTCCCACCCTATTCCCCTATAAACCCACAACCCGCTACAGGAAATAAATTATTTAAATTTACACAATTAGCAATTGATCAATTAAATTAAATTAATTACCAATTAAATTTTAAATAATTAACAAATATTATTTAATTACCAATTAATTAAATATTACTACCAATTAATACATTTACATATTTAATTAATTATATTTAAATTACTTCCCACCCTATTCCCCTATAAACCCACAACCCGCTACAGGAAATAGATTATTTTAATTTACATAATTAGCAATTAATCAATTAAATTAAATTAATTACCAATTAAATTTTAAATAAATAACAAATATTATTTAATTACCAATTAATTAATTATTACTACCAATTAATACATTTACATATTTAATTAATTATAATTACATTACTTCCCACCCTATTCCCCTATAAACCCACAACCCGCTACAGAATAAAATTACACAATAATAAAAAAAAAATCATTAATTAAAAATAATTATAACATAAAATGACACTTTTCACACATATTATAACATAAAAAACACTATAAATAATTAAATATTATTTAAAAAACGATATTTTTTACTATCTAGATTATATACTTGGATATTTTCACTTTCTATATTATTTACAGTCGATATTACTTCACTTACCTATATTTTGGCTGTCTATATTCTGTCCTGTCGATATTTTGTCCAAACGATATTTCAAACTCGATATTCTGTCCAAACGATATTTTGGAGTCGATATTATGTCTGTGCACCACTTAAAAGGTGGGCACCAGGTATAAATATTGGATGACCAGCGCCACTCTTCAATACACTCCTGGACCTGTTTACATTGAAGAAGAAGGATTGCCCTGCTCCCCAGAGGACTGTCCTGCTGCTTGAAGCTTGTCTTGCTCCCAGAGAAGTACCCTGCTGCTATCAGAGGACTGTCCTGCTGCTTTAGGACTGCCTTGACCCATAGAGTGCTGCCCAGCTGCTAAAGGGCTGCCCTGCTTTCTGAGAAGGAAGATTGTACCGTCTCCCTTCATCCCAGGCTATCCTGAGTGTCTCCAAGGATCAGATGGCTGACCTCCTGTGTGTTCTACAGGAATGCAACAATCTCCAGAAGCCTGCCTGCAACGGCCCAGCTGACCTGCTGCTCTGGACCTGCCTGGATCTGCAACTGGATCTTTCTCCGTCCTGCTGGCTTCTGCTAGAGTGAGTTCCAGATCCCCAAGAGGTGCCTCTCCAGGTCTGGACCCTTGGCTGGCATCAGCTGTTCTCCTCCTGCAAAAAAAGCTGAAATGTTGAAGTTTGGAGCTCTTTGTGACTTAAAAGGGGCCAGTTCGCACCAAGACTGTGCCACCTGTGACGGCCATCAATGCAAATATCTGGTAAACTGGACCACCAGTGACAACCAGCAACCACAGCCTATGGTGACCACCAATACGAAGCTCCAGCAATGACTGTCTTTGACCCCCAACCAGCTCTTCGTGCTACAGCATCGGCAGCCCATGACGCCCAGCCTGATGTTTGCTGTATACCGACAACAATCTGCAGTGCTCTTCCTGCTCCTTGCAACCGCCTCCACTGTGAATGGAACTATTCATTCTGGACTTTCAAAAGGTAGCTTTTTCAGCCGGACTAACCTGTATCCAGCCCGCACTCCATTAAGGTCAGCCACAACTTGTGACTTTCCCCCAGTCTAGGATAACCAGGTGACCATATTGTGAGTGGCGCTTTGTGCTTTTTAGGCTTTTAGGCGCAATATCTTTTAAAAACCTTAAAATTGAATTTGCCCGGTTCTACTAATCTGATTGTTTTCCATTCTAGTATCCTTTAGTTTATTTAAATTTATTTTAAATTTATTTAACCCTAAAAATACCCCTTTACCCAAAAACTAAAAACTGACCCTGAACCCTAAAAATACCCCTTTACCCAAAAACTAAAAACTGACCCTGAACCCTAAAAATACCCCTTTACCCAAAAACTAAAAACTGACCCTGATCCCTAAAAATACCCCTTTACCCAAAAACTAAAAACTGACCCTGAACCCTAAAAATACCCCTTTACCCAAAAACTTAAAACTGACCCTGAACCCTAAAAATACCCCTTTACCCAAAAACTAAAAACTGACCCTGAACCCTAAAAATACCCCTTTACCCAAAAACTAAAAACTGACCCTGAACCCTAAAAATACCCCTTTACCCAAAAACCAAAAACTGACCCTGAACCCTAAAAATACCCCTTTAATTTAACATAATTAGCAATTAATCAATTAAATTAAATTAATTACCAATTACATTTTAATTAATTAACAAATATTTTTAAATTAACAATTAATTAAATATTACTACCAATTATTAAATTTACATATTTAATTAATTATAATTAAATTACTTCCCACCCTATTCCCCTATAAACCCACAACCCGCTACAGGAAATAAATTATTTAAATTTACACAATTAGCAATTGATCAATTAAATTAAATTAATTACCAATTAAATTTTAAATAATTAACAAATATTATTTAATTACCAATTAATTAAATATTACTACCAATTAATACATTTACATATTTAATTAATTATATTTAAATTACTTCCCACCCTATTCCCCTATAAACCCACAACCCGCTACAGGAAATAGATTATTTTAATTTACATAATTAGCAATTAATCAATTAAATTAAATTAATTACCAATTAAATTTTAAATAAATAACAAATATTATTTAATTACCAATTAATTAATTATTACTACCAATTAATACATTTACATATTTAATTAATTATAATTAAATTACTTCCCACCCTATTCCCCTATAAACCCACAACCCGCTACAGAATAAAATTACACAATAATAAAAAAAAAATCATTAATTAAAAATAATTATAACATAAAATGACACTTTTCACACATATTATAACATATAAAACACTATAAATAATTAAATATTATTTAAAAACCGATATTTTTTACTATCTAGATTATATACTTGGATATTTTCACTTTCTATATTATTTACAGTCGATATTACTTCACTTACCTATATTTTGGCTGTCTATATTCTGTCCTGTCGATATTTTGTCCAAACGATATTTCAAACTCGATATTCTGTCCAAACGATATTTTGGAGTCGATATTATGTCTGTGCACCACTTAAAAGGTGGGCACCAGGTATAAATATTGGATGACCAGCGCCACTCTTCAGTACACTCCTGGACCTGTTTACATTGAAGAAGAAGGATTGCCCTGCTCCCCAGAGGACTGTCCTGCTGCTTGAAGCTTGTCTTGCTCCCAGAGAAGTACCCTGCTGCTATCAGAGGACTGTCCTGCTGCTTTAGGACTGCCTTGACCCATAGAGTGCTGCCCAGCTGCTAAAGGGCTGCCCTGCTTTCTGAGAAGGAAGATTGTACCGTCTCCCTTCATCCCAGGCTATCCTGAGTGTCTCCAAGGATCAGATGGCTGACCTCCTGTGTGTTCTACAGGAATGCAACAATCTCCAGAAGCCTGCCTGCAACGGCCCAGCTGACCTGCTGCTCTGGACCTGCCTGGATCTGCAACTGGATCTTTCTCCGTCCTGCTGGCTTCTGCTAGAGTGAGTTCCAGATCCCCAAGAGGTGCCTCTCCAGGTCTGGACCCTTGGCTGGCATCAGCTGTTCTCCTCCTGCAAAAAAAGCTGAAATGTTGAAGTTTGGAGCTCTTTGTGACTTAAAAGGGGCCAGTTCGCACCAAGACTGTGCCACCTGTGTTGGAAGGGTGCTCTTGTGTACAACCCCCTGGCCCGCTGTTAGACTTCACCCACCAATTGATGGAATTCATCTCTCCACATATCATTTCAATCCGAAATGTTCTGCTCTTGGATGACTCCACAGTGAAAATACCTCTAACCTAGACACCACAGTATGTTTAGCAGACTTGGATCACTTGATCTCGCTAAGATCAACTCTGCCCCCACTCACTCAGAGGGGCATACATTGGATCTAATACTAACCAACTTCTCTAACATTCTCTGTGGCAAAACTTGCCCTCTGACATGGTCGGATTATTCTCTGGTCTTTGAGAATCTTGAGTCACAGAAATCATTCCACCCATAAAACCCACGCCACGCGCTGGTACAGACAATGGCACAAACTCACCCCAGGCCAGTTCTAGACTATGTTCCATTCCTGGAACACTGACACGGACTCTGGTAGTGTAGAAGAACATTTGGTTCCCTTTAATTCTATCTTGCAATCTACTGTTAATTGTTTAGCACCTCTAAAACAACTGATCCACCATCCCAATCACTCTCAAACCAGTTGGTACTCCTCCTCCTTAGGATTGAAAAGAGTCAATGGAAAAGATTGGAACGGAAATGGCGGCTTTCAGACAATGTACAGGACAGAGTAAAATTCAAAGCTGCACTGACCTCTTATCATAAAAATTTAAAGTCTGCATGCAAACTATACATTGCAAAGCAACTAGAGCAGGCTGGCAACAATTCAAGGACTCTTTTTCAAATTCTGAAGTCCTTCACACATCCTAAAGCATGTGACACTGATGAGGCCCCCTCCCAAACTTTGTGTAATAATATAGCTGACTACCCTATTCAGAAAATAGACTCAATCTACCACAAAATGATCACCGTTAGTGACACTCAAAGTGACCCCCCTATAGATGGCTCGCCAATCTCTGCCACTGCTGGGCAACTGAATAACATCCCACTTCTTACACCAGAAGAGGTAGAATCTCTCTTAACAACAATCAAATCTGAATCCCCTCTAGATGTGATCCCTGCAAAGACTACCTCCCTGCTCGCCAAGCAACTTGCCACTCCTAATTGTATGTTTCTCAATAGTTCTTTGAGGGATGGCAGACTCCTTCTAGAATGGAAAGCAGCACAAGTAGTTCCCATCTGGAAAAACCTCAAAGTCCCCATTGATGAATTTTCTAACTATCACCCCATTTCTCTGCTCCCCCTTTAGAGTAAGGTACTGGAAATACACATAAATAAGTACTTAGCTGAATTTGTAGAAACCTCGCATTGCCTAGATGTATCCCAGTCAGGTTTTCGGGCCAAACATAGCACGAGTCCGCCCTAATAGCAGTAACTGACAACATCAGAATGGCACTGGACAAGGGTCAGGCAGCACTTTTAGTGCTGCTCGACCTATCGGCGGCATTTGACACCATCTCTCACCAGATCATACTTGAGAGAATCAGGACATTGTGGTCCAAGGGGTTGCACTGAAATGGTTGACAAACTTCCTAACCTAAAGAACTCAGACAGTTATATTAGGCACATTTTGATCCAAGACCACTAAAGTAACCAAGGGAGTACCACTGGGCTCATGTTTGAGCCCTACTCTCTTCAACATTTATGTTACTCCCCTCGAAACTAATGAGGTCTTTGGGGTTTAGCCCTATATCTTACGCTGATGATACCCAGCTTTTATTTTATTTTGGTAATTCCAATCCTAACATTCAACTCATCTTTTCAGAGGGCCTGAAGACTATTGCACCGGGAGCAGGGATCACCTTAAAAGACCTTAAACGACAGACGAAAGCCAAAGTTTAGTCAAAACAGTGGAGCTTAGCTTGGTGGGAAATGGAGTAGGATATAGCTGGTCTGAGCTCTGGGTTCCCGTGGGCCGCATAGCTCCTTTTTACTACTATTCACGGTTCTCTAAATGTCCATCCATGCCACGCAGCCCCTGGAGCAACTCCTGCAAACAACGATGATTGCAGTCTAGATCCCTGCCACTGGCGGAGGCGCTGAGTCACTTGACTTGGGGCTACGGCACAATTTTTTTCCCGCATAGTGGTGCCACCTGAGAGCAGCACGTAAGAGCGAAATGGTGTATCTTGGCAGAATGGTGACACGGCTGGCAGCCCAAACAGAGGACAGTTAGTGCCAAGGTCTTCTAGTGGCGGTCTTGCTCTGTTGCACCAGGCTGTGCTGGCCTGCTTTGAGGCCTCTGGAGGGGTCAGCCTGCCATCTTTACTACTACCTGGTGCAACCTGCAGCGCTGCTGCACTGAACCCCATGAGCAGACCCTGCTGACGCCTACCTGTTGCCCCTGATTTTTGCCACTGGGGATGACACTAACCTGCTCGGTCTATGCCTGGGGCTGCTGTGCCATTTGCGCCCCCCAACGCTGTGGAGCCTGACAGTGGCCTGAGGGGGCTGGGCTGCAGCTTTCCCTTGAATAGAGGTGCAACTGGTGGCCCAACTGAAGATCACTGACTATGGGCTCCCCCTTCACCCTTGCGGTGGAAGCCTGGTGGGGTTGGGCCCCAAAGGGGCAGTGCTGGCCTGCTGCGTAAGTCCCTGGGGTGGCCTACCCGTCTTTTTAGCTGGTATCCACCACATCTTTATGAGACCTGATGGGGACATCGGGCAGCATGAAGCAGACAGATCTCGCAGCGGAGTGGGACCCTGACCTGGGCCTACCTGACAAGTACCTACAGATTACTCCACTGGCTGGTTTCAAGGACAGAGCCTGCTGACGGTTGGTGTGGTGCTGCCCCTTGATAGTATTCTGGATGCCCTACCTCACGGTCTGAGAGGTCGCACATCCGGGTATGTCCCTGAGCTTTGGCTGCCGGCTTTGGCCATCGATCTGACTACATTGCAACATGGTATTGGCGGACCTGTGTGGGGTTGGAGGAGGCCCGGCCTTAGGAAGCCTTGGGACCACACGTGTCACATTGACTTTGTGTCCTCCAGCAGTCGGGGGCATCTCTGGCAGTAGGTTCCTCGTCCCGATCCTGCGCCCTGTTGTGCCCTGCGACCCCGGGGGTACCCACACCTGGTGCTGTGTCCCACCACATCTTAAAAGAACCCTGCACCACATGGTGGGGCCTCTTGTGTGCTTTCTGGTGGCTGGGTCCTGTGCTGCGGAGGCAGGATCACTCTTCCCTGGCTGTGAGCAACTGAATCCTGGACATGGTGCCACTTCAGCATAACAGGACCCCAGATAGAGTTTTCAGGAAGGCTGCCTGCTCAGTGTTAGGGGTTGCCGTTTGCACCAAGCAGAATGCAAAGACCCTCCAGCCTGCCCTCCATGAAGGCATAATGTTTCTCTGGGTCAGCAACGTGGACTCAGCAACAAAGGGGACTCCCACTTCTATCCACACCAGTACCCCACGAGCATCTGTGATATAGTTGGTTTAGAGTACCTGACCTCTTCAACGCTTCTGCAAGCGCACAGCCTCAGCTTGAGTGAGATGGGATTCCTGCAGAAATGCGATGTGTGTCAACCGTCGGAGTAAGGAGTAAGTAGGAGTACACAGCATTTCTATTTCTATGGCAAGGAGTGAGCATGCCACGATTGTTCCAGGTAAGTAAGTTAGTGTGAGTCATTATGGCAGCTGACTGAGGGGTGGTATCTGGTGTAGAATGGGGTAGTGTTACAAGACTCACCTAGGAGCCCATGGTTAATCAGGATGTGGGCAGTAATAGAACACCAATGGAAAACAGCAAATGAAAACACATAATGCCATAGAGAGCAGAGGTACAACAGGTTTCTGACCAAACATTTGAACAATTGGCACCAGTGGAGGCTAACTAACAAGGGGACTGGTGGCAGCTTTTAGGGTGTATAAGAGCGCAATAACCCACTCATGTCAGGTGGTGGATGTGTTCTCGGTATGTAAATGGGCTGACAAGGACCACAAGGGCATATATAGAGGAAGGGGGAAACATGATGGTAATATATTGCTCGGGGAAAGTTAAAGAAGGTCTTCTGCCATTTTTGGTATCACATTGGGTGGTGTCCCAGACCCCAGTAGGGTAAAACAGACTGTGGAGGAGCCCTAATTTCTGGAAGATTTATAGCTGTCCCCGCCAGGGCCCGAGGATGGAGCCAGGTCTCATAGCGCAGCAGCTGCATGCATTGCCCAATGCCTCTTGTATAACTTGCTACAGATTGGGCTAGCATGTCAGCTGTGATGCCAGCCATAGTTGTTAGCCTCAGCGTCTATGGCATTGTCTGTTGGAGGCCAGGGCGCCTACGCTGGTGGGCGCGATGAAGAGGCACACACAGCCCGGTACCAGGCCTCCTTAGGATCTGTGAATAAGAGCAATGTGCGATAGACCATGGCCCATAGCCATGCTGGGAACAGAGGAGAGTATTTGATGATAGAATCCCGAGTTTGTGTTTGACATCAAGAAAGGAGCTCCACTGACGCTGCTCAGCTAGTGTATAGTCAAGGAAAATCATAATTCGTGCATTGTCTGCTGTAAGATTGTTAAGCTTACAAGCCTTTCTCAGGATGCCATCTTGGCCCTTATAGTGCAGCAGCCAGGCATCAAGCGGTCTCTGTGGTGCACCAGGGAGGGGTCTCCTCATCAGCATCTGGTGTGCTTGTTTGATAGTGAATAAGGGCGAGCAGGTGGTAGGAGGAACAAAGCTGCCACTACATTGTGTACCTCCACATTTTCAGGAAAGCCCACGACCTGGACATTATTCCTGCGTAAGCGACCTTCAGCATCCTCCACCCTCTCCTCCAAGAGGTGAACTTATTTACGAAGTGTGGACAGAAGGTTCTGTGCATTTAGAGTCATTGGTTCATAAGTAGCAAGTGAATGATCCACAGTACTGACTCTGTCAGCTAATTTGGGATTGTCATCACACGGGAGAGTGAGGTCTGACACCACTGAATCGATTTTACTCTCCAATGATACTCTGGATTTTTCTATGGCTACCAGAATATCAGCAGTGGTAAGTGCCTTACAGCATTCTGAGAAGACCTTCTCACTTTGAACAAGTGAGGACAAAGCCAATAGGTTTGAGGATGTAGGGTGGGCTCCGGATCGCAGAACCCTCATGGTCATTGGGGAAGCGTTGTTAGTGCCAGTCAGGTAACAGAACCTGCCTGTACAGGAGGGCCAGCTTGTGAGCACCAGACTATGTTGAAGCACTGCACAGCATGAGCAGCCCAGCAGTTGGAGTGCACCATGGGTAGATCGCTGGTAGTCACAGGAAGGAGATCAAGAGCCGCAAGCTGTCTCCGATTAGGTGGTCCCCAGCACAGGCCAGCCCATCCACACCAGCCAGGTTGGCCGTGCCAGGCGGTAGTCCATTCAGCAAAGAGAAAACAGAGCTAGAGGCAAGGGCAGTGGGGGGGCGAGACAGAGTACATGCACTCGGGACCAAAGGCCACTCAATAGAGGCCCCCAGCTGACTCTGTACAGGAGGGTGGCATGGCCAACATCCCAAAAAGCAGTCAATCTCTGACTGCACACAGTCTTTGGCCATGTGCTGTGGGGGGTTGGCCACAAAGTCTGGTCCTTGGGAACCCAGGGCATATTTTTTAAAGAGGAGTTGCCGCATTTCTCCCCTCCCTGAACTTATCATGGTAATGCATCAATATACTGGTGTTGCATTACCTCCTTTAGGCATGAACCTGATCACACTCCCTGCCTTCCCCCAAATCAATGAAAATCGACTTCTATCATTGATGTCCAAGGTGAAATCTGGGCCAATTTACGATTCCTGCCCTCCGAAGGTTTTAACATTTTTATAACCTAAAATCTTGGGCCCTCTCCAATTTTATTGAACACATTTTTCTGCGTGGAATAGCATCTAGTTCATTTAAAGAGGCAATTGGGAAGCCACTTAAAAAAAACACAGGATGAAGAAGACCCCACATTCCTAAAAAATTATCACCCTATTTCCTTTACTGCCTTTCCCCGCTAAACTTCTGGAAGCTCACAGGGCACAAGCCCCTTGCCATCACCTTCAAGTAACCAAATTATAATTTACTCTCCAGGCCGGCTTTTGCCCTGCACATAACACCGCCTGGGTAATGCTTTCTGTGCTTGATGACGTGCATCGATGGGGATGAAGGTTCACCATCAGCTTTGGTCCTGCTGGACCTATTGGCAGCCTTTGACATTGTCGATCACACTTTACTAGCAGGCCGGGTAGTGGTTTCTGGCTCCATGGTCGAGCCCTTGATTGAATCAATTCTTACCTGGACAATCGCTCCTATTCCATCCCTCTGCGTCCTTTAAGGCCACAACATTAAGGATGGAGTGTGGGGTCCCCAAGAATGATTCCCTGTCTCCCACCTATTCATTCTTTATATTAGGCCACTAATCCAGGAGTTAGTGCAAATGAATTGTCATATATATAGCTGTGCTGACGATTCACAGTTAAAACATTTTTTTTGCATTATCAGATTACAATATAGCAACGTGCACTGTTGCGCAAGTGACGACTCACAGTTACCTCTTCAACTTGGGTCTTCTGCCTCCCAGGAAACTTTTCAAACATCATGAGTTTTATCTGGGAATGGATGGGAGTAACTATTTTAAAAGTCAACTCAGAAAAGAATGAAGCAGTGGTTCTAATTAAATAAGTCGATTTTTGGAGCTCTTTCCACTGGCCCACAGAAATGGCTGCAGCCCCCACTCCTAAAAAACTAGGTAAAACCCTAGGAGTTATCATATACAGGACAGAGAGTTGTCAATGAAACCCCATTTTGGAACAGTGATCTGCTCATCTTTCCTCAAACTGAGAAAGATCAGGCAGATACCTATGAGCTTCAACAGGATGCCCTAATCACAGTAGTTATGGTCTTAATTATATCCATGCCGAACAACACAAACTCAACATACACCGGCCTTGTAAGACCCAACTTCACAGCAGACTACAGATGCCCCAGAATAAGGCAACCAGCCTAGCAACTGCCATGTTACTCCCCTTTTGAGGGACTGTCACTATAGGTATATAGATAAAGCTAATAGAATGAACAAATACTCTTCAGCCCGAAGCTTCACTAATCGCGCCTACATTTACTTACATGAGAATATACAGGTCAAAAAGCAAGGGTTGACGCAGCTTCTCAGTACAGGACTCATCAATTTTGAATTTTTTTTACCACTGACATTCAATCTCACACCAACCAGGTAACATTCAGGAAGAACTTAAATACCTGGCTTTTCTGGCAAGCTTACCAATTTTTCTAGTTTTAGAGCTCGGCATTATCTCAGGACAATCACCCTGTAGTGCCAAGAAACCTTTTGTATACGTGTGCTGAATAAATTCTAATTAACATCACATTTTAATCTGAAAAATGAGGAGGACAGTATAAATAACATGATATTCTTATGTCACTTTGTATTTTAAAGCATTAATTGATAGGGAATAGTTCAATAAATCAATAAATCCCTCACATTATTTGGTCTTCTATTACATAATTCCATAGGTTTAAGTCTTAATTGTTGGTCCACAGGGAATTTTTCAAGGAAATGGCAAGCGTGGCTGGTGTAGGATCAGTCATTCTTCCTAAAAGTGAAAGGGTGGTATCTGGATGTTCTGTACAAATGTACCACTGTGTTTCCCAGTTTATACAGATATCTGATATCCTGTCAATGCCAAACAGGCTGTATGTTTCCTGGATTCGAAAAGTATGCAATTATAGCAAACAGTTACTAAGGGATTTGGCTTTTTTGTCGGCTCATCTATGTTCTTGCTGACAGAACTGCAGAACTGGGCAGGTTAGGAGTTTTCTCCTCAAGTGATGGAGAGAAAATTCTAAAATGTGATCTGCTTTAACACTGAGTGCATGCTAATTGCTATCACACTGCTAGAAAGAGAGAAAACAAGCACTGACAAAGCCAATGGACTACTGACATAATACCGATCACAATATCTTGATACAGAAATATTGTATCAAAAATATTGATTACAAAAATATAGTTTCCTTATAATAGTAAGCACAAAAATATCGAAAAAAACATATAATTTTACACTAATATTGTAAATGTCTGCTTTCGTAGCCCCTGCGATCCCAGCGGCCCCCCCTCTTCCAGTGTCCCTTCCTGCATTTTTCCACCTCCAAGCTATCCAGCCCCACCTGCAGCACTACTTAATGGCAGCCAATGCGCGGCCACGCAACTGGCGTGCTAAAGGCATGCCAAAGGAAAGCCCATCTGTGCGTGTCTGCACCTGGACCATGCCCATTGCCAGGGACCCTGGTTCTCAGATCATCCACTGCTACGACACCAGCACCCTCCTTACCCTCAACTCTGAACGCCACGCCGCTTGCCACCTCGCATCATCGAAGAAGACCCATGGACCCTTCACCTGATGGTAATGCAACCACGCCTTCACCCAAGTCAAAACACAAGTCCCTCTTGCTGCCCAGCCGACCAACAGCACACCCGACCATATCAACTACATACTCCTCAACGTACAATCCCTCCAGAAACACGCCACTGAAATCTGGGAACTCCTCGATGCCACCTCTCCCAACATCACTTTCTTCTTGGAAACCTGGACCAACCCTTGCTCTAAATCGGATATTGCCATCGCTATCCCAGATAGCAACAAAATCACTCACAAAGACCTCTGACCACCCAGGAGGAGACATCATCATCATCACCCATTAGAACAAACTCTGACTAACCATGCACTCTAGTGGCCAAACAGTGACCATGGAACACCTCCACTTCCAGATCCAGAACAACCCTAACACCACCCTCCATGGGACCCTCGTCTACAGGCCCCCCTGGACCCTGACTGCCCTTCACTGACGCCATTGTAGACCTCATTGCACCCCAAGCACTTGCATCCACCGACTACATCCTACTCTGAGACCTCAACTTCAACATAAACTACTCCAGCGACCAGAACATCCCCTCCCTACTGGAGAACCTCACCAACATCAGTCTGAACCAGCTGGTCACCACAACGACCGGCATAGCTAGACATATGCATAGCTGGAAAATCAGCTACAGCCACAGCCACAGCCACACCACCGAAATAAAAAAAAGAAAACCACTTACCTTGCGCTCACCGCATCAAGAGCAAGGTAAGTCGTTTTCTTTTTTTAAATTTTATTTTCCCCTTTGGTCATCTGTCGAGTCCCCCCACCCCATTGTTCTTACATGTATATATATATATATATATCCAAAGAAGAAGTTTGCCCTTGCAGAGAAAACAAACTCACGGGTAGGTATTCCACTCTTTATTGAGGTCAGCAACGAAGACTGCAGGATTGGTGACCCCGGCAAAATGGAGTCTCTGGGTGCATATCAAATTGAGGGGGTATGATCCGCTCTCGCATGTTTGCCAGCATGAAGGGACGTCCGGAGCAATGTGGCAGCATGAGAGGAGAAAGGGAGAGAAGAGAGGCAATCCTCTCTTTGCTAACACCGCAGCAGAAACCAATATAACCATTGTGGGACACTATTGCACTTTGTAGATTTTAGTCACGGAATGCAATGCTACAACTTTAGTGACATTGATTATAGTTATGCCATTTAAGCTGAAAAGAAATGAATAATCAGTGCACGTTGTGAGATGTAAAAACAAGAGCATTCTGGGACCAGTAGTATCTAACTGGAATCACGTGACCACATGGCGATTAGGAAGCACTCACCTGTGAGCAAGCGGAAATCACGCCAAAACGCGTAAGGATCTATTGAGTGTTCTTGTGACCTGCGATGGTGACGAATAAAGTCAGCTTTTCCATAACTTGATGTTGGGCTCATTTTCTTCGGTCCTAATAACACAACTTCCAGGATCTCCATTCCTGGTTCTGAGCCCGCCCTGCAGGATTGGTGACGCCCGGCAAAATGGAGTCTCTGGGTGCATATCAAATTGAGGGGGTATGATCTGCTCTCACATGTTTGCCAGCATGAAGGGACGTCCGGAGCAATATGGGGGCATGATAGGAGTAAGGCAGAGAAGAGAGGTAATCCTCTCTTTGGCAACACCGCAGGAGAAGATCCAATAAAACCATTGCAGGACACTTTGCAGCTTTTAATCACGGAATGCACTGCTACAATTTTAGTGACATTGATTATAGTTATGCCATTTAAGCTGAAAAGAAATTATTAATCAGTGCACGTTGTGAGATGTAAAAACAAGTGCATTCTTGGACCAGTAGTATCTAACTGGAATCATGTGACCACATAGCGATTATAAAGCACTCACCTGTGAGCAAGGCGGAACTCACGGCGAAACGCAAAACGATCTATTGAGTGTTCTTGTGACCTGCGATGGTGACGAATAAAGTCAGCTTTTCCATAAGTCGATGTTGGGCTCATTTTCTTCGGTGGTAATAACGCAACTTCCAGGATCTTCATTCCTGGTTCTGAGCCCACCCTGCAGGATTGGTGACCTCTGGCAAAATGGAGTCTCTGGGTCTGGGCGGTCGCCAGTTGGTAGTTATAGTTAGGATCTATTTTCCATAGGAAATCCGCAACATTCTATATCCCAATAACTTTGGCACCGGTTGACGAATCTTCACGAAATTCTCGAAACTCGTGTGGCGCTCCGGTCCGCTCCTATCCTGAAAGTCGTGGGGTGATTCGTCAAGCGGGGGCTGAGAAAAAAGGGGGTCCCAAAACATGTTTTCCCCATGCAATTTTCCATAGGAACCTTTAGTCGCAGCTACAGCCCGAACTGCTGAACGGAATTACACCAAATTTGGCAAAAAGGTAGCTCTTGGTTCAGAATTATGCCTTTTTGTTAAATGGTGTAAATCCGTTCAGCAGTTGCTGAGAAAATCAAAAGTAAAATCATATATATATCTAAGGCCGCGGAGGATCCGCGTACCCTCAGCGCACCGTGCCGAGCATGAGCTGAATGCTAATTGGCTGTCAACACTCCAAACCAGGAAGTGTTGGCAGATATCTTGTACCTCGGTAGAACCGAGGCACAAGAAACCTTTTTTTTTTTAAAACAGCAAGATCCGCGCAGGATGCGTGGATCCTGGCGATAAAAAAAAAATTAAACGCGGACTCCCCCGCTTCATTGGTAATTAGCCCCCGGGGGGCCAAATCCTGGGGACAATGAAAGAATTGGGTGGGGGGCCCAAAGGGGTCCCCCCGACCCAGGGACCGCCACCGCCCGGGTCTTCATCAGAAAATGTGCGGGGGGCTCATAGCCCCCCAGCCCGGGGACCGCCACCCCCTGGGGCTTTCAAAAGGAATGGGTTGGAAATTAGCCCCCGGGGTCCAAATCCCGGTGGCAATGAAAGAATTGGGTGAAGGGGCCCAAAGGGGCCCCCAGCGACCGCCACCCCCTGGCTTCATCAGAAAATGTGCTTGTTTGCGTAAGTGTACAAAAAATTAACCTGTGTGGGGGGCTCAAGCCCCCCCACACACCCCGTGGACCGCCACCTCCACGGGGCTCTAATATTCAAAATAGGGGGTCCGTGACGGACTCCCCAGCCCCGGGGACAACCATCACCCAGGGCTTTGGAAATTGTGGGAGGGGGGCTGTGTTGCCCCCCTCCTGGAGCCTTGTCAGGGCCCTGGGGACTGCCACCCCCCCCAGGGTCTGCTCCTGCAGTGTCCCGGGGTGCCCACCCCCGGGACACTAGTCCACCAGGTGCTTCTAGTAAGCGCAACTGTGCTGCGTTGCAGAGAGGTGGTCCAGGCCGTGCCCATTTTTACACCTCTCTGCAACGCAGCTCTGTGGTGCTAACTGGAGATACTTGGTGGGCCACAGGGCGTGTTTGCACACGTCAGCTCAGCCCCCCCTCCCTTCACCAGTGTGCAAACGTGCCCGGTGGCGCATTTTAAGAGGTAGTTTAATTCCCCTGCCCTATTATATACTAGGGGCTTACAAATGAGGTCATGCTAATAACAGGGATACCCCAACGCATAGTGTTCCCTAGTGTATGTAGGTATTTTAACTGTATTCTAAGTGTCTTTTAGCATAGCACTGGCTCTAGGACTGGTTAGTCAGAGTCAGTTACCACCAGTACCCATCTGAAAAAAGTTGAGGGTACAGGATGGTTTTGCAACAAAGCCTCTTTCTACTCCTCTGTTTGTTCTTTCTGCACGTCTTCCTTCTTCTTGCACTTTTCTTCGTCTTTGAGGATTTCTGTTGCTTGTTTCTGCATTTCTTTTTCTTCTTTCTGGGTGTTTTTACTTCTTTCTTCACATGTTCTACCTCTGTAGGCATAGTTAGAAACTGGCATTTAAAAAAGATTTGAAATTCACTAAAAAAAACATAGGTTTCACTTACGTTAAAGTTAGAAATTAGCTTTTAAAAAACCTTTGAAATTCACTGAAAAAACCATAGGTTTCAGACTTGTTATAGTTAGGAATTAGCATTTAAAAAACCCTAGAAATTCACTGAAAGTGGGTATAGTAAATGAGAAGTCATCAGTGATGTCATGAGTGATGTCACTGACCATGTCATAAGTGATGTAATATGTGACGTCATTAGCAGTGCATTGCGGACGCGCGAGTTATAGGTAACTGAACTAACTTTAACGGGGGAATTTCTATGGTTTTGTACGAGTGAAATGTCCAACTAACTATAATGCCCCTGAAACCTATGGTTTTTACAGTGAATTTCTAAGGTTTTTTAAATGCTAATTCCTAACTATAACGTGCCTGAAACCTAAGGTTTTTTCAGTGATATATATCTATGTGTGCCAGAGCGGGAACTGCCTGCTCCATATATGTGTGTATATATATATATATATATATATATATATATATATATATATATATATATATATATATATATATATATATATATATATATATATATATATATATATATATAAAATATAATATAAAATTAAATAACTATACAAATAATAATATTACAGTTATTGAAGTCTTGGAATATTAGATATAGTATTAACATTCAGTCTGTACAGCAGTAAGGAAAGCATTGGACTTCAGAGGGGTAAGATTTACTATTTCCACTCCAGTCTGTGCAACAGTTGGAAAAGCGTTGGACTTTGAAGGGGTAATATTTACTATTCCCACTCCAATCTGTGCAATAGTAGGTAAAGTATTGCACTTCAGAGAGGTAAAATGTACTATTCTCACTCCAGTCTGTGCAACAGTAGGGAAGGCATTGGACTTAGGAGGGGTTACATTTACTATACCCACTTCAGTCTGTGCAACAGTAGAAAAAGTTGTGGACTTCAGATAGGGACATTTACTATTTCCATTCCAGTCTGTACAACAGTGGGGAAAGTACTTCACTTCAAACAAATAACATATAGGAAACATAACCTATTAATTTATAACACACATAAAACTGTTTAAATGAAGTTTGTTATTTGATCAACAAAAAATATAAAAAAAATCAATTAAACAATTAATATGAATATTAGACTATGTAATGATTAATTTTCATATTAAAATGTTTTCATTTATTACTTAATTAAGTTACCACAGTATACCCGTTCAAACACACAATTAATATATAATCTCCCAAAAAATAACACAATACCATAATTGATAATAAATTGAATATTAATTAATATGTTAATATTTAAATAGTAATTAAGTTATAATGATCTTCCCACCCTGTGCCCCTACAAACCCAGAAGCCCGCACCTAATATACAACTAAAAAAATATAATTATTACGCAATTTCCAGAATTAATAATCAATTAAGTAATTATTAATACATTGTTAATGTATTGTTAATTAATTACCTAATTAATGTTGCACCCTATACCCCTACAAACCAAACAACCCACACCTAAAATATAACTGAAAAACTTTAATTATTATACAATTTACATAATTAATAATCAATTAAATAATTCATAATATATTTGTAATTAATTGTCCTCTCGTAGGGTAGAAATTGCTGAACCTCTTTTGGTCCTGGTACCGTCGGGGGGCCTTGCCCCTTTGCAGGTACTGGTTTGCACCACAGCCAGTTGAACGACCCCTGCCTCGACCGGCCCGTGGAAAACCAGAGGAAACACTCTCTTGATTGTTGTCTGCACCTTATTAAAGGATGTGAAAGTGTTAACGAACTTTCCAAATTCTTTAACAAACGGTTCTCTGAAGAAACCACCTTGTGCGACAGCACCCGCCTCAGAGTACGCAAAATCCCCTAATTTTTGGTCCACTTTTATGAGGGAAGATCGAAGTCTCTTGGTTGATAGGGCGCAGTTTGCATTGCCCAGAAATATTGCACATTGTGCCCAACCAGAAAGAGTCGCGGGGGGTGGGGGGGAGGGGGGAAATAAATGCACCAGAAATGTTGGCTTCCTCCGCCATGTCAAGAATTTTAGTTGGGGGTCCCAAAGCTTCCAGGAGTTTATCCTGGCATGCGCGGCATGAATGGTATATCCCCTCTTTTTGAATCCTTAATGAATTTCTGCAAGAAGGTGGACATGCGTGGATCAATCTTGGGGGTTAAGGCCACTTTTCCCTCTAGAGAAGGGAGAGGACACTCCGCACGTAGGAAATTCCGAGTCTCTTTCTCAAGAGGTCTACGTATGCGACTTGCTGCATACCAAGCGACCTTATCGGCTGGTGCCCTGTCAGAGGACCGGAGAAAGATTATATCCTCTGAGTTCAACATGTCCTATAAATCATTGGCTGAGGTGGACGGACATGAGGAGCCATCGGGACCAGACGAACCAGGAACCATGTCTGGATGTCGTGAGCCTTTAGGGGTAGAAGGAAGAGTGGCAGGGGGCAAACCCCCATTCCCTGGTGGTAAAGCAGGTTGAGCCGCCATAAACACTTGGCGTAACCTATCAAAGGCTTTCAAATCCACCCCTGCATCACAAGTGCGTTTCACAAGGGGGGCCCGCTGGGTCAGCAGACACAGAAATTGGAGGTGGAACCCATTTTTCAAATGCCTGGGCATTTTGGCGGGAAAGTCTTTCCTCCAAGGGAGTCATAGCTTCCTCTACTGCCCTATATATTGAAGCATGTACGAGTCCTAGAAGTAGTCAACCCACGGGCGATCCGTCATTGGGTCCGCCACCCACTGGGACTCATCAGACTCCATCTTTTAAGTAAGTAGCCCCAAAATAGGCAAGCCCTTTACAAAGTGGCCCTTTATATGGGGGACTGGGTATCAATCCAAAGTAATTTCTTGCGAGAATATCGCTTTTTTAGTGATGGATCTCAGCCCTGGGACACAGCCTGGAGTAGGCATATTAATCAGCAGTTGTTATAAGCTGGGGGGGAAAACGTGTCCCAGACAATGAGCCAACAATGGCTAGTACCTGACCTCAGTGAGGTATCAAACTCCGATACAGACTCTGCTAATTATAAAAAACAGAGCGGAAGCTGAGGGTAGTAGCTAAGCGATAAACAGGACCCTTCACGGGCGTCACCCTCACCCTCAGACAGGCAAACTATGAAATTCCTCTGAGAGGATTTCAAAGTGTGTGCCGCTTCCGTTGCACCTCTTGCGCCCTCTAGGGGCGTGAGGCAAAATGTGCTACGGGATGCGTAAGAGCGAGGAACCGCTCTTGCATCCCGAACAGCCCGCTGCGTATCACACAGCTAATGTAACGGCAATAAAGAAAGTACACAATAAAGACCGTGACCTGTAACCAAAGCAATTTACCACAAAAAGGTCGAAATTATGCAATAAGAAAAACCAAGGTTCAAGAGTTGCATCACGCCCAAACAAAGCGGTGACGACTCGAATTACAAACGATTTACATATAACCTGAACTTAGTCAAATTGAAGAGAGAGAAACACAAGGTACTTATCTTGGCTGTGCAGCAGCGAAGAAAGAGGCCAAGGAGAGTAGAGAAAAAATGACTACCTATGTGCTGATTGGTTGACAGTGGTGTTCTCGTTGGTTGTTTGAGCTGCGTTTTTTCCCCGTTGTACCATGGGAAGGTTGGTTTTTGTTGATGTTTTGCGTGGCTGCTGTTGGAGGTGTCAGGTCTATAGTGACCTGGGGTCGCGCATGCATGAGGCGCGCTATGCAAGGACTCACGCGGACACTTGTCTCCGTCTTACGCGTGGTCCCGACTAACCCGGGGGCACGCCCACCTTTATTTTTATAACGTACGCGGCGTAGTACGCCGCCGCGTATGCGCACATCTACGTGCGCTTAACAACTAGACCGCAACCGTGCGGTCCCAACATTACATTCCTTTCCACCTTTAATATAAAACAAAATATCAGCAGTAGCAAACGTGGCAGTTGTATGGAGATCAAACAAAGATAAAACAAGAACCACGGCCATCCGGCCTGTTACCAGTCTCTAGTCTCTCCGAGTGTCATCAGCCCACTGCATAGTCAGCCATCTGGGAGTTGGGCGCAGGATTTCTCCTCAGTCCGTAGCCAGCTGCTTCCCCACGGAATAGCACTCTCCGGGGTGATTCACCGCTGGGAGCTCCGGGGCTCCGGGGACTCTGGGAATTCCTAGGCGTAGCGGCATTGAGCGTCGCAGAGGCACGTGTCTCCTCTGCTGGGCTGTTATTCCATTCCTGGTCTACGCAGTCTGGCGGACTTTGGTTGCATTCCGGCCGAACGGGTGACTCTCCATTCCTTTCGGCGTCAGGCAGGTCATTCCTCGGGCTGACGGCTTTCTTAAAGAACGAGACGTTCCTGGTGACTGTTTCTCCTCCTCGTTGGGCAGTGATCATGGTTCCATTGCGGCCCGTGACAGTCCATGGTTGTGGTTCGAACGGGAGCCGGAACTTGCTCCCTGGATACCTGTCTCGGACATATACCCAGTCGTTTTCCGCAATGGACGATTCTTTGGATTTACGCCGGAAGCTGGCGTAGTCATTAGATTTCTTCCTGTTGGACGCAGTCCTCCATGACTCTGCACTGGTGGGGTTCCAGGTGTGATGATTTGGGAGAGTGTCTCGGATTATGCGTCCCATCGTGGACGGACCGGGTGCCGCCTCCGTGGTGCGGTGTGGTGTCAGCCTGTATTCTCTGAGGAACGAGTAGATCCCTTTTTCCACAGACGTTCCCTCCGCATGGGCAATTCGGATGGTTTTGTTTAACGTGCGCATAAACCTCTCTACTTCTCCGTTTGCTTGTGGCCACCTGGGTGTTATTTTCCTGTGTTGTATCCCCCACTCTGTTAGATACTCCGCGAACTCCTGGCTTTGAAAGGGGGGTCCGTTGTCAGTTCTGACTCTCTCGAAGATGCCATGGGTTGCAATTGTCTTCTCGAACTTGGCGATCACTTCCTTTGCGGTGAGGGACGTTATTATTTCCACCTCCGGATATTTTGTGTAGTCATCCATAATGACCAGCATGTGTCTCCCATCTGGCAAGTGACCGAAATCAGCGCTCACATGTTCCCACGGCTTCTCCGGGCCAACCTCTGTGATGATCGGGGGCGGGCTCTCTGGAGGCCCCGCGGCTTGGCACCACTGGCACTCCTTGACGGCTCGTTCCACCTGTGAGTCCATGTCAGGAAACCACAGTTTTGCCCGAAGTCGGCTCTTTGTTTTCACCACTCCCTGGTGTCCTCGATGCGCAAGCGCAACGGCTTGTTGGGTGAGGGTTGAAGGCATTACGATTCTGGGTCCCCTTAGTATGCACCCTAGACTGTCCACTGATAGTTCGTCTTTGACCCTCAAGAATGCTTCCAAGGCTGTTTTCGCTTGCGGTGTTCTCTTGCCTAGCGATGCGTGGAGAGCTTTCCACTCATTCGTGCGTATGGCATTAGACACAAGTTGGGAAACCTCATCATTCCTGGTGGCTTCGATGATCATGTCCAGGCTCATGGGGAGAGGTCTGGACCTCTCAACCACTGCATTCACATATGACTCTGTATCCTCTGCCTCCTCTTGTTCTCCTGGGGTGGCCGGCCTTGGGTGTCGTGAGAGGAAATCTGCTGGGTTGGAGGCTCCCGGTTTGAACTCTAGCAGATAGTCATATTCCTGCAGCTGCAGTATCCATTTTTCAATCCTGGGGGGTGGTTTGGAGACTGATCCCCGGAACAGTGGGATGAGGGGTTTGTGATCCGTCGAGACAGTGAATGGGTGTCCATATACATACATGTGAAAATGCCTGCACGCCCAGTGAATCGCTATGGCTTCCCGTTCTATTTGAGAATACCTCTGTTCTGTCTCCGTTAGAGACCGGCTTGCATATGCGATCGGCGCCCAGTCGTCTCCATTTTGACGTTGCGTGAGGACGGCCCCTAGGCCGAACGGACTGGCGTCGACGGCGATGTTGGTCTGTTTGGAGGGGTCAAAGTAGGAGAGTGTCTTCTCTGCTGATAGGGCCGCTTTGGTGTTGCGGAATGCTTCATCCTGTTCTTCGCCCCACTGCCAGGGTGTGGATGACTTCGTGAGCTCTCGGAGGGGTCTGGTGATGTTAGAGAGATCTGGGATGAAGCGACCACAGAAGTTAACCATCCCTAGAAAGCTCCGCACCTCAGAGATGTTGGTTGGGGCGGGAGCTGTCTGTACGTCCTTGACCTTCTCTGGATCGGGAGCAATGCCTTTGTCCGAGAAGGTGTATCCAAAGAAACTGATGGTGTTGCGGAGGAATTGGCATTTTTCTCGGTGCAGGGTGAGGCCCGAGTCTTTGAGTCTCCGCAGAACCCCTCTCAGCCTCTGGTGGTGTTCTTCCACAGATTGGGCGTATACTAGCAGATCGTCGCTGACGTTCAGTACACCCGGGAGTCCGCTGAGCACCTCGCGTATAGTATTCTGGAAAACTTCCGCAGCACTTGATATGCCGAAGTTGAGGCGGCGATATCGCCGTAGGCCCACATGGGTGGAGAAGGTGGTGATGTACCTGGAGTCTGGGTGTAGGGGCAGCTGGTGGTAACCTGAGCGGAGATCCATTTTGGAAAACCATTTGGCGCCATTGAGTTCACTCAGGATGTCCTCGATGGTAGGTGTCAGGTGACGCTCCCTCTTCACCGCTGCGTTGGGCAGGCGCATGTCCACGCATATGCGGACCTGCCCTGGCTGTTTAGGCTTTCTTGCTACCACGATCGGTGACACCCAGGGCGTGGGCCCGTCGACTTTCTCGATTATTCCCTGTTTCTCTAGACTTTCGAGTTCTTCTTCCACCTTCTTCCGGAGATGGAATGCAATCCGCCGGTGTCTGAGGGCCACTGGTTGGATGGAAGGGTCTATGTGCAGCAATACCTCTTTTCCTTTGAGGCATCCGATGCCTCGGAACGTGTCTTCAAATTCTTCTAGGATGGCATCTAGTTCATCCTCTAGGACTGCCATGGCATAGAAGATAAGTTGCAGTTCTTCGGCTGTCCTCCCACTGAGTAGCATGCCGCTCCCTTCTTTCGTCACGTATATGGTGGAGGGGACTTTCTTGTCCTGATGGCAGATTTCAGTTTGGAAGCACCCGATGAGTGGTATTGGGGTTTTCTGTCCGTAGGCAAATACTCGGATCTTCGCCTTACATAGGGTTGGCTTGCCACGCAGTTGGTTGTACACATCTGCTGCCATCAATTCTATTGAGGCTCCCGTGTCTATGGTGGCTCTCACCTCTTGCTGGTTCACTCTTATTCGACACTTTGGGAGACGCTTCTTCTTCCTGGCCGGATGGTCGATGGCAAAGACATAGTGTATGGGGGAATCATGGACGTCGTCATCCATGTCCTCGCTCTCCGGGCTGTCCCTGATGGCGTGTGCTGCTTCCGGCTTCGGTTTGGATGATCTGCATACCGAGGCGAAATGGTTCATCCGCCCGCATGCGCCGCATTTCTTGCCGTTTGCTGGGCAGTCTTTCGCTCTGTGAGGTGTACCTCCACAGTATCCACAGTCTTTCCGCCGTTCTTGTGGCTTCTTTCCTCCGAACGGCCGTTGTTTGGGTCGGACGACATTCACTTGTTCTGCTACGTTGACTTGTTCACTCTTTACCGGCCTGTGCAAGGCTGCCTCCATGTGCGACGCTCTCGCTCGCGATAGTTCCTTGGAGCGGCCCAGTTTCAGGATCTCGGCAAGGGGCTTACCATCTTCTTGGAGGATTTTGACCCTGAGGTCGGACGAGTAGCAGTTCTGAATTATTTGGCCGCATATCTCTTCTTGTTCATCCCTGAAACCACAAGTGCTGGCGAGCTCCCTCAGTCTCCCGTGGAAGGCATCAAGAGATTCATCAGCTTCCTGCCTGGCCTGGCGAAAGAGAAACCTCTCGTAGTCCCTGCTGGCCATGGGCTCGAAATAGGCGTTGAGTGCCTGCAGCAGGGTGACATAGGAGTGTGGCGTGGCCTCCGTTAAGGTCTTGTAAATACGGTGAATGTCCTTACCACCGAGGTGGAGGAGGAGCGCTCGGCGCCGGTCCCTCGCCGTCCCTGCACCCTCAAAGTAGAAATTCAGCCTCTCCGTCCAGTCTTTCCATCTGGGCGCTAGAGATGCAGGCGCACCGTCGACCACAAAGGGCTCGATAGGGGGTATGGCCGTCATCGTGGTGCGGGTAGGGCAGCCCTCTCCTGGGGCACTCAGGGTCGTCGGCCTGGGCCGGTCTGGAGGTGTCCGCTGGATGGCCTGGGGAAGACTCCCTCTCCCGGAATTCTCGCCACCCCCGTGTGGGGCGTGGCACCACCGGCAGGTCTGGCGCCGACTGGCACGTGGCGCGGCCTAGTGACTCTGTGGGGACACCACCGCGCTTCACCCACCGTGCTCGTCGGGGACAGGAGATGCCAGGTGCACAAGCTGCAGGGTGCACAATGGAGCGAGTGTATTGCCACACCTCACCAGAGCCGAGGGCAGGGCCTCATCTGGGCCCGTCAGGTTCGCGTGCAGGAGCCGGGCCGGCTGGAGGCACCGGAGAGCAGGTCGGAGCTGCGAGGAGCACAGCGTGGGGTCAAACACCCTTCGTCGCCATTGTCAGGTCTATAGTGACCTGGGGTCGCGCATGCATGAGGCGCGCTATGCAAGGACTCACGCGGACACTTGTCTCCGTCTTACGCGTGGTCCCGACTAACCCGGGGGCACGCCCACCTTTATTTTTATAACGTACGCGGCGTAGTACGCCGCCGCGTATGCGCACGTCTACGTGCGCTTAACAACTAGACCGCAACCGTGCGGTCCCAACATTACAGGAGGGAGGTGGGGAGGGAAGACATAATCCTCGCCTCCAGTTCTGACAGAATCATGATGTTTTTAGGGCGGGATGGACTCCTCTTTGCTCACTTGGTGCCTACTAAGCAATGTGAGGGGTGTTTTATTTTTCTTAGTTTTCTTTTGCATAGACTTTGTTAAATATGCTTTAAAGAGCGACCCCCTCCATGCTCCTTCCCCCCTCCCCAAAATAAACATTGCCACAAGCAGTTGTAATATGTCCTAATAATCTGCTCATAAAATCTGTATTAATGCTTGGCCACAGCATTCTTAGCAAAAAATGAAGCCTGCAGCATGTTATGCAAAAACCTTTTCGAGGCATAGACGATGGTTCTCTACTGTTTTGGCTACCCATGACAAATGAAGCCCGTGTTCTTTCAATGAAAAATAAAGGCACCCCACAAGAAAATAGCAATGGCCAGGGTCGAATGTGCGAGAGTTGCCTCAATGTTCTTGGACATTCAGATTATATCATCCTTTGTATTTATTGTCCTGGATGGGCTCTACTTTGTTAAAACTCAATAAAACATGTTATTAAAAAAAATGGCATTGGTAAAACAATTTACATGCAATCCAAAAATCCAAAGCGGGCCCTTTTTCATTTATTTTTTTTAAAGCTATTTGGGGGCGGTGGTGGCAATGCATGCAGCAGCTACTGGGCTCCAGTTGTCAGCTATAGTACTTTACCACTGCTGTTTGGTGCTGATCTACTAATGAACCAAATAACTGATGGCAAAGTTCCACCCTAATACTTAGTTTGAAAATAAATTTACTAAAGAAGAATGCAACACATTGTACATAGTTGCATTTAAAATTGCAAACGTGTTAGTAACAGGATAGCTAAAATTAAATAAAATTGCTTATTGCAATTAAACAGTTGCTTAAAAAAAAGTTATAACATCTATAGGAGAGAAAAATGGAAGGGAAAGTATAAGACATATCTATATTCTGTATTAAGAGGAGAGCGAAATTGAAAATATATAAGCATAACGTCATTAATAACATATCAAAGTCATAAAAAGTAGTTATAAACGAAAAGTAAAAATAGTATGTTTCATGGAGGTTTGGAGACGTCTTCCAGGAGAGGTTGGTGACTAGTTAAAGTGTTTAAAAAGACAGTAACAGGTTACCACAAACTCTCTCACGAAGTGAATGTGGGTAAACATATGCTCTATCTAGTCTGTGATTGTAACCTACACTATACCACCCGGCTTGAAGAGAGTTGTGAGGACTGTTTGCAATTTTTAGTTATCTGTTGAAATGCGACTGCAATTAATAAATCTAGTATAGCTGTATTACACATGAGGGTTTGCCAATGAGCCGAAAGTGTTCCAGGAAAAATATTTGAAGGTGAAAATGGAATGTATGCATGAAAAATAGTGTTCATTTGAGACCATACTTTTAACCAAAAGTGATGGGCACATGGACATGAAAAAAGAATATCATATAAATGAGCATAGGTAGCATTACATGACAAACAATTTGACAAAGCCTCAGGTTTAAGTTTATATAGAGTATTTGGAGTGATCATGAGCCTGTTATATATGAAAAGAGTTTGAGTAGTGGTGGCCGATCATGGTGGTTTACAGATTTTCAACCAAGGTGTCTAGAAGGTGTCTCAATTGGCCATGAATTCTGGAAATGTTGTTCCCATTGCAATTCAGTTTCCGTCTTATCTATATGTTTCGGGGGGCTTGGTAAGTATTTTATTTATAGAGGAGGAATTTGGGTGAGTAGATAATATTGGAAGATGTTTTTGATGTGTTTGAGTAGGAGTATGTGATGTCCAGGAGGCCAAGGTGGAAATGATGTTTTTGATCACTTAATAAAATACAATTGTGGAAATGTATATAATAATTGTGCTTGTGATGATGTAACAAATTAATAATTTCATCAGAGTTGATTAACCCAAAGTAAACCTTTATCTCGCCACGAATTCCAAAGAAACAGGTGTATTATTAATTTTTGAAAGATGGTTGTGCCAAATAGAAGAATGAAAATTATGTATCTGAAAGCTATGAGAAGTATTGGTTTTAAAACTTTATAGGTAGTTTTATGAATAGTACAAAATAGAAAGAGTGTGTTATGCGTAAACCAGAGAAATTCTTTGAATAAAAAGGGAGATAAGGATAATTCTATCTTTCCAAAGGGGAGACATTTCTAAAGAGACTAAGCATTTGGAAACTTGTTTAAGTGGAAACACAGTATAATAACATTGAAAATCAGGGTACTTTACACAGCCTTGATATATATTTTGTTTAAGTTTAAGAGGAGACCTACAGGGTTTTATGAATCCATGAAAAGGAGGAAAGTATAGGATAAAACGTTTTTGAAAGTGAGCTGGAATAGTAAGGTGGGTGGCAGAGATGGTATAAACAAAAAGGGTGCAAGAATCTTTTTAATAGTATCGTGTCTACCCCACCAGGATACTTAAAGAGGATGACACCTAGCGGTTGAGTTAGATAAGATGTGAATAACTGTGTACAGATTTTAGATATATAGTATGTTTAAAGAAAGGTGAAAGCCAAAGTCCTAAATATTTAGTTTTATGAGAATTGCAGGCAAAGTTAGATGGAGAGAAATCATAAAACATTGAGGGGAAGAATTTTGCATTGATCACGATTCAATCTAAGACCACAGAGCTGAAAAAGTATTAACTTCTATAAGAAAAGCAGCAAGAGAGGAGTCTTGTTTGGACAAAAACAGAATGTAGTCCACATGGACACTGACTTTAGTATGGGTATTATAATTTTGTCTAATTTTTGGAAGAAAAGCTTCCAATGTGAGAATAAAAAATGGGGAATAAATTTAAGACCATGACAGAACCAAGAATGTGTATGAAAAATAAATGTCCAATCCATGCATTCGAAAGCTTTCTCATCGTCAAGGGAAATGGCTTCTAGTGAGAGAGCATATTTGCTAGATTTGCTTAATATATTAAAGAACACCCTAGTGTAATCAAATACATCTACCCTTGATTAAGCCTGATTGTTCTTTACTAATAAGAGGTGATGGGGAGGGGTCCAACCGTAGAGCAAGAATTTTAGCAAATATTTTATAGTCTAGATTGACATAGGAGATTGGTCTCTAATTTTTACTTTAGTTGTGAATCTCGTCCATCTTTCGAAATGAGACTGATGAGAGCCTTTTGAAAGGTACTGCTGGATGTTTTGGATTAAATAAAATGGGTAAATAGATGAAGTTTTAGAAGCAAAAGTTTGGAAAAATGTGAATAAAATTCAACAGGAAAGAAGTCTGGTCCTTGAGATTTTCCTGTTTTAATCAATTTCAGTGCCTGAGAAATGTCGTTAAGGAAGACCTTCTCCTCTAATGAGGAAAAATCTATATTGGTGTCAGTCTTTCTGGATAGAGGAGATATATTATTGCATGACATTTGAATCTGGAATGGATTTAGGGGTATAAAGGGCAGTATAATATGTTTTGAAATTAATCAAACATTTCAGCATCTTTAACGTTATTGAGATCAGTCATGGAATTAGTGTTATAAAGAATTTCCAACAGTTTTATCACCTGTTTTGTGTCTTAAACTTGTGGGTTTCCCTGCCCATGATTGCTTGTATTTAACGTGTTGAATTGTGGGATTTGCAGTCCAACCTCTGTAGTTTGTCCCTCTCATTCCTTGGTGACAAATCTGTTTTCCCTCCAAATTTCTCCTTTGCTCTGTGCTAAGACCTGTGTGTTAAAACAGTCCACCCCCAGCCACCATTTTGTGTTCACAAGCCAGTGAGGCCAGCCCCCCTGATCCCCCCCGCCCCAGCAACAGGGATATTCTACATCAGAGGGTGCTTCTGTGAGCTGTTTAAACTGTATTTAATGGGGCCTGTGCACTTCGTTTTTTGGCCAGCAGGGGGAGTAAAGTTTTGTTCAAACAGTATTGTTAGATTTCGAGTTAGTGAAGCCTTTACCTGCGGAAGCCCAAAGTGTGGATTGAGCCTGTCTGTCTCCTAGGAGATCCTGATCAGGAGAAGCAGCTTCCTACTCCCTTGCCAGCAAACCTTGTCTGAGGTCGCTGGGACCTTATATGGTCTGCTAGTGGTTGGCACATGTGTACACTGATTGGTAGTTGTATCTGGTGTTTCTATTGGGTTAGGGTTAATGTCCTCATTGGTTGGGTATTTGAGGGTTCTTATTGGTTTCTGGGTCTGTGATTCAATCATTGTAGGGTTGGGACTAGGGCTAGGGTTAGGGTTTCTATTGGAAGTAGGGCCTAGGGCTTCCTATGTTATTGGTTGTTGGGAGTAGGGTGGGACTAGGGCTTGGGTTAGACCTTTATTTGGAAGAAGCTATTTAGGGCTTCTGGTGTGATTGGTTGTTGGACTAGTTGTGGGACTAAGAGGAGGGTTAGGCTTTCTATTGGAAGTAGGACTAGGGTTACCCGTACCATTGGCTGCTTGGACTTGGGTTGGGACTACTGGCAGGGCTAAGGCCTTTATTGGACGTAGAGATCAGGGTTTTTGAACTGATTGGGTGATTGGGCTAGGGCTAAGATTGGCTGTAAGGTCTTGGTCTCCTATTGGTTCTAGAGTTTAGGGCTAGTGTTGTGATTGGATAATGTTAGGGCTAGGGTTCCCATTGGCTGAAAGGGTCACCTGATAAATAGGCCTATAAAATGCCAGGCTTAGGGCATCTCAGCCCGGGCGTCGGGGCTAAGGGTGGAAAGGACACGGGTAGTTGCCTGTTTGAGCCTGTTAAGGTCAGAGATGACAATGGTAGTTGCCTGTTTGAGCCTGTTAAGGGCAGAGAGGACAAGGGCAGTTGCCTGTTAGTGCCTGTTTGAGACTGACCAGGACCAGGGCCAGAAATGCTGCCCTTTTTCTTATTTAGCAATACCCAGCCCACACCATCCACATCCACAAACAGAGCAACACACTCACACCAAATGTACACCACGCACAACACTATGAACAGATTAATGTACCAGCATGCACCACCAGCCCAACCAAACCACATCTACACACCCTACTATCACAACTCTATCTTATACCACTAACCAATACACGCATCACTAACACAATGCCAATCAATACCATACATAACTACATCCCATTCAGACACACTCTCCCTGCTGTAAGTACACCTAACAGACCACCTTTTATCTCCTACTCTACCCCTCCTTGCATCATCTGACACCTCTTTTGCTATACCGATCCCCTAAAACATACCTTTCTAAACACTTTCCTCTGAGTCCTTCCCTCCAAAGCTCCTTTTTACTCATCCAAAAGCCTCCTTCTATTGCTAAGACCTAAAAAAAACTTTCACTTTTTTATCTCTCCACTATACTTTTCAATCGAAATTAACAGACTAACATGTTCACTTCTCAAATTCCATATTAAACTATACTAATATACTACCCAAATAACTGAATAACATATCCACTAATTAAATTACTTCATATTTTTTACTATACTAATTTTCAACAGTAATCCTTTATGGGTTCCGGAGAGGTGTGCTTCTCGCCAGAACAGCGCTTCAACGCCCATCAGGGGTAACAAGTGCTATATGAATGCAAATCTTTCTTCCCCTTTTATCCCTCCGCTATCCTTCTCACTCCAAGTAACAGACTAATATTCACCACTGAAATTACCTCATATTTCACCATATTAATTCACCACTAATGCTTTATAGGCTTCCTGAATAGCGTGCGTCAACAAGCGATAAATAAATACAAACCTTTGTCCTCCTCTATCTTTCTGCTATAATTCCAAATTCCTTAGCAGTTGATTGTGGACAGACCTGTTTCTGCGCTATTTGTTGATCCCCTGTGGCGAATCCTGGTAGCTGTCGCCCTCGTTGGTCTGCGCCTCCTGCCCCTGACGCCAGTCTCCCCCCGCCGCCGCAGCCTTTCGCAACCTCGGCGCGGCCGCAGTGAGGGGGGACTACACCATCCAGCGTCCTTTGCGGCAGAGGAGGCGCACACACCTGGTTCCCACCCGAAGGCGTTTGAAAAGGACCGAGAGCCCCGGTGGAGCGGGGGTTCTTTAGCGGTTGATTGTGGACAGACCTGTTTCTGCGATATTTGTTGATCCCCTGTGGCGAATCCTGGTAGCTGTCGCCCTCGTTGGTCTGCGCCTCCTGCCCCTCATGCCAGTCTCCCCCCGCTGCCGCAGCCTGAGGGGGGGACTACACCATCCAGCTTCCTTTGCGGCAGAGGAGGCACACACACCTGGTTCTCGCCCGGAGGCGTTTGAAAAGGACCGAGAGCCCCGGTGGAGCAGGGGTTCTTTAGCAGTTGATTGTGGACAGACCTGTTTCGGCGCTATTTGTTGTTCCCCTGTGGCGAATCCTGGTAGCTGTCGCCCTCGTTGGTCTGTGCCTCCTGCCCCTGACACCAGTCTCCCCCCGCTGCCGCAGCCTGAGGGGGGGACTACACCATCCAGCTTCCTTTGCGGCAGAGGAGGCGCACACACCTGGTTCTCGCCCGGAGGCGTTTGAAAAGGACCGAGAGCCCCGGTGGAGCAGGGGTTCTTTAGCAGTTGATTGTGGACAGACCTGTTTCTGCGCTATTTGTTGATCCCCTGTGGCGAATCCTGGTAGCTGTCGCCTTCGTTGGTCTGCGCCTCCTGCCCCTGACGCCAGTCTCCCCCCGCCGCCGCAGCCTTTCGCAACCCCGGCGCGGCCGCAGTGAGGGGCGGACTACACCATCCAGCGTCCTTTGCGGCAGAGGAGGCGCACACACCTGGTTCCCACCCGGAGGCGTTTGAAAAGGACCGAGAGCCCCGGTGGAGCGGGGGTTCTTTAGCAGTTGATTGTGGACAGACCTGTTTCTGCGCTATTTGTTGATCCCTGTGGCGAATCCTGGTAGCTGTCGCCCTCGTTGGTCTGCGCCTTCTGCCCCTGACGCCAGTCTCCGATCACCGCCGCAGCCTTTTGCAACCTCGGCGTGGCCGCAGTGAGGGTGTAGTGTAGTTCCTATAGTCCCAATAGGCTCTGCGCATTGGAATATTATCTTCAGTAGTGTAGACGTAGGACTGAGGTTAACTAGGTCTCTACTGACTATATTAGACTTAAGTTTTGTGCCAGCTAGCTCAGAGTTCACTAGAAACTTTCTCGAATAAGCGAGGAGGAGTTTAACCTCCCTGGATAGACAAGAAGGGATTTAGTTTCTGACAACCATAAAACATGACAACTTTGCTCTCCCTGAATAAGAGTATATCTCTAGAGTCGTGTGAAAACAAAAGACAGCTATTTCACTCAGTCAAAGGTGCGTACTTAGTTTCACCAGATTGCAGAGAAAAGGAGAGATGGGCGTTTTCAATAAAAGGTGTTATTTATTGAGCAGTCTCTTTCCTCATACAAGAGAAATGAATTGCTACAATTGCAATACTTGTGGTTAAGTAAAGTGCATACAGTAAAAGCAGGATTATAAAATAATACTGTAAAAGCATTGATATGGTTTCTTAGCCATATGATACTTTAAAATGGATAAAATAGATACATACATATATACATTGACTAATCGTACTCAACTGGTGCTTCTAGCTACGCCTACCCCGGTGTACCTGACCTAAGCCTAATACATGGGAGGGAGTAAGTAAGTAGCAGTTTAAGTTAAGTTTGTTTTGCCAAGAATCTGACTCAAGAATTCTCTGTAAGGGTTTAGTCAGTTCAGTACCTGGGTATTAGAAGGCAGGAGGGCTGGTATCTCTCTCTCAGGACTCGGTATCCCAGTCACCCGCAAGGGTAGGCTGGAAACGCCGGAGGCTGGATTTCTCGGCAAGAGAAAAGACAGCGTCTTTCTCAGCACGTCAAAAGGGAGGGGCAGCGTCCGTGGGCTCCCGCATCAGCTGGGCTCTTCGGAAGTAGATAGCTGCACTGCTCCAGGATTACCACCGTGTGTTTGCTTAAGGCAACGTTGGTATATTTATACCTGAAAGGTGCCGGGTTTGACGTAAGGCTGGACATAAGACGTCAATAAAGATGTCACTAAGAACTGGTCGTTCTTACAGTGCTTTACAGGAGTTCTCGGACAAAATCAAAACAAAGCAGCGGGGATTTCCCAGGTTGCTGAAGGCTTGGATTTGTTTAAGAACTCGGTGTGCTTTCTAGGGGGCTGGAGGAATAGGCTTGCTTAATGCGACAGCATGCGCTATGACTGAATTATGAAAAGGGTTCCTATGCCGTTGTAGGGATATTATTGATGTATAACCGGACAAGGGCAAAGAATAGGAATTTCGATTCAGGTACCTAGATAAAACACACTACACCCACTCCACAAATTCATGTCCATAATTACTAAACTAAGCAATAGTAAACATATCTAACGGTGCATGTGTATACCGATCCACCCCAAAATACATTTTTTGCATCTGAAATGGCATATGTGAAATACACGAAAAATGAGTATAGGTACTGTACGCTTTCAAGCAGTGTAATCATTCATTAAAAAGGATGCACATATATATCAGCATGAATGATTTGCGAAAATTACACATGAAATGGCTCTTAATACAGAAAAGAAAGTGTGAGACCATTTCATCACATATAAATACAGTTATTTTTAAATATGCTAGAGACTGAGGTAATATATTGTCTCTAGAGTTCCTAAAAATAGAAGCTCTGTTCTCTAAGAATAGTTCTACTTTAAGCAGAGGATGAGTGCCAAAAAAAAAGGTAAATATTTTGGAATCAGGAAAAAAATAATTTCGTTTTTCAGGGGAAGAAGTCAAAACAGTTCCAAATATTTTCAGAAGCTTTTGTTTTTCAAAGCTGAAGGCCAAATTCAGAGTTCAGGGAACGCTGAGTGCTCGTTTGCTTAAGAGATTATTCTTTTTGTTCAGGGGAGAACATCATTTCAGGTGAAAGTTCGACCAAGTTGGAAAATGCCGCAACTGTGCAGTCGTGAGAATGATTGCTATCATCGATGACAGGATCAGCAGTGCTCACAGAAGGTCGTACCTGGTTGATGCTGCTCTCATCTTGCACTTCACTACCCTTCAATCGCAGTGGTGAAGTCTCAATGAATGCCGTCATCAGGATGGGTAACCGCTGGGGACAACACGATGCGTAAGCCTTTACTGGGCTTAGCAAAGTATCTGTATCCAATAGTACTTCTGATTGTAGTGTAAGACAGACGTCTAACACGCATTCTCCTCCGCACAGCATACATCTTAACACAGGTAAGATACAGTTCTGCCAGATGGGTCTGAATGAAAGAAACCAGGTCATATTCAGATCTCTTAGGACTTTAGTTATGCGGTCCCGATAGCGTATAGCTTGGATCGTTTCTTCCATTGTTGCTGGAGTCTTGTCTGTGACATGGCTTGCCATAACGAAGCAGCAGTATCAAAAATAAAATGCCTGCTACGAGTCCCAACAGGAGTGGAAGGCCGCCAAAGAGTGAATGGACAAAATTAGGAAAGATGCCCAGGACTGCTTTGAAAGGTGTCAACAGTCCCGAAAAAATTGTCTTAAATACACTCGCGATACCATTCGTATCTGAAATGTTTAAGATTTGGTTTAGCATTTCTGCGAAATGTAAGGGGCAATTTGTTGATAATAGTGCATGTATCTCCGTTGTCGTCCTTGCAACTTGGAGATCATAGGTTTCTTTTGATGACGTCAAGGGCACAGGCGTCTGTAGAAGAACAGACTTCATTCTGCTTAAAGTATCAATTCGAATAGAAGAGATTTTCAAACTGGGCCAAATTTTTCCCTCCCTGTCTGGAGTGTCGTTGGGATACAATACTTGCATACAGCAAGTGACCCTGGACGTTACGCTTACGAGATAAGCTTTTCCTGGCACCAAGCCACACCATCTGTGGTCCACTATTAGAATGTAGCTCCCGTTTGAAAGCCGTCTAAAGAATGGCTCTATTCGAGTTGTAGGTGTGCCAAGCTGGTGTCATGAAAGGTTATTTGAAGTCCCCTCACTGGCCCCATGTAGATTTATACCCTTACACACAAGTGTACCACTTAGTGATTTTTCACAATTATCACGACTAAGAAATACATCACTATAACATGTGTGAGTGTAAGGTAATTTCCATGATGACTTGATGTATCCTTTACCCAACCTTTCATACTGGCCTGCCTGTATATACTGTTGGCAGTATCGAAATTGAAAAGTTGTTATCGGAATAGTTATTATCCCGTGTATTATCCATTCAATGACAGGTCGTTCTGACATTGTCAATGGTAATCTCTCAAGTTTTTCAATGCTCAGAATTGTATATTCTGCTCCCTTTTGTGCCAAGCTGATTTGTATATCAGTAAGGTTAAAGATAGAGAATAGTGACGTTGTGTTGATTAAATGCCAAGGCACGTAGCCTGAACGCAGATTTTGTAACGTCCAGCCAAGCTGTACAATAGAACGCAATTGGGACTGACCATGTTGTAACATTAGCATGTCCTGCTCTATTATATCAATTGCAGATGATACAATACTGTCAAGTGAATATATTCTGGAAGACAGAGTCATTAACCCATTGTCCACAACAGAAAGTGATTTTTCCAAATTAATACGGTCAATTTCCCGTATTTTCTCTGCTGTTTTAATTTGAGTTTCTTTCCAAACTTCGTTATAAGCTGCATATATAGAGGCCGCTATGAAACGTTTTTGACGCTGTTTGCGTGGTCCCATAATGAAATCACGCAAGTCAGCACCTTCTTTAAGTAAAGTTAAGTGTTGCTTAATTTCTGCCAGTGTGGATGTATGTAGCCATTCAAGGCAGAGTTTTCCTACACTGTATGTTGTTACAATCCCTGGATGTTGTCGCTGGGAGTATCTAGGGTCTGGCCTGGTCAATTTGAACCCCTGTATTTTGTTCAGGAATCTATCTTGACAGTTATTTGTGTCTGTGGGCCAGATCAACCATTTCTTCCAATCAGGATGTGTTCTGTTTTGGTTTAAAATATGGGATACGTCTATCTCAACATCTGTATTGCTATTACTGTCAGGTGTTGGCTTTGGAATAGACGGTTTGTTTAAGTCTTTAATTTTGGCTAGGCCAAGACAGGTTGTTTGTTGAATTGTGTCATTCAAAAATATAATTTGTTCTGGGATCATGCAGGCTCTGAATAATGATTCTATACCTTGCACTTGCCTGCCAATCTTTAGTACCCCAGATGGTTTTTGTCTCAATGTTATTTTTCCAAAAATCAAAACCAAATGTATTCATTTTTTCATAAAAAGTTTCTGAATAGATTAATTTTGTATTTGTTAGCATGGTTTTCATTCCTGTCTTATTTAACAGTTTGAAATAAAATGTTTCTACTTCACTTGTGTTAAACCCTGAGAAGTATGGGAATTTCTCATAGAATGTTTTTGAACTACCTTTTGGTGGAGTTGCACAATGTTCCCATTGATTATAATTTAAAAAATTTCTAGGTTGAGCAGATTTATGCAAATAATGGTTACCATAGTGGTTGTAGCAGTACATCTGTTCATAATTTGATGAACCCTGTAAATAATCATGTTCTGTAAATTTTGCTGACATAACTAAGTCTGACATCATATCATTAATACTTTCAAAGTCCCAATCATCAGAGAATGTACTCGGTTTTACAAAGTCACTTAATGAAACCTTAAATTGATGAGGATACTTCAACAGCTCGACTGGGCCATATATATCATAATCTGTTTAGTCCCATGCTACCCCACCGGGTAATGGATTGGCTGCGAAGTTTACTGAAGAAAGTTCTCTTTTCTCGATGTGTGAGGACTTGTGTGGCTTTAGTACCAGGTTGATCTTCTGGCTTGCTGTGTCCATTGTAACATATTTTCCCTCAATGAAGTGTCCATGATGAGCTAAAGCAGGAGGAAAAGTACAGCTAGCACCACCCAAAATTCAATCCATGGAGAAATCAGATAGGTTTCTTTTAGTTGATGAAAGAGTTCTTTGGTTTTGTCTTTAAGAGTTTTTGTTTTTGTCGGCTGTTCCTCAGGTTCGCTCGGATCCTCAGAAAAGTCATCGAAGTTGATGAAGTAGCCTGACGCAGTTCTGTCAATTATTGGAATTGCTTCTGCATTTTTCTTTGTTTTATTAGCATAGTCTGTGGCTACATCGTTGTAGACAGGTGTTTCTTGTCGAATTGTAGCAATTTGGGTTTCAAGAGGCATAAGTTCCATGGCTTTGTTGCATAGTCCTTGTTGATTCACTGTAGGTTTATCAAATGTGATTAGTCTCTCAGTTTGAACCTCTTGATTTGTAGCAAACTTTGGTGTTCTGCTACTTCTTGGGAGTCCACTTGGCCTACTACTTATTATTGGCCACATGATTGTGGTTTAACCAGGTCGATGGATATAACTCGGGTCTCCTTTTTACCAGCAAGGGGCGGTAGTACAACTGATCTTGTTCCGTTGACAGCTAAGACAGGTACTGCTTTTCTGTAAGAAGGCCCAAATTCCTTCTTCACCGCGATTTTCTCTCTGACCAGATCCCCATTCTTTGGAATCCAGACAGGCCTTGCTGGGACAGGTGGTTTCTCTTCAGTGGTTGTTGGCTGTTGTTTCAACTTTATGTTGCTCAGGTCTTTTCTTGTTTCATTCAAGTCCTGTAAAATAGCTAAACGATCTTTGATATCAAAGCATTTTTCTTTTACCACTGAAGTTTGACTATCGAGGTCCTGGATATGCATTCTAGTCCCGAACAATAGTTCGTACGGACTGAAACCTTTTAGAGAATTTCTTGGCAGATTGTTAAGACTACGTTGGACACTTATTAAATGTTTGACCCACCCAACACCCGAACCTAATACCTTTGCCGTTATAGATTGCTTTATGTCTCGTTTTTTTCTTTCCACAAGCCCGTTTCCCTCAGGATGGAACGGACAAGAATACCGCAATGCAATGCCCATGCTGGTCATGGCCTCCTTATAAGCTCGAGAGCTAAAAGCAGGACCCTGGTCAGAGTGTAGCATGCCAATTGCGTATGTGCCGATAAAGACTCGCAAATCTTTTATAACAGTTCTGGCGTCAGCCGAGCGCTGGGGCCACATCCAAATGAATCTCGTGCAGGAGTCCACTGCAACCATGATGTATTTATAGTTGCCATCCCTTTGTAAGGGACCACAGTGGTCCAGGTAAACACACGCTAATGGTTTATCTGAGATTAGAAGGGGCGTCTGCGCTGGTCTTTTTACCGTCGAAACTTTCATCTTTTGGCATATTTCACAATCTAGAACATAGTTCCTAGTTTGTCTTCTCATTTGTGGCCACCAGTATCTTTGTTTTAATAATGATACTGTGGCCGAGACACCAGCGTGTGCAGAGGCGAGCCCTTCGTGTGCCGCTATAATTAGTCCTAACATATGTTCCATGTTTGGAATTGCCCTATCCCCCACTCCAGGGATTCGAGCAAATGGAACGTTATTCCCATCAGTTATGTATGAGTACTTTACTGGAAAGCCTTTCGGGAGTGTTTTTATCGCATTATTTACTGTAGCACTGACAGCTTGTAATATGTCGCTGTCTATTTTTGTTTTTGACCGAGTGATCGCAGCTACGGAAGCCGTTTGCACAGCTGCCTTCACGGCCTCATCAGCCAATGAGTTCCCCGCAACGTGAACGCCATCACGTTGATGACTCAGTGTATGTATCACGTCAGTCTTTTGTAGTTCTTTTTGTAAAAGAACTACTTGTTTCCAAAGCGTTTTATGCTTGATTGAGCCACCCTTTGCATCTTTGAAACCATTTAGAACCCAATTCTGCAAGTATTCATTATAAGATTGAACGCAATCATATGAATCGCACACTATGAGTGTGGGGAATTCGCAATCAGTATTTTCAAGCGCCATCTTAAAAGCCAGTAGTTCAGCTCGCTGAGCTGTACAATCTCCTAGAGATTGTGTTTTAGTGACCAGTGGTCTAAATTTTCCCTCGTGCCAGCGGCCTTTAACAATCGCGCACGCAGCACTGTAAGCTTGTTTACCCCCAACTGCGGGCTGTGCTGATCCGTCTGTATATATTATACAGCCGTAATGTTCAAGAGGCAGGATTTCGGTTGGCAGAGGACATTCAAATTCATATTGGAGAAATTCTTGTGTTTTTAAATTAGGATCAAATTCGTAGACCACGTCTGTTGCAGCAAGAGAATTAACCCATTGGATCCATCTAGGATGTAGCGCTTTAGCATTTGGAATGCTTGCCTTTGTTACCGCTTCTAGAGCTGGTACTGGTGTAACGATGATTATTCGTTTACCTTGTGCTAGGGCTCTTTCTTTTGCTACCGCAGTCTGAACCGCAGTTAGAATTTTTTCCGTTGAACTAAATTTCATTTCAGCTTTTGTGTACAAATGTGATTTGTATGCTATTGGTACCGTTTCTCCCTCATTAGAGGTCAGGTATGTGAATCCGCATCTTCCTGGGATGACTCGGATTACAAGGTTGCGAGTGTTATCGCGTGTTTGCAGTTTTGTTTTAGCTAACATGTCTGTTTGCAATGATCTCAAAATTTCTGTGTGTTTTTTAGTCCAATTGATTGTTTTAAAATCGGGTTTTATTAGTTCATAGAGAAGTTCAACCCTCTCTGCATAATTTAGAATGTAAGTTCTTCCTAAATTCAGGAAACCTAGAATTGATTGTAAGTTTTTCAGCGTTCTTGGTGCTTGGATTACAGCACATTTCTCTAAGAAATTGTCTGCCAGGCTTTTGCCTTCACTTGATAATTCATATCCTAAAAACAGGACAGTTAGATGGGCAATTCGTGAGTTTTTAAAGTTGAATTTGTAACCCTCTGCTGCGAACCCAAGTATTATGGTGTTCACTTTTTTCAAGTGAGTATCCAAGTCATCATCTGTTAGATAGATGTCATCGACATAAGATAATGCCTCATCATCATACATTTGTAGTAACTCTGTTACTCTTGCTGAGAATAATCCTGGGCTGTTCTTGAACCCCTGTGGGAGTCGACAGAATTTTCACTGCGAGCCCAATATTGAGTAAGCGGTCAAATACCTGCTTTCAGGTGCTATGTTTTGACAAAAGAATCCATTAGAGATGTCTAATGTTGTTTTGTATTTTTTGCGCACGATGTTATTCATTAGTGCTGCACTATGTGAGTTTTGTACTGCAAAAGTTTTGCAACATGAGTTAAGGTGTCTGTAGTCCAAAACTAGACGATATGAATCGTCCGGCTTGGAGACAGGAAACAAAGGATTGTTCATTTGAGAGGTGCATGTTTCAATCACCCCCTGGTATTCAAGTTGATCTAAGATCTCCCTAACCTGTTTTTTAGCTTCTTGCTTAATTGGGTACTGCCTCTGTGCAGTTGGTTGACATTTTAACTGGATTTTGTGAGGAGGAGAGTCCTCATCCCATCCAACATGGTTTTTATATAATGCAGGAGCTTGGGCTACTGCCCACTTTCTTGCAAGTGTATATTTTTTATGTATTGGAATGTGATTTAAGAAGGCAGGCATAATCATTTCTTCGCCATGAGGGCACTCCCTGACAAACTCCGGTGGCCAGTCTTTTTCAGCTAAAAGGATGTCATAGCCTTTGGAGAGGTTATCTCAAAATAGACCCCTTATTTTCCTAGTCTTATCTCCCTCTATAGGTAATGTTATTTCGTATATTTTATGAGGTTTGCTAACTCTGGTGTCTGCAGTTTCCACCTGAATGTATTCATTCGTGTCCACTGTCTCCAGATGATTCATCAGGATCTTGCGAGCTATGCTCACTTCTGCTGCTCTGTCTAGCATTGTCTGAGCCCACTCTCCGTTTTCCAGCTGTGTCCTCAGGATCCTCGGCATGTTTGATTTTTTTAATGCTGGCTACCTTCTTTTTTGGAAATTGTAGTTTTTTACTTTGATGAGCAGGTTCTTTGTCTTTGGACTTGACGTGCTCCTCCCTGTGTTCTGACCGTCCTCTTCTTTCCGATTTCTGCGAGGAAGTCTGAAAAGATCGAGAGGGACGTGTATCAATATCTTGATATCTATCAGGTTTCTTCAAATTTTCCCTATTTCTAAGGTTGTATCTTTTCTCAGAGGGCTCCCTCTGGGGAAACTTGTGTCCTTGGTCCAGAGATCTTTCTCTCCGCCGAGGAGACTTTCCTCTGGACTGGAATCTTTTTTCTTTAGGAGTGGATTGTTTATTTCCATCCCAGCTCTTTTTTGGAGTGTTTAGATTATTTTTAATAAATATCTTTTCAGGATTTTCAGTTATCTGGGGTTTTACTGGTTTCCCACCCAAACTATCTCTTCCTAGCTCTTCATAGGATTTTTCTATGATTCTGGCAAGTTCAAATGGCTGTTCTGCTATATCTGTTTCTTTCAATTTCTGGCGGATCGCCACAGATGCTGCTTCTCCTTTTATGTTAGATAATAATAAAGCTGAGACCTGCTTGAAGTCTTTCAGTAATTTCATACCCAGAGTTAAAGCAGGTTCTGGACCGTATTCGTTTTGAATCTGTCTTAGCACATCGGGTATTACCGCCATGGATGGAACACCATGTGTTTTTGTGTAAATGGAAGCAAAGACTGTGCCCCAAGTGTCACAGTCCTCCACATGTGGTGCGATCCCCATTGGAAGACAGATGGTCAGAATTCTGTGTTTCTCAGTAGGGGTAGTATCCGGAAATACTGCCTCTATTTGAGTGATTTTTTGTGCAAACCAGAATGGAATTTGTTCCCGTTTTATGGGTACTTTACCCAGACATGACTGTATGTTCTGTGGTGTAATTTTGTTTGTGTTCCCCTGATGAGGGGTCAGCTGTGGAATGTTAATAGCTGGTTGGACTGTTGAAGTCCGCATTACATATTGGACTAATTGTCTGTGTATTTTAATCAGTTGTTTTAACTGTACCAAAAGTTCTGGTATTGACATTTTTTCAATGTCGGGATGTGGTGTGTAGCTGGCTAGAACCGGCCACGTTGCTCCTGGTCTACCTAGTGGACCGAACCTGGTGATGTGATTATTATGTTTTAGGGCGCCTTTAAACCAGAGCAGATGCTCTTGGTATTTTAATGGGATTTCCACCTCCTCGAAAGGGGTGTACTCATCCGGTGGTTCCTCTATTTTGTAATAGTGGAACTCATGTGTGACAGCGTTTGCTGCTGGAAAGTTTATCCATGAATAGAATACCTCTGTCTGCCGATATTCATGTGCCTCAATTACGAATATGACTGTACCACCTCTCGATTTAAGTCCATTTTCTATTAGTTTAAGAGTTATAGTTTTTCTTATGCTGACCGGGATGAGTATTGCATCCGGGTCTTGCTGTAGGAGACTTGTGTCTTCCGCTAGGAGTTGAGCTGCTATTCTAGCTGTCTCCCTATCTCCTTCATTGTCTGACATTTTACTGACAGGAAGGTTTTTTGTTGCAGATTAAGTTTTCAAGAAAACAAAGATTAGGTGCACAATATTTTGGAACACTGTATCCTTCAACGTTGAATAAACCAAAAACTATACATAGAAATCTCTTTCTACTAAGTTCCGGCGGATTTTAACCTTTGACCCACTCCAGACATCTTTGGAGTATTTACGGGCGAAAGGGTCTGTGTGAAAAAGCACGACTGAGTTACTCTAACGTCTTGCGTTAGATTTTTTGCCTTACCAAACGTTGGGTGCCATGTAGTGTAGTTCCTATAGTCCCATTAGGCTCTGCGCATTGGAATAATATCTTCAGTAGTGTAGACGTAGGACTGAGGTTAACTAGGTCTCTACTGACTATATTAGACTTAAGTTTTGTGCCAGCTAGCTCAGAGTTCACTAGAAACTTTCTCGAATAAGCGAGGAGGAGTTTAACCTCCCTGGATAGACAAGAAGGGATTTAGTTTCTGACAACCATGAAACATGACAACTTTGCTCTCCCTGAATAAGAGTATATCTAGAGTCGTGTGAAAACAAAAGACAGCTATTTCTTACAGGAGTGCAGTCACCAGTCCTTCGGTCAGAACGGTCCTCTTCCGGGGGCAGCTCTGGCCAGAATGGTGGTGCTCTCTTTACATTTGAAAGATGAATCCAGTTTTTGTGTCCGTCACATCGAACCGCCGTCTGTGTGACTAACAAAACTTGCGCTGGCCCTTTCCACCTGGGCTGTAGGCTGTTCTTCCTCACAAAGTTTTTGGTCAGGACCCAGTCCCCGGGCCTGATATCATGCACTTCTCCTTCCAGAGGCGGGGACCAAGTGTCTCTGACCTGTTGGCGAATGGTAGACAGGGCAGAAGTTAGTTCTTTACAATAATCCAATAAAGCAGAATGCGTCAATTCTTGCAACTTTGGTGGAGAGGCAAACCCATATACATTTGCTGGTTTCCCCATAACGAGCTCATATGGAGAGAGTCTGTTTTTGGATGTAACAGTTGTCCTCATAGAGAACAAGGCTAAGGGCAAGGCATCTACCCAACTGAGAGTGCTTGATGCACATATTTTTTGCAGTTTATTTTTCAATGTAGCGTTGCAGCGCTCCACAAGCCCTGCCGCTTTTGGATGATACACTGAATGGAACTTTTGTTGCACCCCTAATCCTTGACATACTAGATCCATTATTTTATTCGAAAAATGTACCCCGTTGTCAGACCAGAGGCTTCTGGCCAAGCCGTAGCGTGAGAAGTACTCTTTCAGCAACATCTTGGCCGTGCTTAATGCGGTGTTGTCTTTCAAAGGGAATGCCTCCACCCAATTACTGAAGCTACATATAACAACCAAAACATATCTCTTGCCATTGGCAGGGGGCATCTCTATGTAATCCATCTGAAGGCATTCAAAGGGGTATTCTGGCAATCTAAAATGACCCGGTGGTACTTGTATCCCTTTTCCTACATTATGAAGGGCACAGGTCATACAGTTCTTGGATAGTTTTACAGCTGTCTTCCTAATATTTTTGTTGACCCATATCTTTTCAATGGTATTTGTCATTCCATCAGCCCCCAAGTGTGCAGGACCATGAACCATGTGAAGCATGGGTAGGAGAAAACTGTCGGGCAGGACCCACTTTTTCAAATGGCCAAGTGTGTGCATCCAAGCCCCAAAATGTGTGTCAAAGTAATATCCTTCCTTAACCCACTGCTTCTTCTCATCTTCACTTGCAAAGTCTTGAATGTCTTTTATCTCTTTGTATGGATCAATGTTTGTCTCCTCTTCGTCAGTCTTTGATACTACATATGTTAAGGTGTATTCACTCAACGCAGTGTGTTTTGCTGTTTCATCGGCAAAAGCGTTTCCCTGACCTACATGGTCTGTAATCTTCTTGTGTGCACTACACTTCATGATAGCCAATTTAGTTGGTAATGCAAGAGCATTTAGCAGTCTGGTAATCAAGGTGCCATGCTGTATTTTTGCACCTCCAGATGTGATGTACCCTCTTTCGGCCCACAAACGGCCGAAGTTATGTGCCACCCCCCAGGCGTATTGGCTGTCGGTGTAAATGTTTACGGCTAACTTCTCTGAGAGCTCACAAGCTCTAGTTAGAGCAATCAACTCGGCTGCCTGAGCAGACATCTGTTCTATTTTACATGTTTCAACAACTGTCTTATTTGTTGTGATTGCATAGGCTGCAGAGGTAGTTCCATCTGGTCTCTTTAGACAAGAGCCATCCACAAATAGTGTTCCATCGACATTTTGCATAGGTGTGTCTGCCAAATCTACTCGACCTTTTGTTTCAGTTTCAGTAACAATCACACAATCATGTTGTACTTCATCCTGCTCCAAAGGGAGAGGCATCAGAGTAGCTGGGTTTATGGTGTTACACCTCTGCAAGGTCACGTTAGTGGCCATTAGTATTAGCTCATACTGAGTCAACCTGGCATTAGTTAAATGTTGAGTTTTGGTTTTGTTCAGCAGTATGTCTACTGAATGAGGTACGTAAACCACAACTGGATGTCCAAGTACAATAGAGTCTGCCTGTCTTACTGCAGCAGCCGCCGCAGCAACATTTCTGAGGCAGTTCGGTAGACCTCTTGCTACCGGATCCAATGTTGAGGAAAAATAGGCACATGGTCTATTCTTCTCTCCATTTTTCTGGGTTAGTATAGCCATTGCGCATCCTTCTTTCTCATGTACGAACAATGCAAAGTTCTTAGTGTAATCTGGTGTGCCCAAAGCAGGTGCATTGCATAAAGCAGTTTTCAAAGCCACAAAGCTATCTTGATGCTCTTGATCCCAAGGAACAGGATCTTCCACATCTTTGTGAGTCAAGGACAGTAATGGCTTGGCCAGATAAGAGAAATTTGGTACCCATTGCCTACAAAAGGAGACCATTCCAAGAAATGCACGCACATCTTTTTGTGTTCTAGGTCTGGGAATGTTCTGCACTGTTTGTATTCTGTCAGATGATAATCTCCTCCCACCTTTCGACAGGAGATGACCTAGGTAGGTTACCTCCTGTTGACAGTACTGTAGCTTAGCTGGCGAAACCTTGTGTCCATGCGAAGCAAGAAAAGTTAGAATAGCATGCGTAGCTTGCTTACAAATTTCATTTGTTTCAGCTGTTAACAGTAAATCATCCACATATTGCAGTAATACTATACCTGGTGGTAAAGCACAGTCATCTAGTTGTCTTTTTAATGCCTGACTATAGATGCTAGGGCTTTCTGTATACCCCTGGGGAACCCGACAGAATTTATACGATCGCCCTTGGAAACTGAAACTGAACAAATACTGGCTGTCTGGGTGTATGGGGATACTGAAGAAAGCGTTCTTCAGATCTATGACAGTAAACCACTGGGCTGAAGGTGGCACAGATGAAAACATTGCTGTAATGTCGGGTACAACAGGGTATTGTGGTTCCACTATTTTATTTATGTCTCTCAAATCAACAATCATCCTATATTTGATCTGTCCTGTTCCATCATCACGCTTAACCACAGGTAAAATTGGACTGTTACAGGGACTGCTTGTAACTTCTTGTATTATTTTCCGCTGCAATAGGTCTGAAATAACTAATTTCAGACCTTCCTCACCTTCTTTTGATATTTTGTACTGGGGGATGCGAGGTAGTCTGACATTTGGCTTTACTGTAATATGCACTGGCTCAATATCCATTTTCCCTACATCGTTTGGTCCATGTGCCCATAAATTTGGATCAATATCTCGCAGTTCAGGTGGAATGTGATTTTTATCTGTAACCATGTATTGTCTAGACACTTTTTGTTTCTTACAAGTTAAGTAAACACCATCTGGTGTACAGTATATAGTAGCATGCATCATTTTCAAAGCTTTTAAACCAAGCAAATTTAGGGAACATTTCTCTGTTAGTACAAATGGCATACTCCCTGTTATAGGACCAATTGTGAAATCCAGTGGTCGCGAAATGGGGCTTGTAACAACAGCATTTGAAAATCCCACCGACTTATCTAATCTTCCCGAGAGAGGAACATGGGGGAGCAAGCGGTGGGAAATCGATGTATTAGTGGCACCAGTATCTAGAAGAAATTTTCTCTCTTCACCTTCAACTACCATTTTTACATATGGGCCTGAAGAATCCACTGGTATCTGCACTCGCTCCCTGTCCTCTCCTGGGCATCCCTATTGTGTCCAGTCCTCATTGTCATCATATTGTGCATAATCTTGAGTGAAGAACGCATTATTTCTATTGTCAAAATAGTTTGTCTGTTCAGCGTCACTGTAATTTCTTTGCTGTCCTCTACCTCTCCCTCTGTCTACACGGGGAGTTGAGTTTCCCCTGTAAGTGTTAGCATTATTTCTCATAGCTTGACCCTGGCTCTGTAACAAAGGGCACTCATTCCTCCAATGTCCTTCCTGGTAGCAGTTAGCACATTGATTGTATCCTAACCCTGCTCTCTGTTGCGCCGGAGCTGAAGCAGCTCGACCAACCCCACGACTACGTCCACCTGCCCTCTGAAAATTTGTACGTCCTCTTGTTCTTCCTCTGTCAGGAAAAGCTTGCTGCATTAAAGCTTTAGTCTTTAATTCCTTCATTTGCTTATCCTTCTTTCCCTTTTCTGAATTTCTCTTATTCTCATAATAGCAGGCCATTGTCAATAACTCAGCTGGATCTTTAGCAGTCCAGGTACTTTCGTATGTCTTTATACTGTCCGATAAGTCAGGTAAAATGTTATTAACAAACTGATTAGCAAAAATGCGCTTTCCTTGTACTGTCTGAATGTCCTGTCCACTGTGTCCTTTAAAAATCTCTTCTATTCTGCTAAAAAAATCAGTCACTTCCTCTCCCTCTTTCTGTCTACATGCAGTCATTTTATCCCAGTCTACTTTTTGTCTTGGCAGAATTTCCTGCATGCGTGCTATAATGTGTCCAGGTAAATCTTTTAAGTCTTGTGGCACATCCTCTCCTGCTCCTCTACCAGTATCTGCAGCTGCTATGGCTGCCCAGTCAATGTGTGCCGAATTATGATCCCTAACGGGGCGCCATAATTCCTGCGGTACCAAAAAATCGAACAGGAGGTCAACGTCTTTCAATATCATGGGCGTCAAACTAAGAGCAGATTCAAGGTGTTCATAAAACACTTTCGGATTACTTCTAGGATCAGGCAACTCTTTCTTTAGGGCCAATAGATCAGCCCTTGTCCATGGGGTGTGCACATATTGTCGGATGGCGGGGTGAGCTCCACCCCTTGGATCAGGGATTGGGTGTACTTCTCTCATAGGGAAAGCTGGGGTATTATCTCTGAGTTCTGGTCCTGGGCCATAGTGTTGGTGAATATGTTTGTTAGTGGCATCACACATAATGGCATCTAGTTCTTTTTGGTAATGATAACAAGCATTAAATGCATCCTCACATTGTGTGTCTGTTAATATGGAGTTTTCGCTATCCCTCCATAATTGTCGTAACCATCCTGGTGATTGTAAAAAAACTGTACTGTTGTCCATTATGAGTTGACAATGGTTGAACAATCTATTTGCCATACTATTAATGACAAAGTTCCTAGCTCTTAACTCCATCCCTTCAAATGTTTCCCGGGCTTCTATTTTAGTTATTTCCCCTAAGTCCATCCATTTTTCTGTCATTTTTTTTATAACATCTTTCTCTGCTATGCCTAATCGCGTGGGTCTAGCATACATGTCTGATACCCGTCTGTCCGTCCTTGGTGAACCATGGTAAGGGGAACTCAACCAATCATATGTTCTGTGTGTGTATGCTGTGGGGGAATCACTTTGTGAAGCAAGTGGCGTCACTGATGCAAGCGGTGTCATTGATATTGGGAGTGTCATGCTGGAAAGTGCTGGAGCAGACGGTGTCTTTGGGATATTTCCTGCAGACCCATGTGTACCCTGTAAACTACTTGTTGGAGAGGCCGTTTGTTGTGCCTGTACAACAGGAGCGGATGGCTGTTGAGCCGGTACAACAGGAGCGGATGGCTGTTGAGCCGGTACAACAGGAGGGGGAACATGCTGTACTTGTGGTGGGGCAACAATGTTAGGCTGTTGGCCCCCAATACCCGGACCTGGTGGGGGTGGCGGTATTTGGACAATATTATATGGGGGAGGTTTGTCTAACAAGTCCTCTAATACCTCATCAAGAGGAGGGCAATTCCTTTGGTCTACTGCGACAAAGCATTTTTCTGTTTTCATCCTAAATTCTCTGTCATGCTGTTCTATATTCTCACTTATCTTCATATTATTATAATCTGCCACTTTGGCCGTAGTTGTTTTATTCTTTTCTCTCTCTCTATCTTGTTTTTGTTTCATGTTCCTAGTTCTAGCATATTTCTCCCATGTTTGAAATGCTTCAAACATAGCAGGTCGGACTTTTCGTTCCATCATACATTGCTGTAAATACTGTAACTTGGCTAAATCGAAGGTACCATCAATAGGAAACTGTAATTCTTTATCCTTTTTTGTGTAATCATGCCATATTCTATTGTATAAATTCACGGATATTCCTTTTTTTATCATTAATACCCAACCTGGACTATCTTCCACAGGGGTGGGGACGCTTTCGTCCAACCGGTCACCTGACTTTATACAACAGAACGTTTTAGAAATGCATTTCTTCATTGTTCCTATTTATTCTTTTAGTTATAACTATCCTTTTACTCTTTTACTCAAAACTTATTCAACAAACCTAGTTAACCAAACTTCTTTTTAATAAAACATGCAACAGAACAATCTCACCAATCTGTGGTGTGTCCTTGAATCGTCCGACTGTTGGTCTTCGGACAACACGTCTGTTTCAGAAGGGATCAGCTCGTGGACTTCTGCCGGGGAATCCTGTGTCAAGAGGCCAGTCGGGACTTCAGATGGCAGCTGCTGCGGAGAAACGCTGTCTCCTTCGTGCAGGGGGCCCCTACAATCATTCGGTCCTCAGTCGCACCTCTCAACCACGGACTCAGTTAGCCGTTGGATGTCCCACGGAGAAGTCCCTTCGTGGTCGCCAATTTGTCGAAGTGGATTTCTTCTACCTCGCCCAGGTATGCTCACAAAGGAAGACCAGCAGTCGGAGGTAACTGTAACATAAAAAGAATTTATTGCGCTCGAGCGGGTACACCACCTCACAGCACCATGTGGCTATGAGAGAAGTGGACAACTTACAAAGTCATAGACAGCCTTATATACTTTTTGTGCTGGAATAAGCGTAGGTGGGAATGGATATACAAATCAGCAACTGCCAAGGATGATTAATGATCCCAGGACGGACCCACGTACTAGTCGGGACCAGTCACTCTGGAAATATGTATATTTGGCATGCAGAACGCAAATATAAAGATTACTCACTAAACCCCATCAGTCATCAATAATCTTGTGATACACAGAATAAAGCAGAACTATGCATAACTTGTGCCAAGTATAAACATAGGCGGGCCTGTGGTTACAGAGTCAGGCGCTCACTTGATTACTCATCCGGATATGGAACAAAAGGTTATGTCTCTTGTGTCAACAGTAATTTGTCACCATCAGCAGTGTTTAGTTAACTGTAATACATTGGCAATAGTTAAATAGGAAAGTTAAACAATGAGTCATTGACCTTTAAGCAATGCACCCTGCTCTACTTGTGTGTCATAAAGCAAAGTACAAACATACGCTCTGGGGTCAATCGATGTCTCAACATTTCTTTGTGCAATGAAGCGGCCACGTTATATGTGCTGAAGTGGAAGGCTAGAGAAGATTAACACAAAATGGTTGCTGGAAAACACAAAATGGAGGGGCTTTCGTCCACCATAAAAACTGTATTTTCACAACGTCAATAGAGATGTCACTAAGAACTGGTCGTTCTTACAGTGCTTTACAGGAGTTCTCGGACAAAATCAAAACAAAGCAGCGGGGATTTCCCAGGTTGCTGAAGGCTTGGATTTGTTTAAGAACTCAGTCTGCTTTCTAGGGGGCTGGAGGAATAGGCTTGCTTAATGTGACAGCATGCGCTATGACTGAATTATGAAAAGGGTTTCTATGCCGTTGTGCGCCATGTAGTGTAGTTCCTATTGTCCCAATAGGCTCTGCGCATTGGAATAATATCTTCAGTAGTGTAGACGTAGGACTGAGGTTAACTAGGTCTCTACTGACTATATTAGACTTAAGCTTTGTGCCAGCTAGCTCAGAGTTCACTAGAAACTTTCTCGAATAAGCGAGGAGGAGTTTAACCTCCCTGGATAGACAAGAAGGGATTTAGTTTCTGACAACCATAAAACAAGACAACTTTGCTCTCCCTGAATAAGAGTATATCTCTAGAGTCGTGTGAAAACAAAAGGCAGCTATTTCACTCAGTCAAAGGTGCGTACTTAGTTTCACCAGATTGCAGAGAAAAGGAGAGACGGGCGTTTTCAATAAAAGGTGTTATTTATTGAGCAGTCTCTTTCCTCATACAAGAGAAATAAATTGCTACAATTGCAATACTTATGGTTAAGTAAAGTGCATACAGTAAAAGCAGGATTATAAAATAATACTGTAAAAGCATTGATATGGTTTCTTAGCCATATGATACTTTAAAATGGATAAAATAGATACATACATATATACATTGACTAATCGTACTCAACTGGTGCTTCTAACTACGCCTACCCCGATGTACCTGACCTAAGCCTAATACATGGGAGGGAGTAAGTAAGTAGCAGTTTAAGTTAAGTTTGTTTTGCCAAGAATCTGACTCAAGAATTCTCTGTAAGGGTTTAGTCAGTTCAGTACCTGGGTATTAGAAGGCAGGAGGGCTGGTATCTCTCTCTCAGGACTCGGTATCCCAGTCACCCGCAAGGGTAGGCTGGAAACGCCGGAGGCTGGATTTCTCGGCAAGAGAAAAGAGCGTCTTTCTCAGCGCGTCAAAAGGGAGGGGCAGCGTCCATGGGCTCTCGCATCAGCTGGGCTCTTCGGAAGTAGATAGCTGCACTGCTCCAGGATTACCACCGTGTGTTTGCTTAAGGCAACGTTGGTATATTTATACCTGAAAGGTGCCGGGTTTGACGTAAGGCTGGACATAAGACGTCAATAAAGATGTCACTAAGAACTGGTCGTTCTTACAGTGCTTTACAGGAGTTCTCGGACAAAATCAAAACAAAGCAGCGGGGATTTCCCAGGTTGCTGAAGGCTTGGATTTGTTTAAGAACTCGGTGTGCTTTCTAGGGGGCTGGAGGAATAGGCTTGCTTAATGTGACAGCATGCGCTATGACTGAATTATGAAAAGGGTTTCTATGCCGTTGTAGGGATATTATTGATCAATACAACAATAGTTCGTACGGACTGAAACCTTTTAGAGAATTTCTTGGCAGATTGTTAAGACTACGTTGGACACTTATTAAATGTTTGACCCACCCGAACCTAATACCTTTGCCGTTATAGATTGCTTTATGTCTCGGTTTTTTCTTTCCACCATCCCATTTCCCTCAGGAAGGAAGTGATAAGATTCCCGCAATGCAATGCCCATGCTGGGCATGTCCTCCTCATAAGCTCGAGAGCTAAAAGCAGGACCCTGGTCAGAATGTAGCATGCCAATTGCGTGTATGCCGCTATAGACTCGCAAATCTTTTTATAACAGTTCAGACGTCAGCCGAGAGCTGGGGTCTACATTTTAAGTGAAACTAGTCTTAAATAATAATATTAATGGAATGCATTTTTTCTGGGTATTTTGTATTGGTATTTTTGTGATCTCTAAAAGAAGGGCATTGGTAGTACTCCGGGCATTTCGCCACTGCGGTCTCTGTTGCAGTTTTTACAGTAAAAAGCAAATTTGTAGTTTTGCAGGCTCGTTCCCGGCCACCAGTATATTGATTGTAATTCTTTCAGAGATTCCTTAAACTTAAGGTGTCTTAGACCCTCACCCATATGTGCGTCTGCCACTAATAAGTTTCTCCTGTTTGTGTTTGGAATCACTCTATCCCCCACTCCAGGGATTTGAGCAAAAGGAACGGAGTTTGCATCGATTACGTATGTATAATTGAGTGGATAGTTGACAGGTAGCGCTGAACAGTCGCCTTTTGATGACGTTTTTTACCGCCAGCATCGTTTCCCCGTCTACGTATTTTCCTGAATGCTTTTTTGTAGCTACGGAAGCCGGTTTAGTTGCTTCCGCTGTGGCTGTCTTAGCCAATGAATTACCTGAAACGTGAACGCCATCACGTTCATGACTCAATGAATGTATCACATGAGTCTTTGGTAGTTCTTTCTGTAAAAGAACTACTTGTTCCCAAATCGATTTTTGCTTTATTGTGGTACCTGTGTCATCTTTGTTACCGTTTTGAACCCATTTCTGCAAGTCGTTATTGTATGATTTGACGCAGTAATATGAATCGCACACTATTAGTGTCGGGAATTCGCGATCGGCATTATCTAGCGCCATTTTTAACGCTATTATTTCAGTTTGCTTATCTGAATTATTTTCTACGGAGTGTGATTTTGTTATCAGAGGTCTCAATTTACCTCCGCGCCACACGTATTTAACAATCTCGCATGTGGCGTTATAGGCTTTTTTTCCCCAAACTGAGGGTTGTGCATGTCCGTCTGTATATATTACACAGGCGTACTGTTGTATGGGCAGGATATTCTCTTTCATATTCTAAATGTTTTAATTTTTTCATTTCCGGGTCAAAATAGTATTTCACTTTGTCTGTAGCAAGAGATTTTTCCCATTGTATCCATTTTGGATTTAATGCCACAGTAGGTAAATTACATGGGCTTGTTAATGCCTCAAAGGCTGATTCTGCTGTTCTAACAGTAATCTGTCTGCCGTCAGCTTGGTCTCTTTCTTTTGCTACAGCTGTTTGAACCGCATGAACAATATTTTCCTTAATACTGAATGTTTTTTCAGCTTCTCTGTACAAATGTGATTTGTATGCTATTGGTACCGTTTCTCCCTCATTAGAGGTCAGGTATGTGAATCCGCATCTTCCTGGGATGACTCGGATTACAAGGTTGCGAGTGTTATCGCGTGTTTGCAGTTTTGTTTTAGCTAACATGTCTGTTTGCAATGATCTCAAAATTTCTGTGTGTTTTTGAGTCCAATTGATTGTTTTAAAATCGGGTTTTATTAGTTCATAGAGAGGTTTAACCCTCTCTGCATAATTTAGAATGTAAGTTCTTCCGAAATTCAGGAAACCTAGAATTGATTGTAAGTTTTTCAGCGTTCTTGGTGCTTGGATTACAGCACATTTCTCTAAGAAATTGTCTGCCAGGCTTTTGCCTTCACTTGATAATTCATATCCTAAAAACAGGACAGTTAGATGGGCAATTCGTGACTTTTTAAAGTTGAATTTGTAACCCTCTGCTGCGAACCCAAGTATTATGGTGTTCACTCTTTTCAAGTGAGTATCCAAGTCATCATCTGTTAGATAGATGTCATCGACATAAGATAATGCCTCATCATCATACATTTGTAGTAACTCTGTTACTCTTGCTGAGAATAATCCTGGGCTGTTCTTGAACCCCTGTGGGAGTCGACAAAATTTTCTGCGAGCCCATTATTGAGAAAGCGGTCAAATACCTGCTTTCAGGTGCTATGTTTTGACAAAAGAATCCATTAGAGATGTCTAATGTTGTTTTGTATTTTTTGCGCACAATGTTATTCATTAGTGCTGCACTATGTGAGTTTTGTACTGCAAAAGTTTTGCAACATGAGTTAAGGTGTCTGTAGTCCAAAACTAGACGATATGAATCGTCTGGCTTGGAGACAGGAAACAAAGGATTGTGTGTTTTATCTAGGTACCTGAATCGATATTCCTATTCTTTGCCCTTGTCCGGTTATACATCAATAATATCCCTACAACGGCAGCCTTTTGCAACCTCGGCGCGGTGGCAGTGAGGGGGGGACTACACCATTCAGCGACCTTTGCGGCAGAGAAGGCGCACACACCTGGTTCCTGCCCAGAGGCATTTGAAAAGGGACCGAGAGCCCCGGTGGAGCAGGGGTTCTTTAGCAGTTGATTGTGGACAAACATTTTTCTGCACTATTTGTTGATCCCCTGTGGCGAATACTGGTAGCTGTCACCCTCGTTCGTCTGCGCCTCCTGCCCCTGACGCCAGTCTCCCCCCACCGCTGCAGCCTTTCGCAACCTCAGCGCGGCCGCAGTGAGGGGGGACTACACCATCCAGCGTCGTTTGCGGCAGAGGAGGCGCACACACCTGGATCCCGCCCGGAGGCTAAGCCCGGGCAAAGGGCGGGCCGTCTGTGGCCGTCCGTGGCAGGAGGAGGCAGGGCAGGGCCACCCCCCTGACCTCGGATCCTGGATTGTTAGGACATTTTAAGTAAGACATTAACTCTTTAACAGTGACTCTTGTATATTGAGCCGTCCGATGTTACTATATAAAAACTAGTATATTCTTATCCTTGACTGTGATAGTATTTTAGCTTTTGATTAGAATCTGCCAAACTTACACGTAGGGAAATGAATCAACGCCCAAGTACACGCAGGAAATCCCTGGTGGGAGGGTCTGTTCAAGGGACCTTAAACCAATTTATAACAAGGGCAGCTAATGTACTGGAACAGGAAATCGCCATTACCGAGCGACGTTTATCATCGGAACTTCTGCACAATAAACGTTCGTCTCTGGGCCCTATCCAACTTGTCACCTCTCCCATAAAATCACGCACGGAAAGGGATGCAAATGGTGGCCCCCAAGTGTCTATTAAATCTTCTAAAAATCAAGGACCTGCATTACATCTGCCACCGGACGCCTGTCCATTTGTTCTGGTTCTAGCAGGTGTCCCGCCATTGAGAGAGGATCAGGGGGAATCGTGGGTGCAATTGAGGAATAAGAGCATAGACTGGTTAACCAAACACAAAGGTGTTGGTTTTGGTATCTCTAGAGAAATTATATCTGCGCGTAGGGTATCGTGGGTTGGCCCCTTACTCAAGGACAAGGAAGGTGACTGCGTAGTTCTGAACTTTAATAATTCAGGGACAGTAAGAAACCTCCTAAGCAGAAATTGTAACTATTCAACCATCCCAACTGTTGCAACTATGTTACCCTTGAGCTATTTTTATAGACAACCGGCCTCACAACCTCGCCCACCTCCTATGCAATTCCCTGTGCCATTAATGCACCCACAACCAGCACCATTTATGCACTTTCAACCATCATTTGTGCATTCTCGCCCACCACCTATGCAATTTCACCAACCTTATCTTCCATTACAAATGTACAATAGATATGCACCACTTTCGGATCTGGATATGCAAGATTGACCACCTTCGACTACCTTTGTCGATTCTTCTCCGGAACCCGAGATCCCGATCGTCCCAGAAAACTCGCCTCAAAGAACCTTGAGCAAACCACTTCAGACCCTTGTTCATTTGCCTTTGGACTCAGTTCTGTCTATTGTCAGTTGGAATATAGCAGGTTTAAATTCGAAATTGAAAATTTCAGAGTGGTATAAGTGGGTTGATAATAACTGTGATATATTGTTGCTACAAGAAACATGGAGTACAAAGTCACCAACAATTGAGGGTTTCTGCTGTCACAATCTTAAGGCTTTGTCGTCTCCCATGGGTCGACCTAGTGGGGGACTATCTATTTGGTCCAAGATAAAACATGGGGTGCAAACTAAGTTGATCCCAACACCAGGTATCTGTTGTTTTATGGCTATTAAGTACATTAACAGACTGAAATTATGTATTATTAATTTTTATAACAATGATTTTGTAAGCCGCCCAAATGGCAATCTTATATTATTGTTTAATTTTATAGATGAAATTTTGGGGGGACAAATGCATGGATCTTTCGATGGTATTTGCATCGGAGGGGATTTTAATGCACACTTGTATCGCCACAGCCCAATATGTAAGAATGGGGCAGAATTGAAAGATTTTATAGCCTCTTATGATTTAGTTAATACTATGGAATTTGCAGGTACAAGTATAAATAATGTAACAACCCCCACTTTCATAGGTCAGGGCTGTGCTTCCACGATTGATTATATTTTCACATGCCCTGAGTTAAGTAAAATAATTTTAAAAGCTGAAGTCGTCTGTTCCGCATACAGTGATCACTATCCGCTTAAAATTAGTATACACAATCCTCAGACCTCAAGGGTTGCAGTGAAACCAGATGTAGGCCCCTTACATCTAGCATTATCAACTGATAGATTGAGACTAGCATGGAAGGGAGCTGACAATAAAGGGATACTATCCAGAGTAATTAAAAAATACCCTGAGACAGTTGAGACTTGCCTATCGTATATAAGTCCCAGCAATGAGGTGGTTGGCGCTTTTGGGGATCTATGCAGGGCAATTAAAATTGAATCCTCCAAACCTGTCAGGCAGAACACCTCCCAGGGACCCCGTTGGTTTGATACTTCTTGTTCTAAGGCCAACAGGGATTTGAGGGCTGCTCTTAATACAAACCCGAGGGACCCCCAACTTGTGAGAGTATTAAGATTACAATATAAAAGGGTCTTACGTATTAGATCTGAAGCTCTTGTAATCAACCACTGGGAATTACTTACGCGCACCGCTAAATTGAAGGACTCAATGGGTTTTTGGAAAGAAGTCAAGTCACTAAGATCCTTTGGTTCTAACATCAACCAACTTAATAGTAATAAAACTGGCCAGGCGTGGGTAGAGCATTTCTCCCAAATCTATGCCATATTAACTACCCCTTCAAATACTGTCTCTCTATCCCTCGTAATGAACCCTTGACCTTCTCACTACTTGAGGTCGAGGATGCTATCATTGAGAGTGCTAGTAATAAAGCCCCAGGTCCTGATGGTCTTTCCATTGACCAAATAAAATCAGAAATTAATTTTTGGGCCCCTCTTTTATGCAACCTTTTTAATAACCTAAATGACAGCTCAATTCCCGAATCCTGGTCGAACAGTGTGAGTGTGCCCATATTTAAGAAAGGCGATAGGTCGGACCCCGCCTGCTATCGCCCGATCTCACTGATCGACAACACGCTAAAAGTTCTGGGAAGAGTAATCTTCACACGGATAAGGGATTGGGCTGAAGATAACAATATTCTTCATTGTAGCCAATTGGGTTTTAGAAGTAAGGTGGGTACCACAGAACAATGTTTAAATCTAAACCTGATTATGGCTAAATATATTATTGTTAAAAAATCCCCTCTTTATTTGGGTTTTATGGATTTGAGTTCTGCGTTTGATTTTGTTAATCGCTCTAGGTTGTGGTCACTTTTGCTTGATTATGGTTTGGACGATTCACTGGTGTACTTCCTTTCTTATCTACATAGGGACTTAAAAGCACGAGTACGAATTAATAATGATGGCGATTTGTCTGATGATATCCCTATCAGCAGAGGAGTCAGACAGGGCTGCGTACTCGCCCCACTGCTTTTTATTTTATATATTAACAGGTTAAGCAACACTTTGAGTGAGATTATTAAGGATGTTCCCATAATAAACGGTTCCCCCATCACTACTTTACTTTATGCGGATGACGCTGTATTGATGGGGCGTACACCGAATGCATTACGTATTTTAATCTTTGGTTTTGTTACCTTTATGTCCGATCTTGGCTTAAATACAAATTTTAAAAAATCTTTTATAATGAACTGCGGACCAAAGAAATATAACATTGCATCCATTAAATCGGGTAATAACATTTTAAAATGCACCAGCACTTTTCCTTATTTAGGGCTGTTATTTTCCAACTCAGGTTTATGGCAGCAACATGCTGCCTTTGCAAGCAACAAAATTGGCAAATCAATTAACTCGATCCTATCTCTTCGCCAACCGAAATTAGCTGATGTTGTCACCCCTCTCCTTACCATCTACCGTACCCAATGTCGACCAACCGGGACTTACGGTGCAGAAGTATGGGGATATTGCAACAGCTCGGCCCTTCAGGTGGCGGAAAATAGATTCTGTAGGAGGGTGTTAGGGGGAGTCCCTTGTGCTCCCACTTTGATATGTCATAATGAATTGAGGCTGCCATACATTGCTGATTTTATAAAGTCAAGGCCTGCCCTATTTTGGATTAAAATCTGGTTAAACCCAGCAGCAACATTGACTCGTAGTATTATATCTGATTGTTTGTCTAGTGATAGATCTCAACACATACCCTGGCTAAAAGCAGTCAAAACCAGTCTACAACAGGTGGGATTAGGATCCTTATTTAGTTCCCCTGACCTAATTGTTCCCGCCCACAAAAACAGTATTAAACAGACACTTATGGAGGTATATATTGAGGAAAGGATGAGATCAGAATCTAGTAAACCAGTGGTCAAGAAATATTTGCGCATTTGTGATCTAGATGTTGATAACTCTAATAATTTTATTAGATATTTGACAATGCCGATAGGTAGATGGAATCGGAGTCTTTTATTCAGGTTCCGGGAGGGAAGCTTAGTCTATTTGCTTAGCTTCCCCATTGGCTATAATAAAAATTTAGAAGAACTGGATTGTCCCTGCTCCTTAGGTGGACGACAAAACCTATTGCATTATTTCTTCTTTTGTGGCCACTACAAATTGTATACCTATCAATATTTAAGACCAATCTTACGCAAATATAACCTACGTGAATCTGTTCCTGCTCTGCATTTTTTGCAATTGATGCATATGGATGATGTTATTTATTCTGTCAGTTGTTTCATAAAAGCCTGCGTAAAATCGAGGGCAACTATGGAACATGGATAATGGATAATAGCACTATGATGGTTCATGTACTTGAGTACCAGCTATATTAACATTGAATGTCTGTAAGAGACACTTTTATAGTGGGTAACTGTGGACATTGATGGATTTATATTCCTTAGTATTATGCACTATGCACTTTTGTACTTCATATTGTGCACTTTATGTCATCTTGCTGCTTAACCTAATTGGATCATTGTTTATAACTTTGTAAGTATCGTTTTTAAATGTCTTTTTAATGTATTTTTCATTCTGTATGTACTTTTATGGATGTATCAAATCCGAATAAAGATCATTTGAATTGAATTGAATTGAATTGGTATCCCTTTACAATTACAAGACAAGAGTACATCCATAGACATTAGTAGGGAGTCTGACAACGATTATTCCAACATAGAACCCCCAATAACAACTAGTTCTAAGGGGGTTAACCATCCCAAGCCTGCCTCGAAGACGAACGTGGATAACTCACTAAGGCCAGGGCAGGTAAATAAAAGGAAGTGCAGGGGGAATTGTCAAATGGGTAGGCGGGCTAAAACTACCAAAATAGCCCTAAGCCCAATGAAGGTTCAAAACCAAAATAAAGAAGATAAGAAAACATCGCCTCACTGCCCACTATCATCTCCCAACTTCCAACCGGAAATAATGAGAAACATTGAACACTTAGTGAAATCCCTTATCCTACCACTAGTGGAGAGAGTAAAACGAATGAATGATCAATTGGGGTCCATAAAGGAAGCAATTACAACAAACACCAATTTACTCAAGGGTTTGGTAGCCCCCAACACGAATCCGACTCCATTAGTCTCACAGATAGGGGATAAAACAACTGACCTACAAATCAATAGGGATACCACTACTACTTGTTCGCAAACAAATAACCTGGCCCCATTGGAACCAGGTAGTGCACTCAAAAGTGGCAAAGAAAGAAGAGAGGGAGGACTAGTTAGGCCATCAGATCCCAGACCTGCAAAGGTGGCTAAGGATCGTTTCCTAGATAGGATTGTAAATGGTGATCTGCAACAAATAGATCTGCCACCGGAAGCGGCACCATATGTTATAGTCCCCACCGGGGTCCCAGAATTGGCTGCTGGGAAAACCGAAGGCTACCCTGAACTAAAAAATAAGGTAGTCCACTGGCTCCAAAATAATCGACCATTACCGGCCAACATAGATGGAGAGATCTTGTATGTAAGAAGATTGGGTTGGGTGGGGCAAAGACCAAAGGACATACAAGGGGATGTCATTATTATCAATTTTAGGGACCGTAGGGTTATGGCTCACATTAGAGATTGGTATCTGGACAGTGGTGGGGGGGGAGATCCTCACACAATCAGCTATTTTTACCCCCATCTCTGTTGGCTAACCCACAAAGATTTAGGAACTCATTTTGAAGAAATGTAGCAGGTCCTGGTTTTATCATCCCAACGTCTAATCGATTTTCTATGTTGTCTGGTTTAGAAGGGGTGGACTGACTTATTAAAGGATCATCTAGCAAGCATCATGTATGTAATCAGGTAAAACTCTAGAGACCACCAAGGAAGTAGGTGATGGGGATCAAATGAAATTAACGCATGCATTGAAAGGAACAGGGGAAATGGTAATACCTTTTCCCCCAAGATGGATCAACCTACTTACATTCGGGAATTAGAGCCGGGTGGGGACTATGGGTCGGAACCAGTCCGCACTGATCAGTGTGTTGTACCCGTTGTCCTAACAGGGACTAAAGCAATGCTTCGTAACTTCTCTCCAGGTAATGACCTGCAGGCTATTGAGAGTACTCATAACATCATACCAGCACATCTATTGGTTTCCTGGAATAATGCAGGACTCAAGAGTAAATTGACGTCCCTAGACCGGTTAGCATTTATAGATGCATATACACTCATATTACTCCAGGAAACCTGTCAGACGGTTCCCCAGTTTAGGCAGGTATACTTGAACTTTTTTATACCAGCAATCCAAACCACAAGAGGCAGGCCAATGGGGGGGTTTGACAACCTGGGTCAAACAGAATGATAGGTACAGGGCCACTCAGATAGATTCTGGCTGTAACGACATTCTTATTATTAGGTTACAATGCCCAAAAACTAGAGATTTGTACCTTTTTAATGTTTATGCAAGAGGTAAACCGGGAGGCAAACCTTCAGAGATAGTTTTCAAACTGGGTTCCCATCTGGATAACTATAATGGCAAAGCAAATCTGCTCATTGCGGGAGATTTCAATTGTTGTTTCGAGCTGGACCAAAGTGATATTAATTTAGCTAAGGAGGAAGATCGGACATGGGATATCCCGCAATTGACTATCCGCCCTATCAAACGTTGGACCCAGGCAGCACTGCAGCTCAAAGCTTTATGCTTAGAGCAGGGTCTACGAGCAGTAAACGGTAGGACCAGAGCAGATAAAGAGGGAGCACCAACCTTTGATAATGGGGTGCGCACTAGCAGAATAGACTATATATTTGTCAATTTAGAGTTTTGGACATCAATCCAAGATATGGCTATCGTTAAAAGAGTGGAGAGTGATCATAACCCTCTAAGTCTTACCTTTGATTTGTATGGAGAAAAGCAGGTTGACCCTAGCCAAACAACTGTCGATTTACTTCTTACAAATGATACACGGAGGGTGAAATGGACAGAATGCCTATTGAAACAGGAACATATTACAGAAATGGGGGAACTAGCCGATAGGGCATCCATTGAGCTTCAGGAATGCATATCCAATCAGGATCTTCTGTCCAAGGTTGTTCCAATTCATCTAACACTTTTTAATAGTCTTAACATTTTTTTTATAAAGGAAGTGACAAGACCTAGACAAAGTATTAAAAAAAAGGCAGCTTCCTGGTATGGCAAGAGTTGTAGGGATGAATACAAACTACTTGCCGTGGCTGTAAGAATGAAAAATAGGGATTTAATTCAAGATGCAAGGTGTAATTACAAACTTGTTCAGCGGGAAGCGAAAAAATCCTGGGACGAAAAACATTGGCAAGAACTATATGATGCTAGTAAAACTAGAAACATGGCAGGATTCTGGGACTTGGTAAAATGGGGCAAGGGATGTCCCAGAGCCCAACCACAAAATAATGTCTCTCCAGAAATGTGGGTGTCGCATTTCAAGAAGCAGTTTGCATGCCTGGCTTCAGAGATGGGGAAAAGTCCCAATGTTCCCCCTGCTATCGTAACTTCTACGCTACTACAATTTAGCTTAACAGAAGTAGAAAATGTTTTAAAACTTATCCCAAAAGGCAGAGCACCAGGGCTTGATACCATACCGGCGGATCTTTTTATTCACGGGAAAGAGGTATGGGCAACATACATAATGCCATCGCTAAAGGCTCCCCAATTCCGGAAACCTGGAAGGGAGCTGAAATAATCCCTATCTTCAAGAAAGGGGATCATTCTGACCCGCTAACTATAGGCCTATCAGCCTGATAGATTGTATACAGAAGGTGGTTGCCAGGATCGTGTTGTCTAGGATCCAGAATTGGATAGACGACGTTGATATCTTGTCACCTCTACAAGCTGGGTTTCGTGCACATACGAGCGCGGTGGACCAGGTTTTTAGATTCGTTGTCATTTATTGGAGGTGGGTAGTTCTTGGAGGTGGCACACTATACGCGGCATTTGTCGACTTAAAATCGGCCTTTGATTTAGTACCGCGCATGAAGATGTGGCAAGTCTTCCAGGAACAAGGTATGCCACCGGAACTTCTCACATTTTTAATTAAACTCCATGACAACAATTTTGCTCAGGTCCGTTGGGCTCAACAAGGCCCGGTCACAGATAGGTTTCCAACCTTGAGAGGTGTAAGACAAGGATGTGTCTTGGCCCCAACATTGTTTTCCTTGTACATCAACAGGGTTATCGACTACTACAAGGATTTTTCTACGGATGCTCCAAAGCTCAGTGGTGTGTCGATACCCCTGATGATGTTCGCAGATGACACCCTTTTAATTTCCAAGACCCAACAAGGGCTCCAGAGAGCAATCGGGCGTTTTGAGACATTTTGTGCTGACTATGGCCTTACTATTAATGTATTAATGTGTCACAAACAAAATTTATGGTCATGCATAGGCACAAGTCTGTGAAAGGAAGAGCTATAATGAATGGGGAGTTGCTCGAGCAGACACAATCCTTCACATACTTGGGAATCACGTTGGGCTCAAGGCTTGAATGGAAACCCCACATCAATCAATTAGTTACCAGACACACCCAGTTGGCAGGAGTACTCCTAAGAGAACTGCGTTCCTCGGCCACTCAACCCATAGCTCCAGCGCTAAAAATCTATGATACTAAAATACGGGCCTCCGTATTGTATGGGGCCGAACTATGGGGGTCTTGTAATATCTCTGATCTGGCAATTTCCCAGAACAAGTTTATGAGGGGAATAGCGAGGCTCCCTCCATCTACCCCGCTCTTACCCCTCTATTTGGATCTGGGATGTCAGAGAATAGAGGATGTCACACGATTCAGACCGGTTGCTTACTGGCGGAGGATCTGGGTTACCCCGGAACTCACCCAATATGCTCAGGCACTCATTGAAGCCAGGGACATGGATACAGCCAATAGAATAAATTGGTTCAGAGAATCTAAGGCGACTTATAGAGCCATGGGTCTGGGTGAACTATGGGACAATCCTACACAAAATGCTTTTCCCTCACGTAAGACATTAAAGGAGCTCTACTGGTCTATGGTGTCGTCTCGAGATTTCCAAAGATGCACTGTCCCCTCAATACAACGTGTCCTCATGGAGCTTAAACATTTACCGGCTTATGAACCATATTGGGATTTTAGTACAATTCCCGAGGACTGGAAACGGTACCACCACTATAGGGTGGGTACCCTCCCAATAAATACTTTTACTGGTAAATGGCCAACCGGTAGGGGTGTTATGTGTCCTTTTTGTACCACCCAACCGGAAAGCCTAGCTCACATTTTGTTTATATGCCCTGCGTACAAATTCCCGTGCCACAGATGGCTAAGGCAATCTGTATGCAGATGGGCATTAAAAAAGGAACAGAGGCATTAAGGTGTGATGTATTTACTATGGGTACTGTATCGATCCCCCTATTTCTGACCCTTGTCTGGTTAATAATTAACTAGCAGCCGTTCAACTGCACAGAAACCCGTTATCTGATTAGCCAAACAACGGCACAGAAGCCCGTTATCTGATTAGGTCATAGCGCATGCCATCTCATTAGGCAAGCACTATTTCTCCAGCCCCCTAATAGGCATACGGTGTTCTCAAAACAAATCAAACCTACCACGACCTGGGAAATCCCCACAGCCATTGTTTTGATTTAACCGAGAACTTCAGTAAAGAATGTGCGAACGATCAGTTCGTATGACATCCTTATTGACGTATTTATGTCCATCCTTACGTCAATCTCGGCACCTTTCAGGTATAAATAATACCGACATTGCATTAAGCAAACACACGAGGTGTTGACAAGATTGGAGCAGCGAGACTTGCCGAGGAGCCCAGCTGACCGCGAAGCCCACAGACGCTGCCCCTCCTTTCTGATGCGCTGAGAGAGAGACGCTGCCTTTTCTCCTGCCGAGAAATCCAGCTCCGGCGCTTCCAAGCCGCCCTCGCAGGCAGCTGGAATATCAAGCCCTGAGATAGAGATACCAACCCTCCAGCCTTCTAAATCCCAGGTACTGAACTGAATAACCCTTTGTAGAGAATTCTTGAAGCAGACTCTTGGCAAAACAAACTTAACTTAAACTGCTACTTATCTACTCCCGTCCACGTATTAGGCTTAGGTCAGGTACATTTGGGTAGGCGTAGTTAGAAGCACCAGTTGAGTACGATTAGTCAATGTATATATGTATGTATCTATTTTATCCATTTTAAGTATCATATGGCTAAGAAACCATATCAATGCTTTTACAGTATTATTTTATAATTCTGTTATTACTGTATGCACTTTACTTAACTATAAGTATTGCAATAATAGCGATTCATTTCTCTTGTATGAGAAAAGAGACTGATCAATAAATAACATCTTTTTATTGAACACGCCCGTCTCTTCCTTTTCTCTACAATCTGGTGAAACTAAGAATGCACTGAACTGACTGAGTAAAATAAGTTGTCTTTTGTTTTCACACGACTCTAGAGATACACTCTTGATTAGGGGAGAGCAAAGTTGTCATGTTCTATGGTTGTCAGAAACTAAATCCCTTCTTGTCTATCCAGGGAGGTTAAACTCCTCCTTGTCTACTCGAGAAAGTTTCTAGTGAACTCTGAGCTAGCTGGCAAACATTAAACTTTAAGTCTAATATCGACAGTAGAAGACCTAGTTAACCTCTGTCCTACGTCTATACTATTGAAGATATTATTCCAATGCGCAGAGCCTATTGGGATAATAGGAACTACACTACAAAGGATTTTTAAAACGGATTGTTCCGAAAGCCTAATAATTGCTGTGTCAAAATTCCTTAACTGGATGTGGGCAATTCGCAGGGAAAAATTAAAACTCAGTTAATGCCCAAATTGATTAAATGTTTTTATTCATGACCTTTTATTATGTTTAATGAATTGTAAATAAGGTTTTAGAAAATATTTATGATTTTAAAGAAACTTCTTTTTTAAATGATAGGAGGGAACAACCAGAAGACAGAATTAGTTAGTAGGATCATTGGGAATGCCCCCTCTATTTTTGCACAATTGCTAATGAATTCCCTTTGCTTATTGTATTATTATGGTACTGTTGATGCTTTAATTGCTTTTTAACATGTTTGTCTTTTGTGACATGATGTCGAAATAAAGACTTATTTGAATTTTAATTTGACTAACCTATCCCCCACTTAAAATGTACTTGCATGTTTCACTATACTAATTCAACACTAATTCTCTATGGGTCTTGGAGTAGCGTGCTACCTGCCGAAAAAGCGCTTCGACGCCTCGTCAGGGGTAGCAAGCGCTATATAAATGCAATTACAATACAATACAATACCCCTAGCCCTACTCCCCACCCCCAATCCCCCCCTTCTCCTGACAAAACTAATCAAAATCATTCTGCTCACAGCTTCTTGACACCAACGAATGTCAACAATGTGGAAACTATAGCCATCCATCTGAGAAGGACTAGAAGAGTCCTCAATTCATTACTGACAGAGCCAGCTTCACAAAACCTCTTCACAGTGAGGTAAGATGCGTGCAGCACTAGCTAGAGCCCTGTACTTATCATTGTAAACAGCACAATTTTAACCATGTTCCTTTCCTTCCCTGAACACACAACGCAGCACCCGACTGGGTACTCATGTGAGTTAACTTTCCTTCCCTTCACCACATTTGGGGCACCACCACTTCACCTAGGCTGCGCCCTCTGTAGATCAAGGTACTTACCTTCCGCATTATCCTCTCTAAATCTCTCGCATATGTGCCAGTAAAACAAGTCCTAATGCTCTCTGCATTTTCTTCAGAAATCCCCACATCATACGTCCTGAGGAGACCCCACATCCATAGGAGGGTTGAAACGTTGTCGACAAGTGTACAGAAAGGACCTTTAAGCAGCCAGGGTCACTATACACTCAGGCTGTCACCTTGTTTAATTGAATGGTTACTTCTTGTACCTATGGAAACCTCTTGCAAAACTATACACTGTTTATATATTCACTTATGGTTCCATGCTTCACCTGGGGATACACTGCACAAAGTATACTGCTTTTTGAATTTAAGAGTGATTTATACTACTATTGTGTGTATATATATATATATATACATATATACATATATATATATTTATTTATATATATATATATATATATCAAAGCTCACTCCCTCCCGGTCCCGGGTGGAAATAAAGACAGCACACACGGGAATTCTCCTTAGAAGCAACTTTACTCGCACAGACGCGTATCGGAAGCCAAGCTTCCTTCCTCAATGTTTGTTACACCGCAATGCGCGATTAGGCGCCATTTTATTTCAAAATACACAAACAACTCGCGTTGGTAAGCATAGAGAGAGGACTGACGCGTGAGCGCCATCTTGCTAGTGCATATAATTCTACAATAGCATGATTGTGATTAAACAATACTCATTCATTTAGTGATTGCTAATATTCATAATCGTTTAAAAACTTCACATATTTACAACGAGGAATTTGCATAGTAATATTGCCGTGGATCGGCAAGTAACCCTCTCATTAATACGATGGGCAATGGACTGGAATCTTGCCGTGGATTGGCCTGTGGCAACACAAAGGTTGCCATTTGGATTTCCAATAGCCCCGTATATTAATTTTTTACCAATCAGTGTCGAATGATTAATTCCAAAATATTAAAAAAGTTGCAAAATATTAAACAGTAATCCTGAAAATACCAAAAGAAATAAGTGTGTAGTGCAGTATATATCTGAACAATCAGGATCTCTCAGTTCATTCTAAAGCACTTAATAACAATTAATTCCAGAAAGACGCTCATTGCAGAAACCATTATCATTTAGCTGTTATTACTTTCATGTCCACACTGGAAATACTGCATGGCATTGTTATTACTTAGCTCCCTAAATGTACAGTCAATTCCTCCCCACAATTCAATCCCAAAGGGGCCTTTGTTTGGCAGTCTATAATATATCGGGATTCTAACCTACGAAGTTTTTGTAGTTTATCCCCTCCCCTGATGTTGTCAGAAATTGCATCCAGGCAAAAATACTGTAACAGGTTCCTGTCGCTTTTGTGTTTAATGGAAAAATGTCTTGCGACAGGGTATGTAAAATCTCTGTTTACTATAGCCCGCATGTGTTCTAAAATACGCAATTTCACGGGATTTATGGTGCTGCCTATGTACCTAAGCCCACAGGGGCAAAGGAGGCAGTAGACCGCAAATGGGGAGGTGCAGGTAAGGAATTGGTTGATTTTCTTTTTGGTTCTACAACCCACGATTTCATAAGAGTAAACCCTTTTACTATTAGCACAGGCCTTACACCGACCACAGGGAAAGAAGCCTTTTGCATCTTTTAGTTTACCTGTGCGTGTAGGGATGGGTGACAGGTGACTATGTACCAAAGTATCCCTCAACGAACGCGCCCTTTTAAAGGTGATTAGGGGATTAGCAGGTATGTCAATCCCTATTATATTATCCTTTTGCAGTATATGCCAATGTCTTTTCAGGATGTTCCTCAATTGTTGACAATCTTTGGAGTATGGTGTGGCCATCCTGAATTTTTCTATGTTGGTGAAGGGTTTATGCTTTTTAACAAACAGAGTCTGTCTGGGTTGTGTCCTTACTCTGTCTAGGGTATTCTGTAACAGTTGCTTGCTATACCCCCTAGCCTCAAATCTATCATTACTTTCCTGTGCCGCCAGCTCAAAATCTTCATTGGTGGAACAGTTACGCTTCAACCGTAGAAGCTCACCATACGGTATACTCTTAATGAGCTTCTGGGGATGATTGCTTGACGCATGTAGCGTACTGTTTCCCGCTGTTGGCTTTCTATAGAGGGAAGTTTGAATGCTATTATCAATCACCTCAATTTTCAAGTCTAAGTACACCGCCTCATTCATGCTCGCATGGCCAGTGAAGATTAAATTGCAGTTGTTTTCATTCAACACTTTAACATATTGCCAAGCTGTCTCTACCGGGCCATTCCACACTATGCACAAATCGTCAATGTAACGATACCATGAGACGATACAGTTTGACCACTGCTCTCTCTTGGGCCCCCAGGCCTCCTGCTCCTCCCACCAGCCCACGAATAAATTCGCGTAGCTGGGGGCGAAGCAGGAACCCATGGCAGTGCCAGAGAGCTGTCTAAACAGGTCATCCTGGAATAAGAAGATGTTGTTATAAAGGCAAAATGCAACTAGCTCCATCAGCATAACATTATGCTGAGCATATTTCAAAGGTCTCTTCCCTAGGAAGTACTGGATCGCCTTCATTCCCTGTGCGTGCTCGATGCTCGTATAGAGACTGGTGATGTCAAGAGTCAGTAGGCAATAACCTGGTTGCCATGCAATTGCTTCGATTTTTTCAATAAAGTCAGCAGTGTCTCGGATGTAAGATTTTAGACCCAAAACCATTTCAAACAGGAAGTGATCTAAAAATTTAGATAGATTCTCGGTAAGGCTGCCCATGGATGAAATAATAGGGCGCCCAGGTGGTTTGTCCATCCTCTTATGTACTTTTGGCAAGTAATAGAAGGTGGGGGTAATAGGATGTGTTGTTTTCAGGAAGAGATATTCTTCTGTCTCAAGCATCTGTTTGTCATGCCATTTTTTCAGTAGTCCGTGCAGATCTTCAATACTGGACTGATATCTCTGTTTTGTTGTCAATTCGTAACAAGACCTGTCCTGCAGTTGTCGCATAGATTCTTGGACATAATCTTCACGTGACAGAATAACCACATTGCCGCCTTTATCTGAAGGTTTGCAGACTATTGATGTATCCTCGGCCAATGTTTTTATTGCAATACGCTGTTTTTCGGTTAGGTTGTTCCGATATCCCCAAGATTTTTTATGTATGCGCATTCTTCTTAGATCACGAATCACCAACTCTGAGAAAGTGTCTATCATATCGGTTTGTGTTGGAGGCACACATTTTGACTTAGGTTTGAGACCACTGACCGGGGCCTCTTGTTCGATATCCACAGCCCTTAGTCTCTGGGTCAGGTTATCCGATAACGTTGGTATTGTGTTTGCTGTGTTCTCCAAACGTAATTCTTCCAACAATTCCAAAGTGGTTAGTTCATTCACTTTCAATAGATCAGTGTCTTTATAGCGTGATCGGATTATTTTAGCTTCATCTGCTGTTGGTTTGGTCTTAAAAAATTTATGCAGGCGGAGTCTTCTAACGAATTGAAACAAATCAATTCTAGTCTGAGTGTACTCGAGGTTACTGTCAGGGCAAAAAGTTAATCCCAGTTTAAGGACTGACTCTTCTGGTGGTGAAAGCGCCCTTGCAGAGAGGTTAATTATTGTAAGGTTGTCTGTTGTGCCATCAGGTTCTACCATCTTGATCCCCTTTTGGCTCGTGTTTTGCGCGTATGGGCCTCCGCATTCGGCGCTCTTCCTCTTCCTCTGCCTCTTCCGACCGCCCCGTCTGGTTTTTCTTCTTCGTTTTCTGGGGGTTTGTTCTTCCCTCCCCTCAACCAGTTCAATCGGATCACTTGTACCTCCGTTTGAAAAGGGGTGTCTTTGGTTTGTTGCAGGGTTCTGGTTTCGTCATCAGACAGTTCGCCTTCTGTAACCTCAGATTCTGATGTCTCCACATTCATCGGTGCAGCCGCACTGGCAGCCTTGTTTCTTAATAGATCCTTCCTTGTTTGATCGTACTTTTTAGAGAACGTGAGGACTCGACCCATGGCATAGTCCCGTTCGTCTCTATCAAATTTCTCTTGTTTACGTGTACGTATTTTTTGCTCATATTTTTCCAGACGTTTCTTCATCTGGGCTCTCAGCTGATCCTGCTGATCTTTATCTTCATTGGTCGCTAGTTCCGTTTCCATAGTTTCAATTTCTTTGAGGACCTTATCTCTGTCGCTCCAAACGAATTGTACTAGGATTTCTAGCATCCCTTCACAGGATTTAGCGATGTGTGCTGCCCAGGTTTCAAGAAGCTGTGGGTCCGGGTGTTCGTATGCGGGAATTGTAAATATCCGCAACCCTCTTGGCACTCTTTTCACTTCTATGTATCCTTGGAGTGATGTGCCCTCCCACCATTTACGAAGCTCCCGCTCGTATAATTTCTCTAGTTTGCCAAACTGTATAGCCAACTGGCTGGGAGCATTAGCTGTTTTTGTTTTGGTCGCTGGTTGAGCGGTAATGTCAGGATTTTTATTTTTAAACATTCCTGTCGCTAAATCGCGACGTTGCGAGATGTTAAACATGCTGTTATTCGTGATATTAGGCCCCCCGCTCCCGGGTTGCCTTGTTCGTTGCTGTAAATCAATTGAGATTCCCTACGCTGGAGCCACCACTCTCGTTGTTCGAAGTGTCCCTTTAAAGTTCCAAAAAACGAACAGATTATGTCTTGGCTTACCCAGATTCAGTCGGGTGACGCCAAGTATTTTCTGTCCGTGTAGCGAAGGGATTTCAGGGTAATGCTCTTCTCACTCGGGTTTCCTCCTCAAGCGGTGGCGGTGCTCCGCGTATATTAAATCCTGGCTCACTGCTCCAAAGTCGGGGGCACTCTTGCAGCGGGTGCTAGTCCAAGCGCGTCAGAGCTTCGCGCTTCAATATCAAAGCTCACTCCCTCCCGGTCCCGGGTGGAAATAAAGACAGCACACACGGGAATTCTCCTTAGAAGCAACTTTACTCGCACAGACGCGTTTCGGAAGCCAAGCTTCCTTCCTCAATGTTTGTTACACCGCAATGCGCGATTAGGCGCCATTTTATTTCAAAATACACAAACAACTCGCGTTGGTAAGCATAGAGAGAGGACTGACGCGTGAGCGCCATCTTGCTAGTGCATATAATTCTACAATAGCATGATTGTGATTAAACAATACTCATTCATTTAGTGATTGCTAATATTCATAATCGTTTAAAAACTTCACATATTTACAACGAGGAATTTGCATAGTAATATTGCCGTGGATCGGCAAGTAACCCTCTCATTAATACGATGGGCAATGGACTGGAATCTTGCCGTGGATCGGCCTGTGGCAACACAAAGGTTGCCATTTGGATTTCCAATAGCCCCGTATATTAATTTTTTACCAATCAGTGTCGAATGATTAATTCCAAAATATTAAAAAAGTTGCAAAATATTAAACAGTAATCCTGAAAATACCAAAAGAAATAAGTGTGTAGTGCAGTATATATCTGAACAATCAGGATCTCTCAGTTAATTCTAAAGCACTTAATAACAATTAATTCCAGAAAGACGCTCATTGCAGAAACCATTATCATTTAGCTGTTATTACTTTCATGTCCACACTGGAAATACTGCATGGCATTGTTATTACTTAGCTCCCTAAATGTACAGTCATTTCCTCCCCACAATTCAATCCCAAAGGGGCCTTTGTTTGGCATTCTATAATATATCGGGATTCTAACCTACGAAGTTTTTGTAGTTTATCCCCTCCCCTGATGTTGTCAGAAATTGCATCCAGGCAAAAATACTGTAACAGGTTCCTGTCGCTTTTGTGTTTAATGGAAAAATGTCTTGCGACAGGGTATGTAAAATCTCTGTTTACTATAGCCCGCATGTGTTCTAAAATACGCAATTTCACGGGATTTATGGTGCTGCCTATGTACCTAAGCCCACAGGGGCAAACGAGGCAGTAGACCGCAAATGGGGAGGTGCAGGTAAGGAATTGGTTGATTTTCTTTTTGGTTCTACAACCCACGATTTCATGAGAGTAAACCCTTTTACTATTAGCACAGGCCTTACACCGACCACAGGGAAAGAAGCCTTTTGCATCTTTTAGTTTACCTGTGCGTGTAGGGATGGGTGACAGGTGACTATGTACCAAAGTATCCCTCAACGAACGCGCCCTTTTAAAGGTGATTAGGGGATTAGCAGGTATGTCACTCCCTATTATATTATCCTTTTGCAGTATATGCCAATGTCTTTTCAGGATGTTCCTCAATTGTTGACAATCTTTGGAGTATGGTGTGACCATCCTGAATTTTTCTATGTTGGTGAAGGGTTTATGCTTTTTAACAAACAGAGTCTGTCTGGGTTGTGTCCTTACTCTGTCTAGGGTATTCTGTAACAGTTGCTTGCTATACCCCCTAGCCTCAAATCTATCATTACTTTCCTGTGCCACCAGCTCAAAATCTTCATTGGTGGAACAGTTACGCTTCAACCGTAGAAGCTCACCATACGGTATACTCTTAATGAGCTTCTGGGGATGATTGCTTGACGCATATAGCGTACTGTTTCCCGCTGTTGGCTTTCTATAGAGGGAAGTTTGAATGCTATTATCAATCACCTCAATTTTCAAGTCTAAGTACACGCCTCATTCATGCTCGCATGGCCAGTGAAGATTAAATTGCAGTTGTTTTCATTCAACACTTTAACATATTGCCAAGCTGTCTCTACCGGGCCATTCCACACTATGCACAAATCGTCAATGTAACGATACCATGAGACGATACAGTTTGACTACTGCTCTCTCTCGGGCCCCCAGGCCTCCTGCTCCTCCCACCAGCCCACGAATAAATGCGCGTAGCTGGGGGCGAAGCAGGAACCCATGGCAGTGCCAGAGAGCTGTCTAAACAGGTCATCCTGGAATAAGAAGATGTTGTTATAAAGGCAAAATGCAACTAGCTCCATCAGCATAACATTATGCTGAGCATATTTCAAAGGTCTCTTCCCCAGGAATCGTTACATTGACGATTTGTGCATAGTGTGGAATGGCCCGGTAGAGACAGCTTGGCAATATGTTAAAGTGTTGAATGAAAACTACTGCAATTTAATCTTCACTGGCCATGCGAGCATGAATGAGGCGGTGTACTTAGACTTGAAAATTGAGGTGATTGATAATAGCATTCAAACTTCCCTCTATAGAAAGCCAACAGCGGGAAACAGTACGCTACATGCGTCAAGCAATCATCCCCAGAAGCTCATTAAGAGTATACCGTATGGTGAGCTTCTACGGTTGAAGCGTAACTGTTCCACCAATGAAGATTTTGAGCTGGCGGCACAGGAAAGTAATGATAGATTTGAGGCTAGGGGGTATAGCAAGCAACTGTTACAGAATACCCTAGACAGAGTAAGGACACAACCCAGACAGACTCTGTTTGTTAAAAAGCATAAACCCTTCACCAACATAGAAAAATTCAGGATGGTCACACCATACTCCAAAGATTGTCAACAATTGAGGAACATCCTGAAAAGACATTGGCATATACTGCAAAAGGATAATATAATAGGGAGTGACATACCTGCTAATCCCCTAATCACCTTTAAAAGGGCGCGTTCGTTGAGGGATACTTTGGTACATAGTCACCTGTCACCCATCCCTACACGCACAGGTAAACTAAAAGATGCAAAAGGCTTCTTTCCCTGTGGTCGGTGTAAGGCCTGTGCTAATAGTAAAAGGGTTTACTCTTATGAAATCGTGGGTTGTAGAACCAAAAAGAAAATCAACCAATTCCTTACCTGCACCTCCCCATTTGCGGTCTACTGCCTCCTTTGCCCCTGTGGGCTTAGGTACATAGGCAGCACCATAAATCCCGTGAAATTGCGTATTTTAGAACACATGCGGGCTATAGTAAACAGAGATTTTACATACCCTGTCGCAAGACATTTTTCCATTAAACACAAAAGCGACAGGAACCTGTTACAGTATTTTTGCCTGGATGCAATTTCTGACAACATCAGGGGAGGGGATAAACTACAAAAACTTCGTAGGTTAGAATCCCGATATATTATAGACTGCCAAACAAAGGCCCCTTTGGGATTGAATTGTGGGGAGGAATTGACTGTACATTTAGGGAGCTAAGTAATAACAATGCCATGCAGTATTTCCAGTGTGGACATGAAAGTAATAACAGCTAAATGATAATGGTTTCTGCAATGAGCGTCTTTCTGGAATTAATTGTTATTAAGTGCTTTAGAATGAACTGAGAGATCCTGATTGTTCAGATATATACTGCACTACACACTTATTTCTTTTGGTATTTTCAGGATTACTGTTTAATATTTTGCAACTTTTTTAATATTTTGGAATTAATCATTCAACACTGATTGGTAAAAAATTAATATACGGGGCTATTGGAAATCCAAATGGCAACCTTTGTGTTGCCACAGGCCGATCCACGGCAAGATTCCAGTCCATTGCCCATCGTATTAATGAGAGGGTTACTTGCCGATCCACGGCAATATTACTATGCAAATTCCTCGTTGTAAATATGTGAAGTTTTTAAACGATTATGAATATTAGCAATCACTAAATGAATGAGTATTGTTTAATCACAATCATGCTATTGTAGAATTATATGCACTAGCAAGATGGCGCTCACGCGTCAGTCCTCTCTCTATGCTTACCAACGCGAGTTGTTTGTGTATTTTGAAATAAAATGGCGCCTAATCGCGCATTGCGGTGTAACAAACATTGAGGAAGGAAGCTTGGCTTCCGAAACGCGTCTGTGCGAGTAAAGTTGCTTCTAAGGAGAATTCCCGTGTGTGCTGTCTTTATTTCCACCCGGGACCGGGAGGGAGTGAGCTTTGATATTGAAGCGCGAAGCTCTGACGCGCTTGGACTAGCACCCGCTGCAAGAGTGCCCCGGACTTTGGAGCAGTGAGCCAGGATTTAATATACGCGGAGCACCGCGACCGCTTAAGGAGGAAACCCGAGTGAGAAGAGCATTACCCTGAAATCCCTTCGCTACACGGACAGAAAATACTTGGCATCACCCGACTGAATCTGGGTAAGCCAAGACATAATCTGTTCGTTTTTTGGAACTTTAAAGGGACACTTCGAACAACGAGAGTGGTGGCTCCAGCGTAGGGAATCTCAATTGATTTACAGCAACGAACAAGGCAACCCGGGAGCGGGGGGCCTAATATCACGAATAACAGCATGTTTAACATCTCGCAACGTCGCGATTTAGCGACAGGAATGTTTAAAAATAAAAATCCTGACATTACCGCTCAACCAGCGACCAAAACAAAAACAGCTAATGCTCCCAGCCAGTTGGCTATACAGTTTGGCAAACTAGAGAAATTATACGAGCGGGAGCTTCGTAAATGGTGGGAGGGCACATCACTCCAAGGATACATAGAAGTGAAAAGAGTGCCAAGAGGGTTGCGGATATTTATAATTCCCGCATACGAACACCCGGACCCACAGCTTCTTGAAACCTGGGCAGCACACATCGCTAAATCCTGTGAAGGGATGCTAGAAATCCTAGTACAATTCGCTTGGAGCGACAGAGATAAGGTCCTCAAAGAAATTGAAACTATGGAAACGGAACTAGCGACCAATGAAGATAAAGATCAGCAGGATCAGCTGAGAGCCCAGATGAAGAAACGTCTGGAAAAATATGAGCAAAAAATACGTACACGTAAACAAGAGAAATTTGATAGAGACGAACGGGACTATGCCATGGGTCGAGTCCTCACGTTCTCTAAAAAGTACGATCAAACAAGGAAGGATCTATTAAGAAACAAGGCTGCCGGTGCGGCTGCACCGATGAATGTGGAGACATCAGAATCTGAGGTTACAGAAGGCGAACTGTCTGATGACGAAACCAGAACCCTGCAACAAACCCAAGACACCCTTTTTCAAACGGAGGTACAAGTGATCCGATTGAACTGGTTGAGGGGAGGGAAGAACAAACCCCCAGAAAACGAAGAAGAAAAACCAGACGGGGCGGTCGGAAGAGGCAGAGGAAGAGGAAGAGCGCCGAATGCGGAGGCCCATACGCGCAAAACACGAGCCAAAAGGGGATCAAGATGGTAGAACCTGATGGCACAACAGACAACCTTACAATCATTAACCTCTCTGCAAGGGCGCTTTCACCACCAGAAGAGTCAGTCCTTAAACTGGGATTAACTTTTTGCCCTGACAGTAACCTCGAGTACACTCAGACTAGAATTGATTTGTTTCAATTCGTTAGAAGACTCCGCCTGCATACATTTTTTAAGACCAAACCAACAGCAGATGAAGCTAAAATAATCCGATCACGCTATAAAGACACTGATCTATTGAAAGTGAATGAACTAACCACTTTGGAATTGTTGGAAGAATTACGTTTGGAGAACACAGCAAACACAATACCAACGTTATCGGATAACCTGACCCAGAGACTAAGGGCTGTGGATATCGAACAAGAGGCCCCGGTCAGTGGTCTCAAACCTAAGTCAAAATTTGTGCCTCCAACACAAACCGATATGATAGACACTTTCTCAGAGTTTGGTGATTCGTGATCTAAGAAGAATGCGCATACATAAAAAATCTTGGGGACATCGGAACAACCTAACCGAAAAGCAGCGTATTGCAATAAAAACATTGGCCGAGGATACATCAATAGTCTGCAAACCTTCAGATAAAGGCGGCAATGTGGTTATTCTGTCACATGAAGATTATGTCCAAGAATCTATGCGACAACTGCAGGACAGGTCTTGTTACAAATTGACAACAAAACAGAGATATCAGTCCAGTATTGAAGATCTGCACGGACTACTGAAAAAATGGCATGACAAACAGATGCTTGAGACAGAAGAATATCTCTTCCTGAAAACAACACATCCTATTACCCCCACCTTCTATTACTTGCCAAAAGTACATAAGAGGATGGACAAACCACCTGGGCGCCCTATTATTTCATCCATGGGCAGCCTTACCGAGAATCTATCTAAATTTTTAGATCACTTCCTGTTTGAAATGGTTTTGGGTCTAAAATCTTACATCCGAGACACTGCTGACTTTATTGAAAAAATCGAAGCAATTGCATGGCAACCAGGTTATTGCCTACTGACTCTTGACATCACCAGTCTCTATACGAGCATCGAGCACGCACAGGGAATGAAGGCGATCCAGTACTTCCTAGGGAAGAGACCTTTGAAATATGCTCAGCATAATGTTATGCTGATGGAGCTAGTTGCATTTTGCCTTTATAACAACATCTTCTTATTCCAGGATGACCTGTTTAGACAGCTCTCTGGCACTGCCATGGGTTCCTGCTTCGCCCCCAGCTACGCGAATTTATTCGTGGGCTGGTGGGAGGAGCAGGAGGCCTGGGGGCCCGAGAGAGAGCAGTGGTCAAACTGTATCGTCTCATGGTATCGTTACATTGACGATTTGTGCATAGTGTGGAATGGCCCGGTAGAGACAGCTTGGCAATATGTTAAAGTGTTGAATGAAAACAACTGCAATTTAATCTTCACTGGCCATGCGAGCATGAATGAGGCGGTGTACTTAGACTTGAAAATTGAGGTGATTGATAATAGCATTCAAACTTCCCTCTATAGAAAGCCAACAGCGGGAAACAGTACGCTACATGCGTCAAGCAATCATCCCCAGAAGCTCATTAAGAGTATACCGTATGGTGAGCTTCTACGGTTGAAGCGTAACTGTTCCACCAATGAAGATTTTGAGCTGGCGGCACAGGAAAGTAATGATAGATTTGAGGCTAGGGGGTATAGCAAGCAACTGTTACAGAATACCCTAGACAGAGTAAGGACACAACCCAGACAGACTCTGTTTGTTAAAAAGCATAAACCCTTCACCAACATAGAAAAATTCAGGATGGTCACACCATACTCCAAAGATTGTCAACAATTGAGGAACATCCTGAAAAGACATTGGCATATACTGCACAAGGATAATATAATAGGGAGTGACATACCTGCTAATCCCCTAATCACCTTTAAAAGGGCGCGTTCGTTGAGGGATACTTTGGTACATAGTCACCTGTCACCCATCCCTACACGCACAGGTAAACTAAAAGATGCAAAAGGCTTCTTTCCCTGTGGTCGGTGTAAGGCCTGTGCTAATAGTAAAAGGGTTTACTCTTATGAAATCGTGGGTTGTAGAACCAAAAAGAAAATCAACCAATTCCTTACCTGCACCTCCCCATTTGCGGTCTACTGCCTCCTTTGCCCCTGTGGGCTTAGGTACATAGGCAGCACCATAAATCCCGTGAAATTGCGTATTTTAGAACACATGCGGGCTATAGTAAACAGAGATTTTACATACCCTGTCGCAAGACATTTTTCCATTAAACACAAAAGCGACAGGAACCTGTTACAGTATTTTTGCCTGGATGCAATTTCTGACAACATCAGGGGAGGGGATAAACTACAAAAACTTCGTAGGTTAGAATCCCGATATATTATAGACTGCCAAACAAAGGCCCCTTTGGGATTGAATTGTGGGGAGGAATTGACTGTACATTTAGGGAGCTAAGTAATAACAATGCCATGCAGTATTTCCAGTGTGGACATGAAAGTAATAACAGCTAAATGATAATGGTTTCTGCAATGAGCGTCTTTCTGGAATTAATTGTTATTAAGTGCTTTAGAATGAACTGAGAGATCCTGATTGTTCAGATATATACTGCACTACACACTTATTTCTTTTGGTATTTTCAGGATTACTGTTTAATATTTTGCAACTTTTTTAATATTTTGGAATTAATCATTCGACACTGATTGGTAAAAAATTAATATACGGGGCTATTGGAAATCCAAATGGCAACCTTTGTGTTGCCACAGGCCGATCCACGGCAAGATTCCAGTCCATTGCCCATCGTATTAATGAGAGGGTTACTTGCCGATCCACGGCAATATTACTATGCAAATTCCTCGTTGTAAATATGTGAAGTTTTTAAACGATTATGAATATTAGCAATCACTAAATGAATGAGTATTGTTTAATCACAATCATGCTATTGTAGAATTATATGCACTAGCAAGATGGCGCTCACGCGTCAGTCCTCTCTCTATGCTTACCAACGCGAGTTGTTTGTGTATTTTGAAATAAAATGGCGCCTAATCGCGCATTGCGGTGTAACAAACATTGAGGAAGGAAGCTTGGCTTCCGAAACGCGTCTGTGCGAGTAAAGTTGCTTCTAAGGAGAATTCCCGTGTGTGCTGTCTTTATTTCCACCCGGGACCGGGAGGGAGTGAGCTTTGATATTGAAGCGCGAAGCTCTGACGCGCTTGGACTAGCACCCGCTGCAAGAGTGCCCCGGACTTTGGAGCAGTGAGCCAGGATATATATATCGTTATTTGGCTCTTACTGAGTACCGAAGTTCCAGTCATATATATATATATATATATATATATATATATATATATATATATATATATATATATATATAAATCCAACAGTTTCAAAGCAAATTCACACGCTCTCAGAAGTCCAAGACACCACGCCAAGCCAGCAAAGCCCAAGGGTGTTTATTAAACACCTACAACATGTTTCGGCTTCCACGAAGCCTTGATCACGTAAGTGACAAAAAGTGCAAACAAGTTTTAAATAAAGTTACAAGCATTTTCGTGGACATGAAAAACGGACTCAGATGTAAATCCAAAAACTATGGCGGCCATCTTGTAATGGTTAAAAAACACATAATTCATGATAGTATCAGGTTGCTCGCCAAATGAAATAACGAAATGAAACAACCACCTTTAAAATACTAAAAATACTGAAAAACATAATGTGCATGCAAAAGGCTTCGAGAAATGATAATCTCACAAAATGTCTATGTACAAAGTTGTTCAATAAATGCCATCACGAGTGTATTCACTTCACATACTCATGAGTTACCCATACATCTCATGTTGTTATAACCCCAAAATTGTGGGACTGAGGAGGGGGGAAGGGCCCAGATCTCCATGTCAAAGTTCTATAACCAAGTGTAAAATACAAGGGATGACTGTCTAAGTGAGTTGCTTAGATGGCAAAATGGCAGCTGTGACTGAAGTTACCAGGTGAAATACCATGGGTAGAAGCTAAATGGAATATCAAAATTCCGTTGCCGAATGCATGCGTCCTAGACATAAAAAGGTGGCGAGAGTTACTTTCCCAAAGCGAGAAATAAAAGCTAAAATTGAAGAACCAACATCGCTATTAACCAAACAAACTGAGGGATTACTACAAGAAACAGACACTCTAAGATGGCGGCCATAAACAGTTATGTATTCACATCGGGCCGAACACTTGGTGGGAGGAGCCCAACTTAGGCTTTTAAATGACTGAAAAAAACGTCAATTTCTCACTTTACCAAACAGCATCTGATGAGTCGAGATGACGAAACGCGTCATGCTGAGAGTAATAAAGAAATTTCAGAACCCCCACAGCGTGCTCCGTTCTGTTCCTTACAAGGGGACAATTTGTGGTGAATATATATATATATATATATATATATATATATATATATATATATATATATATATATATATATATATATATATATATATATATAATCCAACAGTTTCAAAGCAAATTCACACGCTCTCAGAAGTCCAAGACACCACGCCAAGCCAGCAAAGCCCAAGGGTGTTTATTAAACACCTACAACATGTTTCGGCTTCCACGAAGCCTTGATCACGTAAGTGACAAAAAGTGCAAACAAGTTTTAAATAAAGTTACAAGCATTTTCGTGGACATGAAAAACGGACTCAGATGTAAATCCAAAAACTATGGCGGCCATCTTGTAATGGTTAAAAAACACATAATTCATGATAGTATCAGGTTGCTCGCCAAATGAAATAACGAAATGAAACAACCACCTTTAAAATACTAAAAATACTGATAAACATAATGTGCATGCAAAAGGCTTCGAGAAATGATAATCTCACAAAATGTCTATGTACAAAGTTGTTCAATAAATGCCATCACGAGTGTATTCACTTCACATACTCATGAGTTACCCATACATCTCATGTTGTTATAACCCCAAAATTGTGGGACTGAGGAGGGGGGAAGGGCCCAGATCTCCATGTCAAAGTTCTATAACCAAGTGTAAAATACAAGGGATGACTGTCTAAGTGAGTTGCTTAGATGGCAAAATGGCAGCTGTGACTGAAGTTACCAGGTGAAATACCATGGGTAGAAGCTAAATGGAATATCAAAATTCCGTTGCCGAATGCATGCGTCCTAGACATAAAAAGGTGGCGAGAAAGAAGTCCATAGGGCTCAAATGAACCCAGTGCCCACTATGATATCTTGATGCTCGAAGTGCTGCCCATATCGGGTGTGCTCAGAAGGTGTTAACCGGAACAGGTGATAACAAAGGGCCAAGTGCACAGTGCCGTGAGGGGCCCCAGTCCCTGATGAACTCCTGTAAGATTAAAGAAAAACACAGTTTAAAAACAGACATGATAACATGACTTGAATGCAAATAATAAACAGGCTCTAGTTGCATGTACAGATGAACTACTAAAAAACTGTTAATATGTACTGGTTGCACATTCACATTGACAGGTGACCACCCACTGTGTGTCTATGAATAATCATCCCTGAGGTGTGTTATGTGTTTTTTAACCATTACAAGATGGCCGCCATAGTTTTTGGATTTTGCATCTGAGTCCGTTTTTCATGTCCACGAAAATGCTCGTAACTTTATTTAAAACTTGTTTGCACTTTTTGTCACTTACGTGATCAAGGCTTCGTGGAAGCCGAAACATGTTGTAGGTGTTTAATAAACACCCTTGGACTTTGCTGGCTTGGCGTGGTGTCTTGGACTTCTGAGAGCGTGTGAATTTGCTTTGGAACTGTTGGATTTGTCAGCTTACCGACACGCTCGGTCGGTGTACACGCCACCTCCCTCGGGGCCAGGCGACCTGATGAGCACCGACCCGGCATCTACGACACAGTGCATGCTGGGATAGGTAGTTCCTTGAACATTATATGAACTACCAAGGTGTGTCTACAACATTAGGGGGAGGAGCATGTAGCTGCAGACGACTATTTTAAACAGGATGGAGTTAGTATTTGAAACTGACTATGGTGATGGGTACTGAGGAAGGCCAGAGAGCCGAAATGCATTTACCGCCGCCACTGCCTGCAATCCAATTAAAGCCTGCTGTTCCCTTGAAACCCCCTCTGGCCTCTTTTTTCTTCACAGAAATCGTCCTTCATATATTCTGCGCCTGCCAGAGACGCAGTTAAGATGGCCCTGCCTATCAAGAGTCCCAACTCCAATCTGGCGTTTTCGCTGCTGCAGCGTTTGCAAACATTGAGGAATCAATAAGAGTTGGTGACCGCCCGGACCCTCGGATGTGAGCAGGAAGATGGAGGTATTTTATCTCGATTGGGTAACATGCCTCACATTTGGCAGCCCCTACCTGCATTGTTTTCGAAGGGAGAACGGCTTGGCAGTTTGGAGGGGGCCCAGGGGCACGCTGGTGAACATTGGGGAGCTGTGTTGAAGGAGTTTCCACTCACCTGTATGCCTGCACAGACCTACAGTCTTGGAGCTGCTCGCCCACGCCACCGACCCGGCATCTACGACACAGTGCATGCTGGGATAGGTAGTTCCTTGAGCATTATATGAACTACCAAGGTGTGTCTACAACATTAGGGGGAGGAGCATGTAGCTGCAGACGACTATTTTAAACAGGATGGAGTTAGTATTTGAAACTGACTATGGTGATGGGTACTGAGGAAGGCCAGAGAGCTGAAATGCATTTACCGCCGCCACTGCCTGCAATCCAATTAAAGCCTGCTGTTCCCTTGAAACCCCCTCTGGCCTCTTTTTTCTTCACAGAAATCATCCTTCATATATATATATATATATATATATATATATATATATATATATATATATATATATATATATATATATATATATATATATATTTATATTTATATCGTCAAACCCACAGTTCCAATCCTTAGAACCGCTCCTCAATTACGGACAATCCAGCCTTTCTTTGTAGTCTCATTGCCATATTTATTGGTAGCGCTCTCACATAAGCCAGATCAAAAAACGCGTTTCGGCGTTGCCGCCTTCGTCAGTTTTGACTGACTGAGACATTTTCGTGTTTAAATAAAGTTATTCCATGACATCACGTCACATGATTAAAAACAACATAAAAGAGGGCATGTCAATTTCATTCATTGCTATGCAGCGGCCATCTTACAATGTCTAAGTGCACCATCATTCACGTATACAAGAAGCATTGCTACCATTACATTTAATATATATGTAACTATATAATTAGATATCTCATTATTCCTAGATATTGTGTCATACATAGCAATTCATAATTTGATATTCAACCTTCAATCAAGCCCTGAATGGGCTTTAGGCTTCTTATTATTAACGTTGTAGGTGTACTAATGTTTGGCCTGTATAATCATGCCCATTTCGTCACGTTTGGTTGCATGGTACAGCCCTGAATGGGCTATCTCTTTTACGTGACTTAACAAGATTGGGGAAAGAGTTACTCTGCAGGTTGTATTTAGAAAAATGTTTTCATTACATTTTTGTAACAAATTTCTTAGGTAAGGGAAAGGGACAGAAAAAAGGGGGATTTCGAATATGCGGTAACCAGTGTTCCCCTACTGTAATTTGTTAAATAGTGATAGTAATTCTCATTTATACAATGTGCACCCACATTTCCTCTTCATTGTTCAATCCTACAGGATTCTTTGTTTGGAGCATTATAATGTATTTAGATTCGAGGGTTCTTAATTTCTTAACCCAATCTCCTCCTCTCTCTGTTCTTACTAGCTGATCCAAAATGAAGAAGCTCATCAGATTGCTATTGCTTCTATGCATCTTCTCATAGTGTCGAGCCACTGGATAGCTTTGATCTTTTGTATTTATGGCTCTCATATGCTCCAGAATTCTAAGTTTGGTCTGCTTTGTGGTGCTGCCCACGTCCTTTTTACCGCACGGACACATTAAGCAATATACAGTAAATTCGGAATTGCAATTCAGCAATTTCGAAATTGTCATCTTATGAGACCTCCCTGGTACCTCATATTCCTTTACTTTCTGTGAGTTTTTGCATGCCTTGCATTTCATGCATGGATAAATTCCCACAGCAGGGGCCTTTTTCCTCTTCTTTGATTCATGGTGGCTGTTTACTAGGTGATCTCTTAGAGAGTTGCTTTTCCGATATGTTATTAATGGATACTCGGATAGCAGACTGCCCACTACACCATCTGATTTTAATATGTTCCAATTTCCCTTTAGAATTTGAAACATCTGATGTGATTTGTCATTGAAATTGGTAATCAATCTCACTTTTGTGTCCTTGTTTTTGATTTTATCAATGAGCAGTTCACCTCTTGGTCTGGTATCACTCCTATGCTCTGCCTCAATTAGAACATCTTTGCAATAGTGCCTCTCTTCAAACCTTTTCCTGGATTGTGCCCTGGCTCTGATATATTCCTCTTCTGTGGAGCAGTTCCGCTTGATCCGCAGAAACTCTCCAAATGGAATGTTATTCACCACACTGCGTGGATGACAGCTCCCTGCGTGCAGGATAGTGTTTCCCGCCGAAGGTTTTCTATAGAGTGCTGACTGGATCTTGTTGTCCTGTATATATACTCTGAGATCAAGATAGAATACTGCATCCTTGCTGATATGGCTGGTGAACTTTAAGTTCTGTTTGTTCTCATTAAGGATCCCAATATATTCCTCAGCCTCAGTCTGTGTCCCACGCCGTACGATGAAGAGGTCATCTATATAGCAGGTCCAGAGTACTATCTTTTCCACCCATTTCTCATTGGCCTCCGCCCAGGCCACGTGCTCCTCCCACCAGCCAACGAATAGATTCGCATAGCTGAGGGCGAAGCACGTGCCCATCGCGGTCCCCTGTATCTGTAAATAAAGTTGACCTGCAAAAAGGAAAATATTATTTTTCAGACAAAAAACAGTGAGGTCAATCAACATTTGATTGTGTGTCCTGTACTTCAGAGCCCGTCTGTCCAGAAAAAATGTCATGGCCTTCAGGCCATCATCATGTCTTATAGAAGTATATAGGCTTGTTATATCCAATGTTATCAACATTAAGTCCTCTTCCCATGTTGCCCGTTGTATTGTCCGTAAAAAGTCTTTCGTGTCCCTTAGGTAGGAACTTAGGTCTCTCACGAATGGTGGAATAAAATTATCAATGTAAATCGATGTTTTTTCCAAAAGACTGTCCTTAGCTGATACAATAGGATGTCCCGGTGGCCAAACCTTGCTCTTATGTACCTTGGGCAGGTGATAAAATGTCGCTATCTGTGGGTGTTCACATCTCAGATTCTCAGCAGGGTATGCTCAGACGTGAGTCCCTTGCTCACTTTGCCACTGGATTCAAGCAAGCCGGGCTGAAGATGGCTGGAATGCCAGAAACCAGTCCTCGGAAGCTTGTTTCTGGTCCAGGGAAGGCATGGCTTGGCAGTTCGGGCTGCACTGTTCCCATGAGGCACAGTGTCAGACTGATTTGCATATAGCCATGTCTGAACTGGGGTGGCAGAGTGGGCTAAAGAACGGTGATGGATGAAACCCAGATCTTTTGACTGGGTGTGAGTGTTTGATTGGTTCTGATGCTCTGTCCATCACCACCCCCTTTTGTACCGCTTTGGCGGCCATAAGTGTGGCAGGGTATGCTCAGACATGAGTCCCTTGCTCACTTTGCCACTGGATTCAAGCAAGCCAGGCTGAAGACGTCTGGAATGCCGGAAACCGGTCCTCGGAAGCTTGTTTCCGGTCCAGGGAAGGCATGGCTTGGCAGTTCGGGCTGGACTGTTCCCATGAGGCACAGGGTCAGACTGATTTGCATATAGCCATGTCTGAACTGGGGTGGCAGAGTGGGCTAAAGAACGGTGATGGATGAAACCCAGATCTTTTGACTGGGTGTGAGTGTTTGATTGGTTCTGATGCTCCGTCCATCACCACCCCCTTTTGTACCGCTTTGGCGGCCATAAGTGTGGCAGGGTATGCTCAGACATGAGTCCCTTGCTCACTTTGCCACTGGATTCAAGCAAGCCAGGCTGAAGACGGCTGGAATGCCAGAAACCGGTCCTCGGAAGCTTGTTTCCGGTCCAGGGAAGGCATGGCTTGGCAGTTCGGGCTGGACTGTTCCCATGAGGCACAGGGTCAGACTGATTTGCATATAGCCATGTCTGAACTGGGGTGGCAGAGTGGGCTAAAGAACGGTGATGGATCAAACGCAGATCTTTTGACTGGGTGTGAGTGTTTGATTGGTTCTGATGCTCCGTCCATCACCACCCCCTTTTGTACCTCACCACATTCATGGTTCTTTGAAGCCTCTTAGCAGCATGCTTGCCCTTTGTCCTTCATTTGGCAATGATACTCGATGCGTTTCGAGGCAAACACCTCTTCATCATGAGTTTCAAGCAGAGGCAAGGAAGGCTCACCTGATGAATCACACTCTTTTATTGATTGACTCCGCCCACAGTGGGTCTGGCTTACAGTAATCGCCTCAATGCATGCTGGAATTTGCAGTTCAGGTGAGTGTTAGTGTTGTCCTATAGTAGACTTCAAGCCTCTGTTCACATTAAAACATTCGTGATATCCTTTAGTAGGTTGGCACTTTGGGGCTGCATGCCAATTAAGCCAGGGAACATTGTGCCATGGATAGGAATCGTTGCCTTTCCAGCCCTTGGATTTGAAGCAGTGCTTTTCCTGTTACCGCGGCTCAGGCAGCCTCGTTCCAATTTTTTTTCAATCAAACGCCCTTGCGCTCAGGATATGCACTCCACAATGCTCTCACCACATTCATGGTTCTTTGAAGCCTCTTGGCAGCATGCTTGCCCTTTGTCCTTCATGTGGCAATGATACTCGACGCGTTTCGAGGCAAACGCCTCTTCATCATGAGTTTCGAGCAGAGGCAAGGAAGGCTCGCCTGATGAATCACACTCTTTTATTGATTGACTCTGCCCACACTGGGTCTGGCTTACAGTAATCGCCTCAATGCATGCTGGAATTTGCAGTTCAGGTGAGTGTTAGTGTTGTCCTATAGTAGGCTCCAAGCCTCTGTTCACATTAAAATCTTCCTGATATCCTTTAGTAGGTTGGCATTTTGGGGCTGCATGCCAATTAAGCCAGGGAGCATTGTGCCATGGATAGGAATCGTTGCCTTTCCAGCCCTTGGATTTGAAGCGGTGCACTTCCTGTTACCGCGGCTCAGGCAGCCGAGTTCCAAATTTTTTTTCAACCAAACGCCCTTGCGCTCAGGATATGCACTCCACAATTCTCTCACCACATTCATGGTTCTTTGAAGCCTCTTGGCAGCATGCTTGCCCTTTGTCCTTCATTTGGAAATGATACTCGACGCGTTTCGAGGCAAACGCCTCTTCATCATGAGTTTCGAGCAGAGGCAAGGAAGGCTCACCTGATGAATCACACTCTTTTATTGATTGACTCCGCCCACAGTGGGTCTGGCTTACAGTAATGGCCTCAATGCATGCTGGAATTTGCAGTTCAGGTGAGTGTTAGTGTTGTCCTATAGTAGGCTCCAAGCCTCTGTTCACATTAAAACATTCGTGATATCCTCTAGTAGGTTGGCACTTTGGGGCTGCATGCCAATTAAGCCAGGGAACATTGTGCCATGGATAGGAATCGTTGCCTTTCCAGCCCTTGGATTTGAAGCGGTGCTTTTCCTGTTACCGCGGCTCAGGCAGCCTCGTTCCAATTTTTTTTTAATCAAACGCCCTTGCGCTCAGGATATGCACTCCACAATGCTCTCACCACATTCATGGTTCTTTGAAGCCTCTTGGCAGCATGCTTGCCCTTTGTCCTTCATGTGGCAATGATACTCGACGCGTTTCGAGGCAAACGCCTCTTCATCATGAGTTTCGAGCAGAGGCAAGGAAGGCTCGCCTGATGAATCACACTCTTTTATTGATTGACTCCGCCCACAGTGGGTCTGGCTTACAGTAATCGCCTCAATGCATGCTGGAATTTGCAGTTCAGGTGAGTGTTAGTGTTGTCCTATAGTAGGCTCCAAGCCTCTGTTCACATTAAAATCTTCCTGATATCCTTTAGTAGGTTGGCATTTTGGGGCTGCATGCCAATTAAGCCAGGGAGCATTGGGCTATGGATAGGAATCATTGCCTTTCCAGCCCTTGGATTTAAAGCGGTGCACTTCCTGTTACCGCGCCTCAGGCAGCCGCGTTCCAAATTTATTTTTTAACCAAACGCCCTTGCGCTCAGGATATGCACTCCACAATGCTCTCACCACATTCATGATTCTTTGAAGCCTCTTGGCAGCATGCTTGGCCTTTGTCCTTCATTTGGAAATGATACTCGACGCGCTTCGAGGCAAACGCCTCTTCATCATGAGTTTCGAGCAGAGGCAAGGAAGGCTCACCTGATGAATCACACTCTTTTATTGATTGACTCCGCCCGCAGTGGGTCTGGCTTACAGTAATCGCCTCAATGCATGCTGAAATTTGCAGTTCAGGTGAGTGTTAGTGTTGTCCTATAGTAGGCTCCAAGCCTCTGTTCTCATTAAAACCTTCGTGATATCCTTTAGTAGGTTGGCACTTTGGGGCTGCATGCCAATTAAGCCAGGGAACATTGTGCCATGGATAGGAATCGTTGCCTTTTCAGCCCTTGGATTTGAAGCGGTGCACTTCCTGTTAACGCGGCTCAGGCAGCCGCGTTCCAAATTTTTTTCAATCAAACGCCCTTGCGCTCAGGATATGCACTCCACAATGCTCTCACCACATTCATGGTTCTTTGAAGTCTCTTGGCAGCATGCTTGCCCTTTGTCCTTCATTTGGCAATGATACTCGACGCGTTTCGAGGCAAACGCCTCTTCATCATGAGTTTCGAGCAGAGGCAAGGAAGGCTCACCTGATGAATCACACTCTTTTATTGATTGACTCCGCCCACAGTGGGTCTGGCTTACAGTAATGGCCACAATGCATGCTGGAATTTGCAGTTCAGGTGAGTGTTAGTGTTGTCCTATAGTAGGCTCCAAGCCTCTGTTCACATTAAAACCTTCGTGATATCCTTTAGTAGGTTGGCACTTTGGGGCTGCATGCCAATTAAGCCAGGGAACCTTGTGCCATGGATAGGAATCGTTGCCTTTCCAGCCCTTGGATTTGAAGCGGTGCTTTTCCTGTTACCGCGGCTCAGGCAGCCTCGTTCCAATTTTTTTTTAATCAAACGCCCTTGCGCTCAGGATATGCACTCCACAATGCTCTCACCACATTCATGGTTCTTTGAAGCCTCTTGGCAGCATGCTTGCCCTTTGTCCTTCATGTGGCAATGATACTCGACGCGTTTGGAGGCAAACGCCTCTTCATCATGAGTTTCGAGCAGAGGCAAGGAAGGCTCGCCTGATGAATCACACTCTTTTATTGATTGACTCCGCCCACAGTGGGTCTGGCTTACAGTAATCGCCTCAATGCATGCTGGAATTTGCAGTTCAGGTGAGTGTTAGTGTTGTCCTATAGTAGGCTCCAAGCCTCTGTTCACATTAAAATCTTCCTGATATCCTTTAGTAGGTTGGCATTTTGGGGCTGCATGCCAATTAAGCCAGGGAGCATTGGGCTATGGATAGGAATCATTGCCTTTCCAGCCCTTGGATTTAAAGCGGTGCACTTCCTGTTACCGCGCCTCAGGCAGCCGCGTTCCAAATTTATTTTTTAACCAAACGCCCTTGCGCTCAGGATATGCACTCCACAATGCTCTCACCACATTCATGATTCTTTGAAGCCTCTTGGCAGCATGCTTGGCCTTTGTCCTTCATTTGGAAATGATACTCGACGCGCTTCGAGGCAAACGCCTCTTCATCATGAGTTTCGAGCAGAGGCAAGGAAGGCTCACCTGATGAATCACACTCTTTTATTGATTGACTCCGCCCGCAGTGGGTCTGGCTTACAGTAATCGCCTCAATGCATGCTGAAATTTGCAGTTCAGGTGAGTGTTAGTGTTGTCCTATAGTAGGCTCCAAGCCTCTGTTCTCATTAAAACCTTCGTGATATCCTTTAGTAGGTTGGCACTTTGGGGCTGCATGCCAATTAAGCCAGGGAACATTGTGCCATGGATAGGAATCGTTGCCTTTTCAGCCCTTGGATTTGAAGCGGTGCACTTCCTGTTAACGCGGCTCAGGCAGCCGCGTTCCAAATTTTTTTCAATCAAACGCCCTTGCGCTCAGGATATGCACTCCACAATGCTCTCACCACATTCATGGTTCTTTGAAGTCTCTTGGCAGCATGCTTGCCCTTTGTCCTTCATTTGGCAATGATACTCGACGCGTTTCGAGGCAAACGCCTCTTCATCATGAGTTTCGAGCAGAGGCAAGGAAGGCTCACCTGATGAATCACACTCTTTTATTGATTGACTCCGCCCACAGTGGGTCTGGCTTACAGTAATGGCCACAATGCATGCTGGAATTTGCAGTTCAGGTGAGTGTTAGTGTTGTCCTATAGTAGGCTCCAAGCCTCTGTTCACATTAAAACCTTCGTGATATCCTTTAGTAGGTTGGCACTTTGGGGCTGCATGCCAATTAAGCCAGGGAACCTTGTGCCATGGATAGGAATCGTTGCCTTTCCAGCCCTTGGATTTGAAGCGGTGTTTTTCCTGTTACCGCGGCTCAGGCAGCCTCGTTCCAATTTTTTTTTAATCAAACGCCCTTGCGCTCAGGATATGCACTCCACAATGCTCTCACCACATTCATGGTTCTTTGAAGCCTCTTGGCAGCATGCTTGCCCTTTGTCCTTCATTTGGAAATGATACTCGACGCGTTTCGCGGCAAACGCCTCTTCATCATGAGTTTCGAGCAGAGGCAAGGAAGGCTCGCCTGATGAATCACACTCTTTTATTGATTGACTCCGCCCACAGTGGGTCTGGCTTACAGTAATCGCCTCAATGCATGCTGGAATTTGCAGTTCAGGTGAGTGTTAGTGTTGTCCTATAGTAGGCTCCAAGCCTCTGTTCACATTAAAATCTTCCTGATATCCTTTAGTAGGTTGGCATTTTGGGGCTGCATGCCAATTAAGCCAGGGAGCATTGGGCTATGGATAGGAATCGTTGCCTTTCCAGCCCTTGGATTTAAAGCGGTGCACTTCCTGTTACCGCGCCTCAGGCAGCCGCGTTCCAAATTTATTTTTTAACCAAATGCCCTTGCGCTCAGGATATGCACTCCACAATGCTCTCACCACATTCATGATTCTTATAAGCCTCTTGGCAGCATGCTTGGCCTTTGTCCTTCATTTGGAAATGATACTCGACGCGCTTCGAGGCAAACGCCTCTTCATCATGAGTTTCGAGCAGAGGCAAGGAAGGCTCACCTGATGAATCACACTCTTTTATTGATTGACTCCGCCCGCAGTGGGTCTGGCTTACAGTAATCGCCTCAATGCATGCTGAAATTTGCAGTTCAGGTGAGTGTTAGTGTTGTCCTATAGTAGGCTCCAAGCCTCTGTTCTCATTAAAACCTTCGTGATATCCTTTAGTAGGTTGGCACTTTGGGGCTGCATGCCAATTAAGCCAGGGAACATTGTGCCATGGATAGGAATCGTTGCCTTTTCAGCCCTTGGATTTGAAGCGGTGCACTTCCTGTTAACGCGGCTCAGGCAGCCGCGTTCCAAATTTTTTTCAATCAAACGCCCTTGCGCTCAGGATATGCACTCCACAATGCTCTCACCACATTCATGGTTCTTTGAAGTCTCTTGGCAGCATGCTTGCCCTTTGTCCTTCATTTGGCAATGATACTCGACGCGTTTCGAGGCAAACGCCTCTTCATCATGAGTTTCGAACAGAGGCAAGGAAGGCTCACCTGATGAATCACACTCTTTTATTGATTGACTCCGCCCACAGTGGGTCTGGCTTACAGTAATGGCCTCAATGCATGCTGTAATTTGCAGTTCAGGTGAGTGTTAGTGTTGTCCTATAGTAGGCTCCAAGCCTCTGTTCACATTAAAACCTTCGTGATATCCTTTAGTAGGTTGGCACTTTGGGGCTGCATGCCAATTAAGCCAGGGAACATTGTGCCATGGATAGGAATCGTTGCCTTTCCAGCCCTTGGATTTGAAGCGGTGCACTTCCTGTTACCACGGCTCAGGCAGCCGAGTTCCAATTTTTTTTTTCAACCAAACGCCCTTGCACTCAGGATATGCACTCCACAATGCTCTCACCACATTCATGGTTCTTTGAAGCCTCTTGGCAGCATGCTTGCCCTTTGTCCTTCATTTGGAAATGATACTCGACGCGTTTCGAGGCAAACGCCTCTTCATCATGAGTTTTGAGCAGAGGCAAGGAAGGCTCACCTGATGAATCACACTCTTTTATTGATTGACTCCGCCCACAGTGGGTCTGGCTTACAGTAATGGCCTCAATGCATGCTGGAATTTGCAGTTCAGCTGAGTGTTAGTGTTGTCCTATAGTAGGCTCCAAGCCTCTGTTCACATTAAAACCTTCGTGATATCCTTTAGTAGGTTGGCACTTTGGGGCTGCATGCCAATTAAGCCAGGGAACATTGTGCCATGGATAGGAATCGTTGCCTTTCCAGCCCTTGGATTTGAAGCGGTGCTTTTCCTGTTACCGCGGCTCAGGCAGCCTCGTTCCAAATTTTTTTTAATCAAACGCCCTTGCGCTCAGGATATGCACTCCACAATGCTCTCACCACATTCATGGTTCTTTGAAGCCTCTTGGCAGCATGCTTGCCCTTTGTCCTTCATGTGGCAATGATACTCGACGCGTTTCGAGGCAAACGCCTCTTCATCATGAGTTTCGAGCAGAGGCAAGGAAGGCTCGCCTGATGAATCACACTCTTTTATTGATTGACTCCGCCCACAGTGGGTCTGGCTTACAGTAATCGCCTCAATGCATGCTGGAATTTGCAGTTCAGGTGAGTGTTAGTGTTGTCCTATAGTAGGCTCCAAGCCTCTGTTCACATTAAAATCTTCCTGATATCCTTTAGTAGGTTGGCACTTTGGGGCTGCATGCCAATTAAGCCAGGGAGCATTGTGCCATGGATAGGAATCGTTGCCTTTCCAGCCCTTGGATTTAAAGCGGTGCACTTCCTGTTACCGCGGCTCAGGCAGCCGCGTTCCAAATTTATTTTTTAACCAAACGCCCTTGCGCTCAGGATATGCACTCCACAATGCTCTCACCACATTCATGGTTCTTTGAAGCCTCTTGGCAGCATGCTTGCCCTTTGTCCTTCATTTGGAAATGATACTCGACGCGTTTCGTTGCAAACGCCCCTTCATCATGAGTTTCGAGCAGAGGCAAGGAAGACTCACCTGATGAATCACACTCTTTTATTGATTGACTCCGCCCACAGTGGGTCTGGCTTACAGTAATCGCCTCAATGCATGCTGGAATTTGCAGTTCAGGTGAGTGTTAGTGTTGTCCTATAGTAGGCTCCAAGCCTCTGTTCACATTAAAACCTTTGTGATATCCTTTAGTAGGTTGGCCCTTTGGGGCTGCATGCCAATTAAGCCAGGGAACATTTTGCCATGGATAGGAATCGTTGCCTTTCCAGCCCTTGGATTTGAAGCGATGCACTTCCTGTTACCGCGGCTCAGGCAGCCTCGTTCCAATTTTTTTTCAATCAAACGCCCTTGCGTTCAGGATATGCACTCCACAATGCTCTCACCACATTCATGGTTCTTTGAAGCCTCTTGGCAGCATGCTTGCCCTTTGTCCTTCATTTGGCAATGATACTCGATGCGTTTCGAGGCAAATGCCTCTTCATCATGAGTTTCGAGCAGAGGCAAGGAAGGCTCGCCTGATGAATCACACTCTTTTATTGATTGACTCCGCCCACACTGGGTCTGGCTTACCGTAATCGCCTCAATGCATGCTGAAATTTGCAGTTCAGGTGAGTGTTAGTGTTGTCCTATAGTAGGCTCCAAGCCTCTGTTCTCATTAAAACCTTCGTGATATCCTTTAGTAGGTTGGCACTTTGGGGCTGCATGCCAATTAAGCCAGGGAACATTGTGCCATGGATAGGAATCGTTGCCTTTTCAGCCCTTGGATTTGAAGCGGTGCACTTCCTGTTAACGCGGCTCAGGCAGCCGCGTTCCAATTTTTTTTCAATCAAATGCCCTTGCGCTCAGGATATGCACTCCACAATGCTCTCACCACATTCATGGTTCTTTGAAGTCTCTTGGCAGCATGCTTGCCCTTTGTCCTTCATTTGGTAATGATACTCGACGCGTTTCGAGGCAAACGCCTCTTCATCATGAGTTTCGAGCAGAGGCAAGGAAGGCTCACCTGATGAATCACACTCTTTCATTGATTGACTCCGCCCACAGTGGGTCTGGCTTACAGTAATCGCCTCAATGCATGCTGGAATTTGCAGTTCAGGTGAGTGTTAGTGTTGTCCTATAGTAGGCTCCAAGCCTCTGTTCTCATTAAAACCTTCGTGATATCCTTTAGTAGGTTGGCACTTTGGGGCTGCATGCCAATTAAGCCAGGGAACATTGTGCCATGGATAGGAATGGTTGCTTTTCCTGCCCTTGGATTTGAAGCAGTGCACTTCCTGTTACCGCGACTCGGGCAGCCGCGTTCCAAATTTTTTTCAACCAAACGCCCTTGCACTCAGGATATGCACTCCACAATGCTCTCACCACATTCATGGTTCTTTGAAGCCTCTTGGCAGCATGCTTGCCCTTTGTCCTTCATTTGGCAATGATACTCGACGCGTTTCGAGGCAAACCCTCTTTATATATATAAAAAACTAGAAGACCTAACTATGAAGAGAGCTCTTTTTGTCCACATACATTATTTGGTCCCTTACAAATGTATCTCCATTGTGCATGTATATTACCTAAATCATAGGTCTATCTTTTCGCTAGAACCACTGTCTCCCCGTATAAAACTATTACCCTGGTTCTCTGTGAGTAGGGTTCCCCTGTTCTCAGCAGTGGTCTAAAAACTTAGCAGCACATAATATATAGCTCAAAAATATATTTATTACAAAATTGACACAATTAATAATCAATTAAATATTGAATAATAAATTAATAATTAATTGTTAATTATAAATCACTCAAAACAGTAAATTATTATTAACAATTATCCAAAAAATAACACATAAAATTAATATTGAACTAAAATACATGAAGATAATTAAAAAACAATATTTTTGCAACTAAATTTTTGAAAACAATATTAACAAAAATAATATTCTTGAAAACGATAATACTTACCTGAAAAATCGATATGCTTGACAATGATATTTCTGCATCATGACATTTTTGTTTCACACATTTTTTTCTGATATTTCTGCAATTTAATATTTAAACCTCAATATTTTGTTTAAAGGGGAGAGGAGTTCGCCTTAATGGCTAGGGCGATTTACCTCAAATCTGGGGGACCGGGTTCGAGTATCGGCAAAGACGCGCAACATCCTGTGATTCTAGGCAATTCATGTAATCTCCCCATGCCTGACAAAATAGAATGAATGTGTCCTCATGTAACGTAACAGGTGCTAGTGTAAAGTGCTCTGATACCCGATATATTCGGGTCAAATTCGCACTATATAAAAAAAAACTCAGTTAAAAAAAATACAGACACCAACAGGTCACATATTTTCGGCCCATTGGTGTTGCCAATGTTTTCTACCGATGCTGTGTAACATCAGCAAAAGCAAATGCTTCTTTCCCGAAAAAAAATAAAAATAAAGAAGCTTGATTGATGATACTTGCACATTAGTCATGCATGCTCATGTGTTTGTCATTACGGTTTGGTGACTCAAGATGATGACCCATGCACATGCATAGCATGACACAGCTGCCGTTTTGTTAATTTTTTTTTACTTACTGTTGCAAGATCATAGATACCAATCTTGGAGAAGAAAATAAAAACAATCATTTATACGCACACTAAAGAGCATTTTAATCATGCATTGACAAAGCCAATAGTTCCCCCCCAGTTACCTACTGGCTTTGACAGTGGTTTTTGATGATGCTGTGTAGCATTGACATAATATGATATAAAAAAAAAGCCACCACGAAAGAGTGGCTTTTGGCAGCCACATCATTTTATAGGCACATATGCAGTATGATGTATGCAAGTGCATGGATCACCACGCATGCTCACGCTGATGGAAAGATGCATGCACCACTTTTTTATTTTTTATTTACTGATCTACGATGGCAGGCACCTCTTAGATTGGCAAATAAAACATTATATTTTATGTGCACAAAATTACTTTCCAGGTAAATTAATGACCATGAGTGGGGGGTTTAGGCGGTGGGTGTAAGCAAAGTTGAGTGTGAAGGGGACAAGGGAGCAATTGAGATCGGTAAAATAGTTTGTTAGTGCATATGGCAGCTGGCAGGCCCTCAAAAAAAGTAAAATTAAATTAATTTATTTCAAGGACAGAGAAATGTAGGAGATCAAAGGAGGAGTGGGTGAGGGGTGGATAAAGTGGAAGCAACAACAGGGGGATAATCAGAATTTAAGAGAAAAAGAAAACACACTGTCATGGAGTAATTAACAAAAAAGAAAAGATAGTTTCCTAAACGTGAGCAATGGAAGAACACAAGTAAGTCAATCAAAAAGATGTTATAAAGAGACTATGCTTCAGGGGATGGATACAAATAAGAAGTGAAAGGGAAGCCAACAAATTAGAAACAAACAAATAAGAGTGACAGTAAAGACAACCAATGGAAAGCAACGGAAGGGCCCTAATCCCGCTGTAAATGTTTGGTAATGTCTAAAATAGACTTTTACTTACTGTCAGTTAAAGGTGATCTAGTATGCAAGATCTGAAAAGGAGAGACCTGCAACAAATGTCAGCTGTGAGCCATCCAAAGATTTCAAAAATAAACTTTTCTCTAAAACAAATTAAGATGGCATGGATGGGGGGGGCAATGAGGGAGCTTAAAGAGGGGAGGTTGGGCAGGACAAAAATTTTGAAAGCAAATAAAGCTGGGATGTTGTAGAGGAAGTAACACAGAGCACGACTGGAAAGTGTTTCAGAAGGCAGAACCCCACAAGGGAGAGAGAAGAAAACACATGCTGAAAAAAAAGTTGTTCCCTTAATGTGAATATTGGAAGCATGAAAGTCATACAATCAAAAGTATGGTAAAGAAGCTATGCTCCTCAGTAGGGATAAACACAAGAAAAGGAAGGAAAGCTATCAAATAAGAAGTGAGCAAATTAGATGGATGAGCAAGGGCTGGCCCAAGGCCCACTAAAATGTATGGCATTGTACACAATAGGTCTTTCAACAACAGACAGCGAAAAGTTTTCGGTCAACAAGACCACATAAACTTTTGTTCCAAAGGTTGTGCTAAAGGACACTACACACTCTTGATGGAGCTGCAGAGAGGGCGATTGTTCTGTGTGTTTTCTCCCGGCTTCCTGCTGCAGATCAGGCTCAGGACCAGGTGTCAGTGAGAGACTAAGTTGAAAGAGCATAGTAAACTCTATACTAATAAGATTTCTTTGTTCACATACTTTTCAAGGCTGCTAGTGAGGAGCGAAATAACTCAGATAAGTATGCATAGACTTCTGAACTGTGCCTTGATAAAGCCTTCTACCTTCCTAAGGAAGTGATACACAATTGCATTTTCTTACAGACTGAAAGAGCACATGATTTGCTGCTGCGGAGGAATAATGCTCCGAAGTACTGGGCAAGACCCTGAAGTAATACAATACTTTATAAACGCCGCTTCAGACCTAGAATTGAGTTTTTCCTAACAAATTTTATTGGGTTTTAATGATGATGAAATAATTACACCAGTAAACAAAAACAAGAAATAGGTACATTCGATACTACCCATCCCACCTGAGCACAAGACGACATACAACATATCCCTCAACAGACTGAGCATTTATCATACGCATTATTTCCTGGACTCATGGTCCCCTACCCTTGGATTTCTTCCTCAATAAGGCACCTGGCGGAGCAGACAGGCTCCAAGACAATAGCACTGTCATCAGCCCTCCTCTGCCAGATTTTGAGTTTTTTCTGGGCGGTACACTGCAACCTCAAGGCTTTACAGTGGTCTGTCTCTTTTTGCACACTTCAATGGATGGGGGGCCTCTACTTTCCATACCCTAGTTATGTCTCGTTTTGCCAGGGTGAAACCCAGAAACAGCAGTGCATGGTATATCTGTTCCCCTCTATGCCATCGTTACCTTGCAGTAGAATCAACTTTGGGTCCAGTGAGATCACCCAGGAGAGAACCTCCCCCAGACAGGATGTCACACCTCACCAGAAGTGGTCCAGCACCGTGCTGCTCTATGCGGTATAAATGAAGGTATCCTTGTTTACCCTGAAGCGAATGCAACCCGGGGAATCGATCATGCCCATGCGCTATACACGGTATCGCAAATAATAAGCTCTGTGCAGGTACTTAAATTGTATCAGTTGGAGGTGGGCAGAAATTGCTGCCTCTCCGGCCACCCCCAGGGCCTCTGCCCCACTGATCCTCATCTATCATTTCGAGGTCAGCCTCCCAAACCGCTCTAAGGGTGTTCGAACTATTTGGGATGAGAGACTGATATAGTTGCATTAGTTTGTGAGAACCCAGGTCCCCAGGAGGAGCTCACCTTCCAATTGGTTAAATTCTGGAATTCCGTGTTATTCTTAATGTAGGGGGTAAGGGGATGACAAAATTGCAAGTACAGGTGGAATTGGCTGCGGTGTATATGTTATTCATTTTGCATCTCATAAAATTATTGCAAAACTGTGCCCGCATCACATTACCCAGGGTTAAGATCCCGATAGTGTCCCACATCCTGAAGCCCAGCAGGGCCACCTGTCGCAGCACTTAGCCCTGCCACAATGGTATCCAGTCCGTCAACACATTTAGGACCACCTATGTTGCCGGTGGAAGAGACCCAACCCCTTTCCCATTATACAGATATTCGAGAGGGAGGTAGCAACTATCGCCCACTTCTCAACCGCATATGCTGGGTCGCTATAGTGGTCCTACCACCAATTGTTTACAATCAATAGATGAGAAGAGTAGTAGTATGTGTATATATCAGCTGCAGCAATACCCCTACAGTATGTGGATTGGAAGCAAGTTCTGAGGGCAATGTTGGCAGCCCCTCCCACAGGAACCCGTCGAGGACAGTATTAATCAGCCTGAACCATGACTGAGAGATGGCGTAGGGGTAGTTCTGTAGTGGTTACAGCAATCAGGAGAGGGAGACCATCTTAAAAATTGTCTACCTGCCCGTCAGTGACAGTGGCAGGAGCGACCATATCCGCACCTCTTCTTTAACGTCGCCAGTGCAGATACCAAGTTATGTGACCACGACAATGTCACATCTGAGGAGACATACACCCCCAAATATTTAAAACCACCCTCAGCTAACGTCAGTCCCGGCGCCATCTAGTAGTCCCCATATAGCCCTTTACTGGAAACACTGTGGATTTCGAGGCATTCATATAGAGACCAGAGGCCTGGCCAAAGATTTGCACGATCAGTAGGATATGTAGCTGGAGGCCCCTTGATCATTGAGAAAGAACAAAGCATCATCCACACAGAGGGCAATTCGATTAGACAGCCCCACGCTCCACTCAAACCCCTCCCCTTGGCATCCATCCTGAACCATACGGCCAAGGGCTCCATAGTCAGTGCAAATAATAATGGGGAGAGATGGCACCCTTGCCTGATACCCCCTTGGATCAAAAATGGGTCGAACTCTGCACCCACAATTTTCACTGTTGCTGTCTGATAGGTCAGTAGCCGAATGCAGGAAAGGAATCTGGGACTGTAGAACGCGGCTTTTTATATAGTGCACTAAAATGAAGTACACTGTGCGAAAACTCTAGTGAGACCTAAATAAGTATACAGAGGCAAAAGTAGATAATACTAAGGCTCTATTTGTGATAGTGTGGCCGAGCAGTTAAATCAGAGGGTAGTGCTAAGCATTTGTTGTAGTCACAGATACAATAAACAAGATGTATACTCAAGAATAACACCTAGACCAATTTATAAAAGTAACACCAATTTTTATGTCATTTTTCAGACCAAGAACTTTGTTCTACAGTAAGTACTTTTTAACATATGAGTTTTTCAAGTTCGCAAAATAAAATCACTCTTGTGCGCAATTACGCACCATTGAAATCAATGGGAGAAAAGAGGAAAATGCATAAAAAATCACACAGTTGGATTTCAAGGTTCACCTTCGGGATTTAAGTAGGTAACAAGGTCAGACCCAATGTTCCACCAGCGGATTCTCAGGAGTGCCCCAGATTCGACCGGGAGCAGTGTGCTGAGGTCATTGGTAGCTGGTGCGCTACAAAGAAGTGACTTGAAAACACATTCCACAAAGGTACTTAAAGGTAAATCCGGGGCACCCTACTCAAGGAAGCAGGTCTAAAGGGCTTCAGGACCATGAGAGCACAGCTGGATTATTGTTACCAAGGTTGGACAGGTTGGGTGCAGAGCAGATAGGCCAACCAGGTTCAGTGCGTCAAGGTCATTGTTGTCAGGAGTAGACAGCTTGGAGAGATATTTCCAGGACAGCTGGGGCACTCACGAAGAGGGGCTCAATGTCCCTTGAAGGGTGCTTCCTTCCTGGGCAGTTGGAGTCTGGATTCGAATCTTCACCTCAGTGTTATCTGCAGAGGGCTCAGTGCCCTGGGTATTGGTATGATGCAGCTACAGTAGGTCCTGGTGTCTCTAATCTTGGTTTGAAGACAGATCCGAGCCTCTGGAGCCTGTGTACCACTTTTGGTGTGAGTGCTGTGTCGGAGTTGCCAGGGAGCAGCAAGTCGGTAAAACTAGATTCTGCAGTTCGGTGCCTGCAGCTGCAGGGGAATGGTACTTCCACTCCAAGGGAGTTCTTTGGCAAATGTTAGAAGGAGGAATGAGCTCCGTGGTTCTTGGAGGCCTCACAGTTGCAGGACGAGACAGCACACCATGATTGTTGAGTCCTTAAGGCAGCAGACAGGGATTGGTGCCAATTTTCTGCAGCTCTTCTCCACCTAAATGCTAAATTTAGGAACGTTAAAGGGAGTGACAGATAGTAGCCAATAGGCTACCTAACTTTAGGCTGTCTATACCCTGACCCTAATTGGTTAATTCCCTCACAAACCAAGATGGAGGGAAATGAAAAGTGGGTTACACATCACCTGCCCCACCCAAGGGGTGGTGCTACGCAAAGAAATGATGGACGGAATGCTGAATAAATCATACATTCACCCCCAGTTAAGAGATCTGGGTTAAATCCATTGTTCTTTTGCTCACCATGCCACCCCAGTTTAGACACAGCCATGTGCAAATCAGTCTTGACCCTGTGCCTCATGGGAACAGTTCAGACCGAACTGCCAAGTCAGGTCCTCCCCAGACCATAAACAAGCATCCTGGGACCTGTTTCTGGGTATTACCCTTTATCAGCCAGGCTAGCTTGAATCCAGTGGCAAAGTGAGCAAGGGACCCACGTCTGGGCATACCCATCCCACTTAGGGTGACAAGTGCTATACAAACAAATGATGGACGAAATGCTGAATAAATCATACAATCACCCCCAGTCAAGAGATATGGGTTAAATCCATTGTTCTTTTGCTCACCATGCCTCCCCAGTTTAGACCCAGCCATATGCCAATCAGTCTTGACCCTGTGACTCATGGGAACAGTCCAGACCGAACTGCCAAGCCAGGTCCTCCCCGACTGGAAACAGGCATCCTGGGTCCGGTTTCTTGGTATTACCCTTCATCAGCCAGGCTAGCTTGTGTCCAGTGGCACGATGGATTTTGGCCCATATCTCTGTACTGGGGTGAATGCATGACATTGTTCTGCATTCTGTCCATCAATTGTTCTTTTTTCATTTGTCACCCGAGTGGGCCAGGTATGCCCAGAGTTGGGTCCTGTGCTCTCAATGCGACTGGAGTCAAGCTATCCTAGCTCATGAGGGCCGAAAGCCCAAAAACGGTCCTAAGATGCTTGCTTCCAGTCCAGGGCGGACCTGGTCTGGCTGCTTGGGCTGGACTGTTCCCATTGGGCGCAGGGTCAAGACTGAATTGCATATGGCTGGGTCCAAACTGGAATGGCATGGTGAGCAAAGAAAATATGGATTTAGGCCCTGATCTCTGTACTGGGGTGAATGCATGACATTGTTCTGCATTCTGTCCATCAATTGTTCCTTTTGCATTTGTTACCCTGAGTGGGACGAGTATGCCCAGGTGTGGGTCCCGTGCTCTCCATGCCACTGGAGTCAAGCTATCTTGGCTGATGAGAGCTGAAAGTCCGAAACCAGTTCTAGGTTGCTTGCTTCCAGTCCAGGGAGGACCTGGCCTGTCAGTTCAGGATGGACTGTTCCCATTGGGTGCAGGGTCAAGACTGATTTGCATATGGCTGGGTCCAAACTGGAATGGCATGGTGAGCAAGTCATCGATGGATTTACGCCCAGATCTCTGTACTGGGGTGAATGCATGACATTGTTCTGCATTCTGTCCATCAATTGTTCTTTTTCCATCTTAAGGGTGGTGCTGGCTAAATGGGGACCCACCTTCTAATTTAACTAATTTTCCTGCCTGTACTCCCACCAAATGTGGAGCAGGCTAGGGGGATCGGCATCCTCCACTATATAGAGCTGTTTGGGTTGCATTTCAAAGACAGCTTCACCTTTGAAGCTTCCAACCCTGGAATGCCATCTAGTCCAGGAGGAGGGGTGGAGCTCCTAAACCCAGACCAGGCTTTGTTCCTGGCCTCTTAGAGCGCTGGCCCTCACCCCATGAGGTCAGAAACATGTCTGGTGGTGGCAGGCTGGCTAAGAATAGTCAGAGACCCCACAAGAATTTGGTAGGTTTTCAGGGGACCTTCTAAAGGTTTTCCTGTGTGCATTTATTAATGAACCCAACACCATCATCAGTGAGGATTTACTAAGATTAGATGATTAGTACCACACATCCTAGGTTAAAGCAAAGCCATCATGGAGCTGGGGAACTCACAATAATGAGTGTCCAGCCCATGTACTCTTTATGGCTACCCTGTTCATTTACAATGTCCAAGAATGGACTTAGATATTGTAGGGTCATATCTGCTCATGCAGATATGTCTACACATGGGATATCGTGCACCCTGCCTTGGGGATGTAAGGCCTGCTGTAGGGGGAAACTTACCTATGCCTCATGCAGTGTCAGTGGGCATGACCCACAGGGATGTGTGTCATGTTGACTCTTCAGTTTTCTCTGCACCAAGATTTGCAGCCTGAAATGGCAGTTTGCATGGTCTTGGTGAGGGTGCCACAATTTGTGCTGCAGTCCTAAAGGACCCTCTTCAGTGCCAATGCCCTTGGTACCAGGGGTTCCATCTACTAGGGACTCAGAAAGATTGCTGAAGTTGTGCCAATTGTGATACATTTTTAGGGTAAGAACATTGGTACTAGGAACCTGGTTGGCAAGGACCCAGTGCACTTCAGTCAATGTTGCATCAATAACCAGGCAAAAAGTGTGGTGGGGGGGATACTGCAAAAAGGATCCAGTTTTCCACAGGGACCCAGATTCAGCCTCAGAGAGAAGGGTAAATTAATCGACCCAACTGACGGAGTTGAACGCCTTGTCCACGTCCACCAGGAGGACCATTGCCGGCCTCATCAGGCGATCTGCAAGAGCCAAGGCATTATGGACACTTTGAATATTATGGGCGTGACTCTGTTAGGCATAAAGCCAAGGTGGTCGAGGGAACAAGGGGCCAGATGTATCTAGGCTATTACCGGTCGGTAACGGCCGAATTCGGCCGTTTCCAACCGGTAATAGACTTTTCCTATGTAGGAGGCTTTTTTACCGATTCGGTAAATAACGAATCGGTATTTACCGATTTGGTATTTACCGAATCGGTAAATGAGATGTAGGAAGCACTGTAAACAGTGCTTCTGGGCTTTAAGGATTCGTTATTTACCACCAACTATTAGTTGGTGGTAAATAACGAATTCCCATGTAAATGCAAATATGTGCATTCACACCTGTGTCATGTGACAGACATACATGCCCTTAGGGCATGTATGTGTGCCACATGTGCACACAAGCACTAATCAGGGGTGTAGCAGGGTGTCAAAGTGACACCCTGCCACCCTTGACTTTTTCCCAATTTTACCGAATCGGTAATTACCGATTCGGTAAATACCGAATCTTAACGATTCGGTATTTTTTACCTATTGATTACCTACATTGCATTTACCGATTCGAAAATACCGAATCAGTAAAATTTGGTATTTTCGAATCTGTAAATTAAAATTACCTACATCTAGCCCAAGGTCTGGTATGTGCTGCATGTTTTAGCAGGCAGATTCATCTCCACATTTTGGAGAGAAATCGTGCGATGCAGAGTGCTCCTTTGGCAGTTGGCCCAGCTTTGGGATGACTACAAGTTGTGCATGTTGCCAGTCTGGCGGGAGAGACGCTCCCTTAAGTGTTGAGTGGATCACCCCCAAAAGGTGTTTCCTCAAGACGAGGCATGAATACTTTGAAAAATTTGCAGGGAAATCCATTATGACCTGGGGCTCTTCCTGTTTACAGTTCTGCCAGAGCCAATGAATGCTCCTCCTCCATAATCCTCTCTTCCAGTTGATCTCGGGCAGTATCCAAGAGGGTCTGGAGAGGTAGGGCATCCACATAGTCAACAATTTGGTCTATTGTCAGCCTCTCCATTTGGGCATACATCTCTTTGAAATGTGTGGCAAAGCTCTGGGCCATCTCACGGGGGCCATAAGCAGCTGCCCCCATGCATCACAGATTACCATAGGAGACGTGGTGTAACGGGTAACTTGGCACAGATGGCATAGCATCTTACTCAACTTATCCTCCCATTGACATATGCGCCGCTGTGCTGCCCGCCAGGCCTGCTTAGCTCACTCCAGAAGTAACTACTGATACTGTTGCTGCATAAGTCCTAGCTGCCGTTGGGCCACACTGCCATCAGTCAGACAGCCACGCGCTTCAAGCATCTGCATCTGTACTTCAAGGCAAATAAGACCCTGAGCTCTACGCCTACGTTCCCTGTTGCAATAACTAATATCTATTCCTCATATCATTGGTTTAAATTTCTCCCAGAGGACCCCCACGGTGGCTGCTGTGTCAGCATTGAGGCTAAAGTATTCTTCAATTTAGCGAGAACTGTGTAAGCAATATGCGGGGTTACGCAGGTGCCACGGTGAGAGGTGTCAGCGAAATGCCAGTCTCTTGGGCCCCACATGACGTCAGAGGGCCACCAGAGAGTTAACAGATAAGTCCCTAGCCAAAATGTCTTCATCTGTCACCCTATCGACATAGGTGCTGGGCATCAGGAAGTGGTCAAGCCAAGCTAGTGAGCCGTGGACTGTGGGGAAGTAAGTGTAACCGTTTCCGGCAGGGTGACACGCTTTCCATGCATGGACCAGGCCCAACGCAGACACCAGTGAGCTAAGTCTGGACCTGCCTGCTCCTGCAAAGCTGCCCTGAAAGTTCCACCTGTCTACCTGGATGTTCATTACATCATTCTAGTCACCCCCAATCACAGTCAGGCCTCCCGGCAAATCCCCTCCACATGCCCACCACAAGGTCCACAAAGGCCTGCCCTCAAGTAGGATGGGCATATACAAACGGCCAAGAGTGAGGGATTCTCAATATGTGGAGCCACTTACTATTGTGTATCTATCATAGCAGTCTATCCACGTTTTTGACCGGTGTGAAGGGAACACTACGGTGAATCAATATGCATGTAACTCTGGAGCCCCTCATGAAACTGGAGTGAGATATCTGAGTATAGCCATATCAGACGAGGCCAGGGGTTCCAGTCTAATCCTATCTTAATGATTTGATGTTGAAGGCGGGCTCGCCCCAGGTGGTCATCTCCCACCTCCAGATCATGGCAGGCCTCTATCCTGGATTTCAGTAAGACTGACTCTCAGGCTGCTGGGTCTCCTCAACTTTTGCATCCTGTTGGTAATACATGCCTGTTGTCCTGTGAGGGCTTTGCTATGGGTCTTGAAGACCCAGTGGGCACAGTACCAGAGAAATCTCTCCAACCTCATCCAGATATCTGCATAAACCTGCAGTGGTGTCTCACGGACCATAATTCATTCAACAGCAACCCTCTTGCTCTCTTCCCCACCCAGAACTCACAGTGATGACAGATGCATCACTCCTGGATTGAGGCAGCCACCTTGGAGATGTGGAGTCTCAGCTTCACATGTTGGAACTAAGAGCGATCCTACTCGCATTAAAAGCCTTTCTTCCTTCCATCAAGGGAAGGCTGAGTCAGATGTTCATGGACAACACCACCGCTATGTGCTATTGCAGGGCAGGGCTGAGGTCACCGACTCTATGTCAAGAGGCTCTGCCTCTCTGGCATGACTGGAACATCAGGATATAGTCTTGGTGATTCATCATCTGGTGGGCTCTCTGAATGCCAGAGCAGATTAACTCAGCCCTTGATGCCTAGCAGTTCACGAATGGCGTCTCTATCTGGAGGTGGTGCGAGGTCTCTTCCAAGATTGGGGAAAGCTTTGGTTAGACCTATTTACCACTGCCATGAAAGCGCAAAGTCTGCACTTCTGTGCATTGGGGTTTCCAAGGCGGATCTCGCTAAAAGATGCATTTCATCTATATGCCTTCCTGCCGATACAATTCCTGTTCAAAGTTCTCAAGAAGATCAAGAATTACTGGGTCCAAATCATTCTAGTGTCTCCCAACTAGGCACAGAGATCATGGTACCCAAACTCCTGAGCATGAGCATCTGTCCTGAAGTCAGGCTTCCCTTTCAAGAGGATCTTCTGTCGCACCAACAGGGCAGGGTACTGCACAAAACCTGTCCACTCTCCACCTTCATGCATGGATATTCAGCAGCGACAGTTGAGGGTGTTTGATCTCTCTCCTGAAGTGTGTGATGTCATTCTGGCAGTCAGGCGTTCCTCCAATAAAACTATTTACACCTGCCAATGGGACAAGCTTGAGAACTGGTGTACATCTGAATCAGTCGATACTCTGTCGGCACCCTTGTCTGAAGGTTCTAGTTTGTTCTATGCCTGGTCCAGTAAGGCTTTGCTTTGGGCACAGTTAAAAGTCATATGTCCACCATTTCTGTTTTCTATGGTTACCGGACCGACCTTTCCTGTTTAAGTCACCTGTTGTGAGTAGCTTCTTCAAAGGTTTGCAGAATATGTTCCCTCCCATGCCCTTCATTATGCCTCAATTGGACTTAAATATAGTTCTCTCCTTCCTCATGTGTTCCCCTTTTGAGTCGATGCACAGCTGCCCTTCATGGCTCCTAACTCTCAAAACTGTCTTCCTTGTGGTGATAACATCTGCCAGGAGGGTTAGCCAATTGCAAGCGCTTTCAGTTAACCTATGCTTTAATCTTCCAAGACAAGCTGGTTCTTGGACCTCGAGCATCCTTTTTTCCAAAGATAGAGAGACTTCACTTCCTGGATCCAAAAAGAGCAATATCGTTCTACATTAATCACGTCAAAGAATTCCAGGTGGACGATCAACTCTTTGATGGATTTGCAGGGGCAAATAAAGGGAAAGCATCTAAGAAGAGAACTCGATGGATCATTCTCCTCATTAAGATCTGCTATGCAATGGCCAAGAAACAGCCCCCTAAGAACTTAAGAGCTCATTCAACCAGATCTAAAGCTCCAACCTCTGCATTGGCTAGAAGTCTCCCAGTCCTGGATATCTGTCAGACAGATACATGGGCATCACTCACTACACATGTCCATCAAATAGTACTGCCTGAACAGTCAGGTCTGGCTAGATGGGCATTTTGGCCACTCAGTACTTCAGGGCTTCTTACTTTAAAATTGTCCGCAGGTCCACATTCGGGGAAGACTGCTTTGGTATATGGAATTTGCAGCTGGAATACTCTATCAGATGAAAGAGTTACTTCCCTTTGGTTACATCTTATCTGGTAAAGACTCTATCTAGCCACAGATTACTTACTGACCCTCCCATCCTTCCCGTTCTGCACACTGTTAACTCTCACAAAAGAGAACCTTCAGGACCTCACTTTTGGCACTCTATTCATTGCTCCTCAGCAAGAACAAAGGTCAGTGCGCTGGGGTGGCACCTATATAGGCACAGTGCATGTCACTTCTGGTGCAGACGATGCCACGCGGATCCGAAATACGCCACCTAGAGGCATACAAGGGAACTGCTCAATAAAATCTGTATCCAGTCTGATGCCTAGGAAATATTCTAAGATAAGGAATCTGAGACTGGATAGAGTCTCTATGAGATAAGGCATTACTGAAGGTAAGTAGCTTGCTCTTCTGAACACTCTCAGATGGTTACCCTTTCAACTTTCAACTCTTATTTGTGTGGCATCACTGTGCTCACCTCTTAGTTCAACCCGGCTTAACATCTATGTGGCACCCACTTGCCGAATTGATCTGGTCCTTCTGGCTGACTTTCTGTACATATCTAGATGACACACAGATTGTCGTTCAAGTGACAGGACAAAATCCATCAGCAGCTATGCTGTATTGAGTGCCTCAAATTGATTATAGCTTGGGTAGATTCAAATGATTTAGGCCTAAATTTAATAAAACTGAGATATTAAACTTAAACAATCATGCCAATTCCTGGTTGGCTGACTGGTACCTGGTTAACCTGTGTTGTCATCCTATCCTTGCTAAATGCGCTTGTGGGTGCAATCAACAGCATGTGCTGTTTAAACTATGAAGACTGCTGCTTTGCAGTTGGAGTGCACATTGCACTTCAAGAAAGGCTACTGGCATTGAATGGGTCTTGACTTTTGATCTCCAGTACACCACGTACATATTTACCCATGTCATGCTTGTGCCCTCATTGGCTGTTGGCTAAGAACCCGCTGCTATATCCACAAAAAGAGGGAGTGAAAAGCTATTTCATGGTGGAACCCTCAGCATCCCTGACTATCACTAGTAACTACACTAAGGATCCTCAACCACAAGTACCACCAGTGGCAGGCTTCATCATCGGATTTACACCCACTGCAACTAGTGTGAGTGGGTGTGCTCAGCATACTTTATTAGTGGAGAACTGAAACTAGGAACGTGGAATTATTGCTGGACTAAAAATGCCTGCTGGGTCGTATTCTTGTTTTTACTCCAGAGGTCCTTAGGCAAGGTTAAAAATAGAGAAATATCTCAAGGGTATGATGGCATCAGAGAGTCAACGTGTTTCAGCCTCTGTAATGCCCCTATAAAACTAAGCTTGTTATGGCTCTACAAGCCAGGGCTGAGGAAGGGGTGGAACCCTGTGCAACAACCTACTATGGGCAACAATGGTATTTTCCTATAAAATATTGTAGCATATTGAATTTTTCTTCATTTTCAATTTTCTCTCCTAAGTATGAACTGAGCCAAACGTAAGGCATATAATGATATCAAAGATATCTGGCTTTGAGGCACGTTGTTTGTCACTCATACCAGTTGACTGTGTTTCAGTTATAGAAAATGGAGGCTCTCCAGCAAGGTTGGACTCTTCCACTTTATTAGTAAAATCACATTTGCTTGGACCCACTTCAAGACTCTGAAGGGCATTATGAGGTCGATTTACATTTTGGCAGATGGCCCGCCATTCATCAGGAAGGTGGAGGAAGGACTTCTGCCTGCCAAAAATCATCACCGGTCATATAGGTGATCTATGTCCCTTCAAAGGAACCCCCGTCATGGGAGTTTCTCAGAATGCGCTACAAGTTTGATTTACGCCCGCCATTTGTTAGGGAGCCATTCACCAAACTTTTTTGTTTTTTAGAAACAAATACCGAAAGCAGGGGCTTGTTTCAAAAGACCCCCTGTTCAGATCTGGATGCTTACCCGTAATCCAGTCCTGGTCTTCTGCTGTCCAATGTCTGGGTGACTGTCTTGGTTTTCAGATGCCACAATGTCCCCCCACACTGAAATATGTGGTAGGCCAGTACCCTAGAGAAGCTGCCATCTTCTCATCATAAAAAAAAACAAAGCCATATAAACCTTCTTGATAGAAGACTTCGAATGATTGAAGAAAACCAGTAATATGGAATCCGAAAGGGGAATTCTTCAGGAGCGAGGAGTCAGGATCTGTTAGTGGAGGGAGTGAGGAAACAAGCCAAGGAACACAGGTCTGCTGCGATACACCCTCCAAACAGACTGAAGCCTACATTTAGTAAAAGAACAGGACAAGCAGATTACATCAAACAGCACACCACAGGAAGCAAAAAGGATTTGAAAAAATTGAATGAATGAAGAAACATTCATAACAACATGAGAGTAACCCCTGGAACGCCAAGGGGACAGGGTTCAGAAAGACAGGAAAAGAAGATTCCCTTGTGTACCCAAATAGAACCAAGCACACTTCTCACACTTCTCACTCTCATGCAGTCACCCACCATAAATGTGCAAACAAAAATTCATTGATATACCATACGGGTTTAGAGAAAATACATGGATTTTAATATTTTATACTCTATTGATCACTTTAAAACAAATGTTTCACATAAAATCATCACATATTAAAAACATTAAAAAACTCTTTACGTACAATATATACAGGTGAAAATTCATAGACAGAAAATTTGTCTTTGTGAGCAGACATATTGAATTAATACTTAATTACGTAACCCTTAAACATGTATAAGGCAGCCAGTGCATTGCAAATTGTGACTGCAATCCATCGTCGATGCGTTTCGGTGGTAACTCAAATTTCAAACTACTTTCTTCAGGACCAAAATAATATCAGTTCCACAATGATCAATTCATATCTCCAAAACAATAATAAACAATAATTAAAAAAATAGACAATTTTGTAAATAACTCCCCTCTGATCAAAACAGTAATCCAGCAACAATATAAACATTTCCCATGAAGACCATTAGGTGACTAAAAGGGTCCTCCTATTTTTCCCCACATGTGCCCTTGCTTTATTTTCAAAAGATCATGTCCACCATCATCATGCATACTCCGTTCATCCATATGTACATACTTCATTCAAAATCACTCACTAAAGATCTATCACTAAAAAGGTGCTCTGCGTAAATCACCCATTGAGTGGCCTTTATTCAAAGTACACTTATCTAAAGAGTGACTCTTATTATCATAGAAGCTCTTTATACAAATATTCCCCAAGATGAAGCTATTAATGCCACCCAGGATATTCTAGATGTTCATAAACCACAGGGAATGAATACTGAATTCCTGATGAGGTTGTGTCCATGATTTTAAAGAACAATATTTTCCTATTTAAGGAAGATATATATTTATCTTCAACTAAAAAGGACTAAAGGGACTTTAAAATTCCTGTCACCTGTTATTTTCACACTTCTCCCAATAAGCTTTTTAAATCTTTTATGTGGCAGAGCCTTTCGCTTGCAACAGGAAAGACCCTAAAATGCTACATGGAGACATAAAGTGTTCCCCTTGAAAAGTAACCAATTTTGATCATGTGGGTAGCTGATGAATTTCGGCCTGTGCTAGGCACTACCCAGGGAAAACTACCAAATCCAGACTTTGTTGGAAACTAGACACCCAGGAGAGTGAAGAGTGATGGGACTTGAATAGATATCACTACCGTTTATCACCAAGAAAGCACTGCAAATGTTACCCTTTGGCTAGAAATTTCCTAACTCTGCAAAAAAATAATCCTTGGTGTTTAGTGGGCTATCTACCCCATCCTGGGAGGGAGAGTGGGGTAAAAGCCTAACCTGCCCCTGAGGGGGTGTAAAGACTGTTGGACTCTTTAGTGGTGGGATAATGCTGGATACCTGGGCAGGACGCCACTCCCCCCATATTATTTGTGTAAAAAGAAAACGTTGGTGTCTTTTGGGTTTTCTGCCCCCCCCCCTCAATCTTTGCCCCAGGGAACAGAAAATTGTTGGGCCCTTTAGAATGGCGTGATGTGTCCCATATTTATATTTGTATAAAAAAAATCCCAGGTGTTTAATGGGCTTTTTGGCCCTCCTCCGGGTTGCAGGCTGGGGATAAACCTCTCAATTATCTCTCTGGAAACAGAAGGACTGTTAGCTAATCTCAGCAAACAATGTATTTGAATCCTGGATTATATTCTGTATTATAAATTGTATTTTTTGAGTATATGGTATCTTTGCCCAAATAAATAGTAAATACAAATGTTCATAATCTTTACGTTCTATTTGCTTCTTATTTAATATAGAATAGGAAGGAATATGTAGTTATGCGTAGGATATGGGTGCGGCTAATCTAAAGTTAGTTCAGGAGTTAACCCCGGATGTTTTTCTTGGTGCATGGTTCTGCCAGAAAATCCAATGATACTCGGAAGACGAGCCAGCACAAACTCGTTGCTATTAAACTGAACCCACTCTCTCATGAGAGGCAGGATTATGCAATCATCCACACACAAATCGCTCAACAACACTTCTGCATGCATGTATGCATGCATATGATATTTCTATAGCATGAACCTATCTAAAAGGCAGCAGAGGGCTGTACACAGTCAAATGCAGCAAGATAAAAATCAGTGAGTACTAGGACAGGAAGCTGAGTTCTGGACGGTTAATGTACAATCCCAAATCCTGAGGCATTGGGGAGCTACAATCAAGAGTACTACGTTCTTTGCTGTTTTAGATTTCTTGTTATTGTTTTGGAACCATTTACATTTGAACTTTTTGAGCCATTTGTGGATTTTTGTGAAAAGACTGTTTTTGTTTAATCTAGTACTGAGGTAGGCTTCAATATATGTTCCCAATAATTGCCGTGCAACTGCGAAGTTAATAGTTACAATGTATTCCAATGAAAATACCATGTTACTGCTACATGTGAATTTTCTCTAAGATACAAAGGTGGCTTGACAAGCAATTAAGAGACAAGAGAGAGGGCATGATAATTTCTGAAATTCTTGTTCTTTTTCTGTTACAGATTTACTTCAATAAAAAGGATTTGCAGAGAATAGACAGGCTTCAGAAAGTGGCAGTACATACGCCTGTGGCTAAACCCTTTCCTCTTTTTAAAATTGAATATAAGGCTGACTTAAATTAAATATTACTTTTTTCATACCGCTTATTTGTTTGCAGTAAGGAGAGACTGAATTTGTAAGGACAGCCAACCAACAAGTATTGAGGTGAGAAAAATATCTCCCAGTTTCCCCAAAGGACCCAGTTTGTTTAGTTTGGGTGGTGAACTTAGGGGTTTAGTTGGGAGAGTCAGAAACATCACCAATCCGTGGGACTTCTGTAAGTTATCAGGTATGTTTATGACACTGGGAAAGGCTGAGTTTGATTTGACTCGTAACACCAGACATACACTTACTGCAGAAAGTCTGAATAATTGGTTATTCTCACAACAGAGGTGGCACCTCCGTTGGACTGGAGGAGCGTTGTGCCACTTAAATTGCCCTAAAGATGAAAAATAAAATGGTAATTCATGACCATTTTATATTTTATCCTTCTGTCCTAAACTGAGTGTCAACACAGGGCAGGGCTGCTACTGAATGTCAGCAGCGGGGAGGTGGGTGGGCTGTCTGTGCACTTTTCAAAGTGCGCATGTCCCTTTGGCTGGCCGTCTTGCAACAGCTAGCCAGACATGCACAATTTGAAACCTCTAACACCTCTAACTCAGCTGTCTTCAGACAGCTGGGTTAGAGTAAGTACAGACCTCCAGAAATGCTGGCAACTACTACCTGCCTGTTCAAATGCTTGTTTGTTATAGATTTTTTTGTTATGGAGACATAACAAATGGGAGAGTGGAGGTTGGGAAATAGTACCTGAATTGCAACACGAGCAGCAGAAGGGCACAGGGGAGAGTCAACAGATTCCACATTCGAGGGCAGACTGAGATGTTGATGAGTGATGCTGAGGTGGTGGTGTGCTGGTGTGGAGGTGACACTGAATGATACTCAGGTGGTGCTGAGTGATGCTCAGGTGGTGCTGAAGTGGTGGTGTGCTGGTGCAAAGGTAAAGCTCAGGTGATGCTGAGTGATACTGAGGTGCTGAGTGATGCTGAGGTGGTGGTTCTGCACTCGTCCTCAGGTGGTCCTGAGCTGATACTCAGGTGGTGCTGAGTGATGCTGAGTTGGTGCTGTGTTGAGGTGCTGCTGCACTAATGGTGAGTTGGTGCTGCACTGATGCTGTGCTGGAGCTGCGCGGATGCTGTGCTGGTGCTGAGGTGGGGCTGCTCTAAAGCAGCGGTGGTGCTGAGTGATAAAGAAATGTGCATGCGAGGGCCACATGCATGCACAGTTTTCACAAGGATCCCCCAGGGATGGCAAGGAAGAGGAGGAGGGCAGCCCGGGAACGCCACAGTATAGGTAAGGGTTTTGTGTTTTAGTTTTCATTAATGTCTGATTAATTTTTAATAGGGGGGGAGGCGGGTGGCGGGTGGCGGAGCGGAGTTTGGTCCTAACTCAGTGGACCTCCGCGTAGTCCAGCTACGCCCAGGGTTAGAGCTGAGCTGGTGCTCAGGTGGTGCTGAGTGATGCTGAGTTGGTGCTGTGCTGAGGTGATGATGCACTAATGCTGAGGTAGTGCTGCGCTGATGCTGAAGTGGTGTTGCATTGGTGCTGAAATGCTGCTGAGGTGAGGCGGTGCTGGTGGAGAGGTGGGACTGCGCTGGTGGTGGTGCATTGATGCAGATGTGGTGCTGTGCAGATGTCCAGGTGGTGCTGCACAGGTGCTGAGGTGGTGCTGCACTGGTGCTGAGTTGGTGCTGCACTGGTGGTGGTGCTGTGCTGATGCTGAGGTTTTGCTGAGTGATGCTGTGGTGGTGCTGAGTGATGGTGTGATGTTGCTGAGTCATGTTGAGTTGGTGGTGCAATGTTGGTGCTCAGGTGGTGCTGAGCTGGTGTTCAGGTGGTGCTGGGTGATGCTGAGTTGGTGCTGTGCTGAGATGGGGCTGCACAGGTGGTGGTGCACTGATGCAGAGGTGGTGCTGTGCTGATGCTGATATGATGCGGCACTGATGCTGAGATGGTGCTGCGCTCGTACTGAGGTGGTGCTGCAGTGATGCTGAAGTGGTGCTGTTTTGGTGCACAGGGAGTGCTGTGCTGAGGTGGTGCTGCGCTGATGCCCAGGTGGTGCTTCACTGATGCTGTGCTGATGCTCAGGTGGTGCTGCACTGGTGCTTAGGTGGTGCTGAGTGATACTGAGAGCATGTTGAGGTGGTGGTGTGCTTGTGCAGAGGTGGTGCTGAGTTATACTGGGGGGTGCGGAGTTATTATTTAAGGGTGCTCGGGTCATGCTGTGCTTGTGCCGAAGTGGTGCTGCGCTGATGCTGAGGTGGCACTGTGGTGATGCTGAGGTAGTGTTGCCCTGTCTACTTGCAGGATATATTGTTAAGTAACCTCACATTACATGCTGCGTTTGGAGAGCACGAGGAGGCATCCCTTAATATTGGTTTTATTTTACCAATGTTTGAAACCTATAAGAAAGCATCAAAAGTTGGAAGCAAGAAACTAAAAGCTGCTTCCATTTTCATAAAACAGAACAATAACAGCATGTTTACCTCTTTAATCGTATCCAAATAATCACGCTATCAAAAGCACAATATAAATAGGTATTCTTCTCTCTAACTATACTTCCATTAAGTAAGTATATTATTTAAGGTTTGGATATTTAAGCTAATGAAACAAAAAATGTTATAGGATGAAAAACAGCGCTAGTGTAACTAAAGATAGTGGAAAACAAGAAAAGGACATGATTTGCAGCACTCGGCTGAGCGCATTCAGAAAGCCAAACAAGCCAAGTCAAAAGAAACAGTAGTGCACCGAAATTACCTTATATAGTTATTAGTGAAGTGATCCATATAACAGGGCCAGACTCCAGAATGTGACCAAAACAGCAAAAGGATGGACAAATGTAAACTATTCACCAACAAAAATGAAGTAATTTCGAAAGGCAAAGGAAGAAATGAAAGAGAACGGATGGGCGTGTTGAAAGCCCCTACAGTAGATGTAGCATATCTCGAGAGAATGCGCTTGCGCTGCTTAGGAGAGACCTAAACAACAGTAGAGTGGACTTTGAAATTGTTGGTCCTGAACTGCACAGCATTAACCATTAAAAAGCAAATGGGTTGTGAACAGGGTGGTAGGATGAAAGGTCATCACCACAATTGCAATTGCAATGTGTAATCCTGCTCCTCATTTTATTATTCTAATCCACCCAGTATTTTTTCGTGTGCAGGATATTTGTGCCACATGTCCCCTGATGGATGTTGTATATGAGTTTGAATGTTGCTCAGTACAAATTGCTAGACCCTGTTGGGCAATAAAGTTACAACAAAAGTGTTAGTCCTTACTCCTTTCAACATGGGTGACTATTATCAAATGACCAGGCCATGAGATAAATTATGTGTTTGTGGAATTGATCCATATTTTAGCCCTTATATAACTTGCACCCCAGTGGGAAGATTGTCTACTGGCTCTATCTTTAAATCAGTTTAGGCTGTCTGAGCTTTCCCCTAGTTTCACATGAGTGTAAGAGGCATGTTGAAATAGTCTTTGTATTCAGCAGGATTATGATACTTTGAGTTGGAACTGTCACATATGTATATTGCTCCTAGGTTTGTGGGGGAGTTCATACGTTTAGCGGTAGTCAGATGTCTGCTGTCACCCACTCCTTGCATGTCTCTCTGTACTTCTCTATTTCCACCCTCCTTCACAGAAGCAAAGTTTCACCTTCCTTGGAAACAGCCAGGTCCAGCAGGTCAGCCAGTGGCCTGTAAAATGAGATACCTAAACAAAGGTCAGCAGTCAGGGGCATTGCCCCTTAGTCTGTGTCCTCATTTACAACTCCGGATTGATTGGAGGATTGGCTGGCTTCAACATATAAACCAGTTGGAAATTATGGGGGATCTGTAATCTCTAATGAAACTAGAGTGATTTGCTATCAGAACCCCTTGCAGAGGGCCACGTGGCATGCAGCGGTTACTGGGACCAGCTACGGTGGTTGAACACTTTAATCCTGATGTCCTGGGGCCCAACTTACTATGGATCCGGAGCAACTGGGCCACACACTCCTTCTGAAATTGACTCTCAGCATTAGCTGCGGACGTGCAGTCAAAGGCTGTCTTCGGGGAGGAATAGATACAGCTTAGTTAACACGACTCATATTTGAAAGTGCGCACAGTAATGTCAATAAATCAATATCCAGTCAAATACTTGCTTTTACAAGAAAATAAATATTTTATTTCTAACTCTACACCTTCAAAGAAATAACATTATTAAGCAACAACACAATCCCGTTGAGGCTGGGGCTCTAGTGATTGTTAGGCAACTCCCTGTCCACTATCTTTCTTGTAACATGATTGGGGCTATTCCCCATTCACTGTTGTCCCTATCCAGGGAATGCTCAATAGTAGGCCATTCTCAAAAGTTTCCCTTTGACTCTTTGGGAATTAGTCAAAAGTGTCTATGGTGCTTCAGCATTGTCAGCAGCGAGCCTCCTGGTCCCAACAGCCCAACTCAACTCTTACCCGCTCCTGTAGCATGAGAGCATTCAGCATTGCAGCGAGTGCCCTGACAGTGGGCACTCGCAAGTCCTGATCTTGTTTGGAGAATTAGGGCCGCTTGTGGTACATGCTGCAGAACCAGGCAGGTGCAGGGTCCCTCTCCCAAGTGACTTTGGCAGATTTTCCCAGTAATCGGACACACTCCCAGCCCGCAAAGATGCTGTACGTCAATCTTCCCCCCACACTGGGGTATTTGATCTTCCTTCTCCCAAAAGGAGCCCCAAAAGGATGCAACATCTTCTGCAGTGTCCTTCACAGTAGTTAGGGGTCAGTCAGAAGCAGATTTCGAATTGCGGCTCTACCCGCTAGTTACAATCTCAGTTATCTCTTAAGAAAAAAACTAAAAACTAAAACTTGATGACAATACTGGCACCGGCAGCCTCTTCTGGCATATGTGGTTGCCGTGGTACTTTAAGGTTCAAATGCAAACTCCTCTGGTGCAGTTGCCCACTCCAAGGCGGCCCCTCCTGGCATATTGGGTCACCACTGAGGCAGGTATGAGTCTCAGTGTTCTTGCAACAATCACTTCAATGGAATTAAAAAAGCATTAGAAATCCACAAAAAAACCTGAAGGTTACAGGGACATTATAGTTAAGCTCAGATTTCACTTGTACAAAGTCACTGAAATTCAGCAACTATAGTTACCTGAGCTAATTATAACTTATGCCCCCGCAATGCACTGCTTATGACCTCACATATTACATCACTCATGACATGGTCAGTGACATCGCTGATGACATAATTGATGACATCTCAAATGACATTACTGATGACATTATCCACATACCCACTCACACATCCACTCACACCCTCATACGACTGCTCAAACAGCCACTCACATATCTATTTACAGACCCATACAACTACTAACATGCACACTCACTCACTCATACAGCCACTCACAAAACCAGTCACTCACCCAGCCACTCACAGACCCATACAGCTACTCACACACCCACAAAACCACTCACACTCACAGACCCATACAGCCACTCACACACTCACTCACACACCCATACAGCCACTCACGTACACACCCACATAGCCACTCATACAACCACTCACTCACCATTACAGCCACTGACTCAGCCATACAGCTACTAACAAAGCTAATCACTCACCCATACAGCTACTCACACATCCATTCATTCATCTACAAAACCACTTATATATCCATTCACACATCCATACAAGCACTCACGGGCCCACTCACTCATCTGTACAGCCACTCACACAAATACTTACTGTGCATACACCAACTTACTTACCCATATACCCATACATTTGCTTACATAGACAGTCACTCACCCAGAGAGCCATTCACACAGCCACTCAGTTACCCATATACCCACTGACACACACACTCATCCAACTATAGAGCCACTCACACAGCCATCACAGTCACCAATACAGTCACTTACACACTCTAACCCACCCATACAGCCACTCATACAGTCACTCACACATCCATACAGCTATTCATACACCCACTTATTCACCCATATGGCCACTCGCACACTCACTCACACATCCAAATAGCCACACAGACAACCATTCCCACACTGATACAGAAAGTCACAGTGTCACTCAAATGACATATATTAGAAGCAGTATTACTCAATAGTAGTACAAAAAGAATAGTAATTTAACTTATGCAATGGCTCAGTATATATATTTCACTCTCAGAAACTTTTATGAAAACACACTCACTGGAAGACATCATCAGTGATGTCATTTGAGATGGCATCAATGATGTCATCAGTGATGTCACTGACCATGTGATGACTGATGTAATATCTGAGGTCATAAGCAGTGCATTACGGGGGCGTAAGTTATAGTTAGTTCAGGTAACTATAACAGCAGAATTTCAATGGTTCCCTGTAACCTTTGTTTTTTTCAATGAATTACTAGGGTTTTTTTTAATTCAATTTTCTAACTATAACATCCCTGTAACCTTTGATTTTTTTCAGTATATATATATATATATATATATATATATATATATATATATTTTTTTTTTTTTTTTTTTTTCATTGAAAAACCATAGGTTATTGTTATTTGGACATTTCACTCGTACAAAACCAGAGAAATTCATTCAAATGCCTGGCATCTGCTTTGCTGAAAACTAAAACAAGTTATTTTACTAATGCTAACGCGGGTAAAGCATTATTAAGTAAACATGGTTAGAATAGAGATAGGTGGTATACAGTGCAACCATGCACTGTTCTGGGCACACGTGTGAAGGGTATTACAAAGTTGTTACAAATAGTATCACAGTTCAAACAAAGCGGCGGTGAACACCAGTGTAGGTTAGAAGAAACAGGTTTTTATGAAATCTTAAAGCAACGACTGTGTTGAGCCAAACAACCAGCCGAGACGTGTTTCGTCACAGGGAAATATCCCATGACTCTTCAGGGCCCAGGTGTGGGCGGGGGGCGTCCAGTGACAGCAGATGAAATGGGTTGAGAGCGCCAGGATGCGGCGAGTGTAGGGTATGCCGGAGAGCTAGACGGGTCAAGTGGTCTGGGTGGGAACGTCTAGTGTCAGAAATTGGAATCCAGGTGAGTGTGCCAGGATGAGGCGGAAAAATAGTATGTCGGGGATTAAGGCTGGTAAATAAGTCCGGGTTGGGAGCAGCGGGTGCGCCTGAAAAACAACAGGATGCCTGGTGGACGACACTGGATCGCTGTGGAGGACTCATGAAACATCTTTTTTTACTCTTCAATAATGCTTATTATGGCCTTTTTACGTGAAACATAGTCTGTTCCCTCCAGATTGCTGCACATGCGTAGTACAATCGAGCTCGAAGAAGCAATGTCATCTTAAATACCGTCCAAGGTTATGAAGGGATACTTTTCCTGGGAAAACGGAACAACAGTCCACTGACACGGATGGGAACCTTTGAAGTTTTATAATTTGTGACAATAATGATATGAATGCAGGTGGGAATAAAGACTTATGAATAAAGTTGAATAAATAATTAAGGGGATGGGTTTATTAACAAAGGGATAACTGAAAAGAGTGAAATGTAAGCATGGTGTGATGATCACCTCCCCTTGCCTGTCCAATCAGAGTTAGGAGTTTCATGATATTGAAACATTATTGGGAGGTACATTCATATTGTAGGGTATAATTGAGGTAGTTCCTAGTTAGTTAGAGAGAGAGCAGAGCATTGAGTTCTTGAGGCCGAAATGCTGCCCGTAGAGACGTCGATGCTGAATGCTGCATAGGTCGGGATGCTGTCGGAGTGACAAGAGAAACTGAAGAAGAATCGAATAAAGTGCCACTTTATATTAAATCATTTAATTAGAAGAAGATCGCTGAAGAATCTCGAGGAGGAAGAGAGTGTCAGAGAGGGGTGCTACACAAGCGTTGGTGATAGAGAGGTCATCGATCCTGTCCTGATTCCTGGCCTGAAGCCTTTGGTCACCAGATCTTCCCTTGGGGACCCTTCCCAGCCCTTTTGCCAGGGCTTTGGTTTTCACAACTATAATTATGTGTCTGTTTATGAGCCTATGTCCTTTTCTTTCTATCCTCTCCTTTCCATACATAGTCATTGCATAGTACAAATGAATACATTTGATAGTTGATTTACTTAAACTTCCTTCTTATGAATAATTGTGACAGTACTGTATTTGTAAGTTAAGTGGCTTGCATGAAATCAATCTAGATAAAGATTTAAATTATTTCCCGAGTCTGTGGTTATTAAATCGAAATAAGTAGATTGTATTGATGACATTTCACCATCTAATAGTTCAACTAATGTGGTCCATTGACCAGAGGAAAGAACTTTTGATCAGTGACAGATTAGTTGAGAATAAGGCAAGACTAATCTAGAAAGATAAAAAGTACAAACAAATTTAACCCAGCTGTTTATTACCAGGTAGTGTGTATGTGTGTTTATGGGCCCAGGTGAGTATTTGGTATTAGATTATCTGTTGCTGGTAAACCACTGGATCAGTTTTCTGGTAGCAGAGCTATGGTTATTATTGACTAGTTTGGTGATTAGTATTGATTATTGATTTATGTTTTAACAAAAAAAGTTTGCGTTTTGTTTTATGTTGTCCAGAATTCCCGGAAAATTGAATAGCGGATGGCGATAGAAACCACACTGCAGTGAGGTTACTCGACTGTTAGAATAGCACTGAGAAGCGTTGCAAGGCTGGCAGTGTTATACTAGGGACTATTTCCTGTGTAAAAGTGAGAATGATTGATAGCAAAAGAGTTCGCTGGTGAAACTTTGGTTTTATATCACCTAGTAAGGGTAACACTGAAGGAGTAGCAGGTTCTTCCGAGCTTGGTTGAAGGGTAAACAGAAGTTTTTATTCGCAGTGTATGAAAAGTAAATGGAAGGTCTTACTCAGAGAAGAGTGAGTGGAAGGTTTTACTTACAGTTGAAAGAATTAATCTATTCTTTGAAATTAGTGGAACAGACCGAGTACCAAATGGTTTTTTTGTTCTTACTAAAAGGTTTTATCTTTAAGAATAGCAGGGAAAGAAGTTTCTCGTATTACCTTGTAATGAGAGGATCAGTCGCCGGAGTAGCACTGACATCACAGTGAGTCGAGCTGGGATAGGTGGAAACAGCGGGTGTGTGTCTGATGCGGATTTGTAAAGGAGGGGTTAGTAGTAAGGAGCAGGACTGACGACAAGCAGAAAGGCTACGCTGGTATTGGTTAGATCACAAGCATGACCTAAAGCTTGATTGGAAGTTTGAATGAAAGCCGAATTTAGATTAGTTAGCAGAAATGTGTGTGCCTGGTCAACATTTGCCCTTTGATACAAGTTGCCTAAACAGGAAGTTTAAAACTTTTTCCAGATTATTGAATTGCACATTGAGTGCCCAAATGTACAGAGAAAGGAGAAAAATGTAATTTATAAGGAAAATGAAAAGTTTCTTTAGGAAAGATAAACCTGTTTTGAACAGAGAGGGAATTCCTATTCACCACCTAAAACGCCTGCTTCATTTATGGTGATGGAGAGAGGCTATCATATATGTGTATGGATGGAAAATTGGATGGAATATACAAAGGATGATGATGTTTTAGCTTTTCCAGAATATTGTACCTGTAATGGAAGAAGTTTACAGAATTTGAGGATGCGGATGTATGAATTAAAACCAAGACCTAGATTAACTCAATATGAGGCATTAGAAGAATGGGAAACTGAATCATTTTTTTAAAACTTTGTTTTATTGTCAAAAACGAAAAGGGGAATACATACAATTTCAGAAATATACAAAATAAAGTAAATTAGCTTACATCAGTAATGATAGTGATGATGGAAAAACATAAACAACTCAAGTCATAAAACACAACTGATACATTAGCTACTGAGCCTTATCCAAAGTTATTGATAGCGTCCATTAATTATTTCAATTAACCAGCAGTACATTATTTCAGACCACTTCCAGGACCTCCCAGATAGATCTGTATTTCTGCATTGCTCTGACCCCTCTGGCTTTAGCCAGGGCCCTTTTCCTTTCCCCAGTTTCTCTAAGAATTATCCACCATTCTATATCATTGGGAGGGTTTGGGGAAATCCAAGCTCTAGCTATTGCCAAACGGGCAGCAACTAACATAATTGTCAAAATTGGGCCTTTCCCGTCCCCTTCTGCTTTGTATACCAGCATCTTTTCAGTCACCGTGATTATACTATCCATATTTAGTTTATCCTGAATTATGCCTTGAACTTTATCCCAAAATTTCTCAAGTGAAGGGCATGTGGCAAACATATGGACGATGCCTGCTGCGTGTAACCAGCACTTAGGGCATTTCTGGCATGTCCCATTTTGAGTCCCTCCCCATGTGTCTCTACCACTAGACCACCGAGCAATCCTTTCAGGTGTATAATATAGTAAACAAAGTGTACGAAATTGTGCAGCCGCAGGCTAATCGAATGCACTGCCTGAGTAACAGCATCAAAAGCTGCCCGCATGTTATCGTTGTAATATTTTCACCCAACGTCTCCCTCCTTCTAAGTGCTAATTAAGCACTTCCTTCTGTTCGTTGTTGACAAAATATTCTGTATGCCTTACTAATAGTACCACCTTGTTTTATAGTATAAATGAAATCCCACATCGCAGAGTCAGCTACCTTGCGGAGCTCCAGAGTTCTAAGCAGGTGGTCTCGAATCTGCAGGGATTTAAAAAACATGCTTTGGGGAATATCGTAAGTTACCCGAAGGTTCTCAAAAGACTTAACACCACTGCAGTCATAAAGTTGTCCCAATGAATATATCCCATATCTAGCCCATCGCAGAGCAGTGCTATCCTGGAAAACACCAGGGAGCATTGGGTTCCCCATAGCGGAAATCTTGCATGCAGTAAAGGAAGGGAGAGTCTGGACTGAATGCCTTTCCATATAAATACACAATAACAAATTATCTTGAAACGCACCCATTTAAAATAGTTGGGGTCACTGATTCGATAGAAAAACATCTGGCTGTCATCCCCCAAGGCCAGCCACTGCCAAGAATTAGTTAGCTCCGGAATAAGAAGGCTCCTTAAGCGTCCAACAAAAGTAGACAAAAAGTAAAGTTTAAAGTCAGGGAAGTCTAGGCCGCCTTGATTAAATGGGAGTTTCATTGCTGCTATTGCCTGTCTAGCTTTTTTATATCCCCATATAAAACTGCTAAGGGCTCCATCTAATTTCTTTAAAAAATCATTTGAGATGCGTAATGGTATTGACCGAAAAAGGTATAAAAATTTCGGAAGTATCATCATTTTAATGACATTGCATTTCCTAAAATACTGAGTGGGAGTTTATGCCATGTTTTTAACTGCTTTATAACTTTAGCTAATAAAACATCATAATTCAGGACAAGTATCTGCTCTATTTTGGAAGAAATGTGTACCCCTAAATATGTGGCATTCGCACACAATCCATCTATCCCATCTTCCGGTTGAAAATTAAGTATAATTTGAGTTTTCTTCCTATTCAATTTATAGCCAGAGAAACTTCCAAATAATTAATGCCTAGATGCATCATTCAGAATTGCAGTCGCAAACGGTGCGAATCGCATAATTCGGCCGTTTGCGAATGCAATTCATGGTTTTGGGATGCATCAATTTTGAAGTTGGTTTCGCATTTTTAGGAATCGCAAAAGTATTTGCGATTTCTTAAATAATTCGCTAAATTTGCGAATCGCATTTTATTTGCGAAAAAATGCTAGCATGAAAATTCGCTATTTGCAATTTGTTAAGAAATCGCATTTTGGAATTCTTAAAATTAGAAGAAGTTGAACCTGGTGCTAATTTAACTAACTTTTTGCACCACAGCTGACAATCATCAGTGCTGTATATAAGGACCTCATAGACCTAGAATTTGCTTTTCAGGATGGCTGCACTTTACTTTTTGGCTCGCAGGGCGAGGTTGAGAGTAGCTGCAGGATGGAGATGAAGGCTCATACAAGAGAGAATCTTCAGAGTGCGCATAACCTTACTAGGGCAGACTGAATCAGAGATATTTGCTAAGTATAGGTTGAATGCTAATTTAATTTTAGATTTAATTCAAGAATTGGACCCAATTTTGCAGAGGCAAACACGCAAGACACAAGCAATACCAACCCATGTGCAGGTTTTGTGTTCACTGCACCTCCTTGCTTCTGGGTCATTTCAGGGTGTAATAGCCATTGCGGGAGGTGTCTCCCAGAGTTCACTTTCTAGATTTTTTAATGCCTTTCTAAATGCCATGTTACAAAGAATAAGGTATCATATTAAATTTCCTAGCACATAACAGGAGTTGATGAAAACCACACTAGATTTCTACAACATGGCTCAATTTCCACATGTCATTGGCTGTGTAGATGGCACACATGTTCCCATTTGCCCACCCTCTGAAAATGAGTATATTTTTCGCAACAGAAAATGCTTCCATTCCCTTAACATTCAAGCAATTTGTAATTCCAAAACCATTATCACAGACATAGTTGCAAGTTACCCTGGAAGTGCCCATGACTCCTACATTTTTAGACACAGTGCCATTCATGCTAGACTGCTTGCAGGGCAATTTGGTGATGGATACCTGCTTGGTAAATATTTTTTTTAAAAATTGAAACGCACTTTCCCTTCATCTTCACACATTTCTTCTGTGCAATTTCAAAACTCCATTCTTTTCTATTACAGGAGATAGTGCCTATGCAGTAAGGTTTTATATTTTAACACCATACCTAAATCCAACTTCCAGGAAAGAGCAGCATTACAACCAGGCTCATATAACAACCAGGAATGTGATAGAAAGGACCTTTGGTGTGATGAAATCACGCTTTCGAATACTTCATAAGACAAGTGGAGCATTACAGTATCAACCAGACATTTGCTGCAAAATAGTTGCAGCATGTGCAATGCTGCACAATCTAGCAACTGAGAGAGGCATAGAACTTGATGAAGAAGATTTTTTACCTCAAAATGACAATCAGCCTCCTCAACCACAAGCAAGAGCACATGGACCAGAGGCAGCAGAGGGGAGAAGGAGAATGGCAGAGATCACACAGCATTACCTCTGAATGAGGTAGGAAACATACTCTGTTTTTTTTGTTTTTGAAATTAATGTAAATTTTAATTCAAAGTCAAACATAAATGCATTTAATTCATGGACTGTGACTGTATTTCAAACTTTATACTGTACTTTAAATCAGAAATGTTGAAATGAATTTTCTTGAACCATAGGCAACTTTGACATTATTAATACCAATCAAGAGGCATCACAGACATAATGTCATTTCTTACGGCCACGCACTCCTAATGCCTTCCCTGCATTTTTTTCACTCTGCATGGCCACATTACTTGTATCATTCTGCTTTCTATTACTGCGCCGTGTGCCACTTAAGCAATGCTCAAGTGTGCCACTCACAGCACTGCTGGCACCACTCTCCCCCATTGGTAGTTGTTTTTCTGGGGATACATTAGAATGTGAATTTCCAGAAGTATCATAGATAGTCCCCATTCCCTTTTGAATATGTTCAAATGTTTTCATCAAGAGTACCTGTGTTGAAAGGGTCTGTTTGCAGAGGCCACTTGTACAATTGGAAAGGCGAGCCATTTGCCTGTTATGAGCCTGCATGTTGGTCAGTAGTCGTGCCTGCCTTTTGCCACTTATATTTTGCTGTTTTTGCATCAATGTGCACATGGTCTCCAAAGAGTTGGCAATGCGGTCAAGCTTCAAAGAAGATGTTTCATGGCCTGTCTTCATTACATTTATCATTTTATTCATACTGCTCGATAAAGAACCCATTTGTTTGCTGATATGTCCAAGTTTACCTTTAATTATTCTAATGTCTTTCCCTTGCAGGCGCTGTATCTTGAGAATTTTGTCTTCCACAAGATTGCCAGTGATGGGACCCTCTCCAAATTGACCACTTTCTGTCACATTACCTCTGCGCAATGAAAACTGCTGAAGTCTCCTTCGCCTACTCAGCCTTCGATTTGTGACTGTTGTAGTGCTTTGAGGTTGCCTTTCAACTACATTGTCATTCTGCTCTGTTTCAGAATCAGTTTGCAGCAGTTGTCGCACTCTCTGTCTTTCCCCTGTTTGTAAATTGGATGCTGATGTGCTAGGGGCATTTCCCTCTTCTGTTTCTTGAACATCTTGGTTGTTGAAATCCCTCAAATCACGCTCAATTAATTCCTGCAGTGCTTCTAAGATTAAAAAAATGCAAGCATGATGTTATTTAAAGTTTGCACTTTCATTAACATAATTAATAAAATGTGACATTCTACACAATCACATGATCCCAGTATCATTCTTAATAGTTCTTCGCAGTAATAAAGTTTAAATTACAAATTATTGTTGGTGTACATGATGGACTTTGAAAAACTACAACTCCCATAATGCACTGCTTTCAGTTTCCTAACATTAAATAACTGTTGTTGGTGACACACAGATAAGATATCAAACACAACAGAAATGCAATGCTGTTATTCCAACTTCTTTCACAAGACTCTTGCAATTTCTAGGCTCCAATCAGAGAATCAAAAGCACATACAATTCACTTACCTTCAGAAGGAGTTGGAATCTCAGAAGTATCAATGTCTATCACTCCAACTACAGCCTTAGTCAACAGTGTGCCTTCCACCATGTCTTCCAGGGGGGTGTTGGGTCTATCCCTGGGTGTTCCACCTCCAGTTTTCTTTGAAGATTTAATCCTGTTTGCTAGCTTCTCTTTTGCACGACTGCGCAGGTCATACCATCTTTTTTGTAAATTATTTTGATGTGCCACTCCTACTGCGTTAACCTTTGCTTGTATGGCAATCCATAGGTTTCTTTTTACAGCTTCAGGAACCTTCAGAGACAGCTTACCAAAAAGCTGTTCCTGTCTTGCAGTCACCTCCTCAATAAGAATTTCCAACTCTTGATCAGAAAACTTAATTTTCCTTTTCCTGGCTGGCCCCTCTTCAACAGGAATCTCATTTTCCTTTTTTCAAAAGATTTCTCAGGCACACACAGCAGCAGCAACCTCCTGGGAAAGCTCACAAAGCAAACTGCCAAACCTCACCTTCAAAAAAGGGAGCAGCTGTGCCTAATTGCTGTACTGGCTTTCAGGCAGTTGATTTAATGAAATTCATCATGTGTGTAAAATCGCAATTTGCGATTTCGCAAAGTGCGAATTCGCAATTAAGAATTCGCAATTTTACTGCGATTCGGTAAAATTTGCGAATTTTACCAAATAGCAATAAAATAGCGAAAAAAATGATGCATTGACATTTGCGATTCCTTATTTGCGATTCCTTATTTTTCGCAAATAGGGAATCGCAAAATAAAACGTTGGTGCATCTACCCATTAGCCTCTTGGTCAATCGCTTCTATAGCCTCTTTTGGATTTTCAGAAAAGCGTTAATTTTAAAGAACCCTGCTCTATTTCAAAGGGGCAAATCAAATTATTAACCAAAAGTGCGCGAATAAATGGCTCAATGTAAGAGGCAAATAAAAGAGGGGTCATCCCTGCCTAGTCCCTCGTTGAATAAGGAAAGGAGGAGTATGAATGTTTAAATACAATAGCTTAGCCATCGGTTTCTGATAGACTGCCATTACCAGTTTGCAGAAATATTCTTTAATGCCAAATAATATGAGAATTTTCCAGAGATAATCCCAGGCCACCCGGTCTAATGCTTTTCCAGTATTCAATAATAACATGCCCAGTCTCTTCTTTAACTTTCCAGCAACATCAAAAGCGGCAATTGCTGTATTTACATGAGTAGTGGTATCTCTTCCATAGATAAACCCATGTTGCTGGGGAGAAACTAAAGCAGACATCACTAGAGCTAACCGGGCAGCCAATATCTTAGCAAATACTTTTGCGTCGAAATTAATTAATTATATTGGGCAATAAGAAGCCCTTTCCTCTGGAGGTTTTCCCTTTTTAAAAAAAAACAAAAACTATATTTGCCATATTCCAGGAGTCAGGTACAACTCCTGTATTTCCAATTTGAGAAATCACCTCAAGCAATACCGGGGCAAGAATATTTTTACAGCACTTATATATCTCTGCAGGGAAGGCATCCTCCCCTGCCGCCTTCCCTGATGGTAATGCCCCAATTGCCTCCAATACTGCCTCTAATGTAACACTTTGTTCGAAAAAAGACGAATCTTCCTCTGTTAAAGTCGGCAATTTACACCTTTCTAAATAGCTAGACATACTTGTTAAATCCTGCTGATCCTCCGGTAAATACAATTGTTGATTAAAGGTAGAAAATTGATTGGCTCTCTCTTTAGGACATCTGTAAAGTACCCCTCCTTCAGCCTTTATGGCTTTAATTCTAGTTTTAAGCTATTTATCCATAAGTTGATGTGCAAGGACTTTGACAATCCTGTCGCCATATTCGTATTGTAATGTCTTATGTCTAGTATAACATAATGCTACTTTTTCCTTTAAAGCCCTGGTTATCATCGCTTTGTGTTCTAATAGTAAAATAAATAGGTAGTCTTGATTGGTATTCTTAGATCGAATAGCCTCAGCATGTTGAAGTTCCAAAATAGCCAGCTTTTGATGAGCATCCCTAGTTAATCTCTCTTGTTCTCCATTCTTCTGGTATATATACTGCTGAGTGGCTCCCCTAATGTATGCTTTCATGACATCCCAGAACACAAAGACCGAGGCATGGCCAATTATCTATAAGGTAATTGGCAATTTTTTCACTAATAAAGGTCACAAATTCCGCATCGTTAGTCAGATTCTTAGGAAATGTAAATAGCCGAGGACTTTTGACAGTAGTCTTAGCTAAAAAGGAAAAAAACTGTAGGGCTGTGATCGGATGTAATCCTAGGGCAAATCTCCATTTTAGTCGCCGATAAAATAGCATCTGACACCCAGGCCATATCAATTCTTGAATATTGACAATGGGGTGCCGAGTAGTACGTATACCCAGGCTTATTCACATGTAAAACCCACCATGCATCCTGTGAATTTGACCTAGTTCTAAAATAGAAGCTCTCACCTTCTTCATTCTTAAAGCATGTGGCTGGCTAGTAGAGTCTATAGCATAATTCATTACACAATTAAAATCCCCCATAACAAGCAACTGCCCCTGCCACCCTACCAACTCTAAACAAATATCGTGAAAGAAAGTAGGATCATCGCTATTAGGCCCATACAGGACACAAAATACATATTTATCTTAATTAATTTCAACTTGGGCAATTGCCCATCTCCCACTTTGATCTGCAGCCACTTTAAGTATTTGACAATGAAGTGTCTTTGAAATTAAAATAGCTGCCCCCCTAAAGGACACATTCTGAGAAGTACAAACAACATTCTGAAAACCCAATTGCTCAAGAAGTCGATGGTCCTTATATGCTAGATGCGTCTCAGTTCATATCACTATCTTAAGCTTATACGCCTTGAACTCTTCCCTAAGTAACTGCATCTTAGATGCTCTATTCAAGCCAGACACATTCCAAGCTAAGCACTTAATTGCTGCCATGGCTGTTTAACATTGTCAGCTAGAAGGAAAACAAGCACATTAGTATCCCTGAATGTTCTTCTACCAAAAGTAAAACTGTGAACCCCTTTTTTTTTAGCTTTTTAACCCGTTTACTACCCCCTTCCCCCTTATACCACCCCTCCCCAAACAGAGCCCACCGGCCTATCTTTCCTGTCTCCCAAGAAGGAATCACCTCCCCCAACAGCTGACGAAAATAATGGCAGCTAGCATCTCAGGGCCCAACAGGCCCAACCCACACCTGGCTCTGTAGCCTAAACATATCCTAAAAAAAGAAAAACAAGAAAGGAAAGAAAAAACAAAAAGGCAGAGAGAATTTTTTTATTTATGAAATAGAAGACAATCAACTCATGTTAAGATCAAGTAAGCAGTCTGCCATCTTAATAATGTAGCTTTGGCTTCCGCCTCCGATACAAAGAACACCGGCTTGCCATCTTTGATAACTTTCAGTCTCGCGGGTTCCTGCAGAAACACCTGAGCACCTGTTGCCTTAAATGGGTCTATAAGTTGCCTAAGTTTCCATCTTCTTTACATAGTTCCATGACTCAGATCAGATCTAAAAAAGATAGACAAAGAATCAACTGAAACTGGTGAATTAGGACGTGCCTTGAATGATAGTGCTTGTCGTAGTAGGAAATTCTCGAAAAAGATAAGTATAGGCCAGGGGTAACGAGCATTACTCCTTTGTATAGTCAAAGGAAGCCGATGAGCTCTTTGTACTTGGCAGTCCCAGTCCCAATCCGGTAGATCAGGAAAAGCTCTCTGTAATAGTTGTACCAATTAGGTTCGCGGATCTGCATCTTCCTTGCCTTCTGGTACCCCAAAAAGTCTTAGGTTGTTTTTTCTTTGTCTATTTTCCAAATCTTCAATCTTGGCATGACAAACTTGAAGCTGCTCCTCGTGCATTTGAACAGTCTGCGTAACTGAAGTGACAGCCTCTTCCGTTTCCACCACCCTGCTCTGCAACTCGGTCACCTCTTTTGTGATATTAACAACTGTATTCATCGCTTAATCAAGCGTCCCCTTAATACTTTGGTAGTCCGCCCTGATCTACCCATGATGAGCGAGGGCCTCAGCCCGCAGTTCCTGCAGTACTTGTAATATTAGCGAGAGGGAAGGCTCCTCTCGTATGCTGGGTCTTGGCCCCTTTCTGCACTCTGTAAGATTGACATGTTATTATCCCGTTCCATAACAGCATTGGATGGGCTATCCACACAGTTCATTGAAGGAAGCCGAGGGATATCTCCAAGACCAGCCTCAGAGTTTTGGACCACAGTCACCCCCTCTGGATTTAGATTTTTAGCCGGATTAGTGGCAGATAGACGTGAAATTATGACTTTAACCTCCCCCTTGCCGCGTACCCATTTTTGCAACGGACTATTCTCAACTCCTCGCCGAGAGCCCGAAGTGGTATAAATACTTCCAGGTTGAGGGTTCCAGCTACTCGATTTAAGACCTTTCCCGTTCTCTTTTCCCCCCCTTCGATTTATTTCGGGGGTTTTACGGATATTTTGTGAGGAAACTTGCTGAATTTTAATGGCTGTAGCCTCCCCAGAGTTGCTTTGCTCCAGCTGAGTGGCTGCTTCCTGGCATTTATCATATGCTCCCTTTGTTTCATTTTGTTTAGTCCACTTCTCTGCATTAGCCTGTTCGACTGCAGGGCTGAAAACCTCTGTATTAAGGGAAGCAGCAAAATAAATATTTATCTCATTGTCACTACAGCTGCCAGTCTGTTCCTCCATAATTACAATAGAATCATTTGTCTTTTGTAAATTAGAGGCGCTTATTAGTGACTTGCCAGTCTCTTCAAGAGGATTCTCAATAGGATTCTCAGCAATTTTGGACATTGCAGCTTCATTTTCTACAGGGCTACAAAGTAGGGAAGCAATAGCGATTGTGTCAGTAGTAGCAGCATGAAGCCCTCCCGCCATAATCAGCTCTGCTGCCTTACCTGCTTCAGTAAACCATAAGACTGACTTGCCAGGCTTCATTCCTGTGGCTTTTCCATCGCTCCTAGCATTTTCCTCACCTTGGGCATTTAGCTGTAATCCCGCAAGACGAGCTGCCCAGGTCACTTCCGCCGTGTTTTTTGGAGGAGCCATGTTTGCAAATGACCGGTTTTCCCATCGAATCAAGCCGGAGCAATAATCACCCAAATCCACTAGATGGCAGCAGAGCGCCGGTCGACAGCCCCACCAGCAAGCCTGCCTCGAGACTCGCCAGTGTGTACCACAGCGGGCCAGAAGCTTCGGCAATCACCGTACCGTAGAGAGTTTCAGCCGTGAATTTTACAGAGAAGTAAAAAGTAAGTGCAGATCAAACCGCCACCTCCATTTCAGCAAGTTAATCCGCTTGTCAAAAAGCAATTCTCTGCCAGCGCGAGACGAGCTCCTGCGGACCCATGAGATGCAGCGGCGGCGTCTAGTCTGCCATTTTCCTTCACCTAGGAATTCTGAGCTTGTTTCCGGGAAACTGAATCATTTGAAAGAGAAAAATGTAGATGAGGAAAATGTACAGGATTCTATACAAGACGTATGAATGGGATGCGTGAAGAACAAATGAAACAGTGGAGAAGAGCAATGGTATCAGAAGGATTATACCTATCATAACAGAATCTGGTGGTCAAAATTCAAAAAATTAGAGCGAAAGAGGACGGTAGTATTTCCACAATTGGTCATATATAAAAGATCAAAAAGCGACACCCGTAAGGAGAAGTCGGATTTCCATCAACTGCCAAGAGAGGCCAGTCTCATCATTTGGAACTCCTACCAACACCTCCCTTGATGGTCGCAAACAAGAAAGAGGTGTAGAAAGAAAGTAACAGAAGGTGTCCAATGTGGTCGGTATATGCAACAGGTAGGATAGATTTATGATTCATTGAAGGAAAATATATGTGCAGTGCAAGGTGAGTGAACATTGAAAGGAATTTGTAGGAGAAAACTCCTTTTATTCTAACATCTCTTACAATCCCATTAAAAACATGTGAAAATGTCTTTTAACAAATAGGCCACTTCTCAAGTGGTGGTCAACTAGTTTCAACCTCTTGAGCTGTTCGCCCAGGCTTTCTTCAGGACCTAAATATACATAGCTACTGCATAGTTATCATTTGGAATGAGTGTGCATACACTTATTCATATACAGAAATACCTCAATACCAGCAGGGTGATCTTCACACCTGTAGGAAAAGGTGACACAAACACAGATGATAATGAAATTAAATATTCGCCTCTTCACTCTCTTTTAGACACCATCTTAATCTTAAACTGGGTTCTCTTATCACACAAAACAGTTGCACTCACCTGCTTTGTATGAGGTCTAGGCCTCACCTCACCTGGTAACTACTCAGGGATAGGAGACCCCGCCCTGTATGAAACGAAGTCGCTGATCACAGGGGGATCTATTAACTAATGATTGTAAGTATTATTTTTTTTTTTATCTTAAAAAATATTATATTCTAAGTACAAATCTACTTGTTCTATCTCCTTCAAAAGGACTCATGCATTGACCAGCAACTCTTCTCACTACTGTTAATATATTCAGTTTTAAAGTTTGTATGTGATGTCTTACAAGTTAAGTATATGAAACCGTTCATAAAGAACTGACCTGAAGGATATCTGGCCCATATTTTTAAGGCTTTATCGACATATATACATCAGCCAAATTCTCAATAAAAGGAAAAACCTGGCCTCCATCATGGTATAATGTGTATTGAGCCTGGCCTGCTCCTGATGTGGTGTTGTATATGATATGTCCGAACTGGCCACAATTTTAAATTCTTTTTGCTGCTGTCAGTGTCGGTCCATAACATGTTCTTGGCGGTGCTTGTTTTGCATAGCGATAAAACGCTGCCACCGATTTAGTTATTTCAAATGTTTTCTCCTCAAGCTTGCCTCGATTATATAATCATTCTCAATAGAGCGTTTCCCCAAGTGCACTCGGGAGACAGCACATCGCGATGTACACTCAAATCAAAAACAAATGAACAATGGTTAAAAAACCGATTGATCATTTGATTTGGAAGCAGACTGGCCTGTACTACCGTGGTGATACAATTAGTTGGATGTTGCTAGCGGCTAAACCGATAAGTATACACACCAAGATCCTACCTACATCAATATTCTATGCAGGAATGGTAAAGCGCCTTACCTCTCCGTCGGTGCCTCGGGCTTTCCCTGAGATCATGGGATGTCCCGCGGCACATGGAAAACACCAATATATGCTTCTGTTTAGTGCGACTCTACAAAGAACTACAAAATGATGTCATCCGCGTCGCGATTGTAGTGCTGGTTGTGTATGTAAAACTATGAACACATCTAGACCAATATAAGTCAAAAAGTCTAGCTTGTGGCTCGATTTGCACATGCCCATGGTCCGAACATCACCCCCTGTCTCTCAAATGCCTGCAGATGTAGAGAGTATGTGCAAAGCATATCTACACCAGATTACAAAATGACGTTATCGGCGTCCAGATTGTAGTTTGAGATGTGTAGTGGTGTCTGGCTGGAAACGGTTCAATTATCTTTAACCAAAGTCCGAAAGGAAAATACAAAAGGTAAACACAAGAACTTCGAAAAATGACTGCTGCATCTTGAAAAACATGTTGTCTCCTCAATTGGGGTATACTTATATTAGGAGTGATACATGTGAAGCAATTTTGTCAATAAAGTTAGTTTCAACCTTACGGCGCACCGTAGGACTACAGAGTTGTGTCATACGCTTCGTGACATGCAGTTTTGCTTGTCTGATCCAAATGATCTGCCAGTGTTGTACCTGACAAAGACACATGTTGGCTATACGTGTCATCAGGCCCGGACTGGCCGTTGTGGGCACCGGGCAATCCCCCGGTCGGCCGCAAGGGTGGGAGCCGGTTTTGGGCCCTGGGGGCCGTTTTTGTTGCAGAGCCGTTTTTGCAGCATAGCTGCAAAATCGGCCCTGTAACAAAATCGGCTGAAAAGCGGCCCTGGCAAAGCGCTCGCCCCCCTCCCCCCCGGGGGGTGGGGGGGCCGGCCGAGCACTTTGCCAGGGCTGGTTTTGGTTCCCAGTCCGGCCCTGCGTGTCATAAATAAATCAAGAACATTTTCTTCAATGAAATCAACTAAATCTCATGCAGGACACTTTATGCTTAGTATGGGAAGCCCTATAACTGTATCGATAGAAAAGAGTCACTGTCTATGATGTTAAAAGAACAACCATATGATGTCGGCATATATTGATAAGGTGTGTTGTAAAGATAACTCTAGTTGGATATTCATAGAGATATTCATCAAATAACAAATGTTTGATGTAAATCAAATAAAAATAAAAATAAAAATAATGACGTATGCCATCTTAAATAGCTACTTGTGCCAGTTAGATCTAATGATTTTGATGCACGTGTATGTCAGCCCCCTTGCAAGTGATCAAAGTATACGCATATACTCATTGGAATTGGAATTGGAATTGGAAGTGGATTTGTAGAGCGCGTAGCTATCCGTGGGCGTCCCAGCGCTGGACTCGTGAAGTTACATCTGGAACAGCGTGACCTAGGGGAACAGCCAGGTCTTCAAGAGCCTGCAGAATTTGAGTAGATTGGTCTCCCTACGGATGTTGAGGGGTAGGGAGTTCCACAGTTTGGAGGCATTGTATGAGAATAGGCGTCCTCCTGAACGTGCTTTCTTGATTCTGGGGACGCTTGCCAGGGAGAGGACATCAGATCTTAGCTTCCTGTTGGCTTTGTGTTGTTTGACCAGGGATCTCAAGATTGGGGGTCCCTTGTCTTGAAGGATTTTATGTGTGATGCAGAGGGATTTGAAATTGATTCTTTCATGGATTGGGAGCCAGTGTAGGGAGCTTAGGGCAGGCTTAGCAGAGCATCGTTTTTTTGTGCCTGTTAGCAGCCTAGCTGCTGAGTTCTGGACGTGTTGCAGTTTGTTGATGACCGATTTCGGAGCACCAAGATATAGGGCATTTCCGTAATCTAGTCTGGACATGATGAAGCCCTGAATGAGGAGTTTTTTGGAATGGGGGGGTAAAAGAGGGAGGATTTTGCGAGCGGTGCGAAGGAGACCAAAGCAGGTTCCCGCGGTTTTCCTCGGTTGCGTTTGAAAGTTGAGGTCCTGGTCGAGCCAGACACCTAGGCTCTTTTTTTCTTTTTTTGGGATGGAGGTTGGTCCCATGCATGATGGCCACAGAAGTTTGGTGGTGGGGAGTTTGGATTGATTGCCTAGCAATAAGATCTCTGATTTGTCACCATTAAGTTTGAGGAGAGATTCGCTCATCCATTTGGAAATGTCTTTGAGACAAGAGCATAGGTTTATCTGGCAGTGGTCCGACTGGTTTAGGGAGACTACGAGTTGGGTGTCGTCGGCATACATAACTTAGTTTATGCCAAAGGGGGCTACAATTTCCTCCAGAGGGGCCATATATATGTTAAAAAGTGTGGGGTTTAAGGATGAGCCCTTGGGGACCCCACACTGGAGGGGAACAGCGCTAGATCGTGTGTTTCCTTCGGCAACCTCAAAGGTTCTGTGTTCTAAGAAGGATTTGAGCCGGGATAGGGCAAGACCGGTGACTCCAGTTCTGCTTAGACAGTGGACCAGGATGGCGTGGTCCACCGTATCGAAGGTAGCACTGAGGTCCAGGAGGATCACAGCTGCCGATCCACCTGTGTCCAAGATCGTTCTTGCCTCTTCAACCACTGCCATCAGGGCGGTGTCGGTGCCCTGGCCGGCCGGAATCCTGTCTGTGAGTGGTGTAGGAGTCTGTTGGATTCATGGAAGGTGGAGAGCTGTTGATTGACAAATTTCTCCGCCACCTTGCTGATTCCAGGTAGTAGGGAAATGGGTCGGTAGTTGCCCAACTCTAGGGGGTCAAGATGGGATTTTTTTAGCAGTGCTCTGACTCTGGCTCTTTTCCAGTTGGGGGGGACGATGCCCTTATCTAGAGAGGAGTTTATTAGGCTGGTAATGAGAGGGGTCACAGTGGGTGTCACGAGTTTCAGCTTATTCAGGGGGGCAGGGTCAATTGGAGAGCCACACTTGATTGAGTTTAAGATGGTGGGGAGCATCTCCTTTGTCAGCGGGGAGAAGGAGTCCAGGAGAGGGACATTGAGAGAGGGGATTGGAGGGGGGAATCTGGACGGTAGTCGGGAATAGGGAGGGTTTTTAGGATGTCTAGAATTTTAGTGGAGAAAAACTCTGCTAGTTCGTTGCATCTATAACCTGAGGGGTCGCTGGCAGGTTGTAGATCAGGAACTTTCAGCAGTGTTTTGATGATGCGAAATGTTTCCCTAGAGGAGTTGGAGGAGGCTTGGATTTTATCTTCGAAGAAGGCCGCCTGTTTTTTTTTAGGTTAGCCTTATAGGATCTCATGGCTGCTTTATATTATATTTTTTTTGTTGTCGGTCCAGTCCTTCCTCCATAGGCGTTCGAGTTTACTCATATGGGTGAGTCTTCTCTTGAGTCATACGTTAGTCTCATAACAGTAACCATGGTATTGAGTCATTAAGTCCTGTGGTGTCGCTTTTTAATCTGAACACCCATTTTTGTTCTTTATAAAAGAGAAACTTAGTTTTGTCGGAGACATGTGGTGGTATAAACGGTTTCTCTAGAAACCAAGACCTAGATTAACTCAATATGAGGCATTAGAAGAATGGGAAACTGAATCATTTGAGAAAAACGTAGACGAGGAAAATTTACAGGATTCTATACAAGATGTATGAATGGGACGCGTGAAGAACAAATGGAACAGTGGAGAAGAGCAATGGTAAAAACAAATTGAAACACTTGATTATGACAATGTATTGAGAATCAGAAGATGAATTATTGGTGGAAATTTTAACTAAAAAAAACACGATATCAAGAAGGACCGAATAAAATTAACCTGAGTGCACCAGTATTAGGACCACCTTTAATTCCACAGGTATTACATGATCAGCCAGTCAATAGAGTTTTATATGATAAAGAAAAGAAGCATTGAATAGAAATAGGGAAAAACTAATACAGAAAATAATTCAATTAAATGTAAATCCTGAAGCATTGACAATACTTGTATTTATAGGACCTGTTTTTCCTTTGTCTGGAGATGAGGTAAACTGTCCAAAGCCTCAAGTTGCAGCGATTCCTTTGTATAATCCCAGAAAAGAGTTTATAATTACTGATGACCAAACCAGTGAGAGTAATTCCGTAATTTCATTAATGGATCTACCTATAAGAGACTCAATGAGTAAGATCCCAAGAGAGAGGTCGGCCTAGTAGTTCTAAAGAAGGAAGGTCAGTGACATCCTGAAGAGTCTGAAGTGCAACAGCAGTAACTCCAGAAGATTTAGAAAGATAGGCACAAGGGATGGAAAAGCAAAGCTCACCTCCTAAAATATTATATATTTACATGCTGAAAGTAGAATTAGAAGAAATTATAGATGGAAATGTGGGAATGTGAGATTTAATACCTACAATGTAGAAGACGTGTTGTTTATATGCAGAAGCATAACCAGAAATGCGAGATTGTTTCATGAAAAATTAACTGAACTTTCATCTGAGATGGGAATAGACATAGGGTGTTCAAAAGTTTTAGAAAAGCCCTATCAAGTGGATTTTTCTGACAAATATTTAGAAAATATGAATGTGTCTGGAAGGAAGTTACAAGTAAAAGAAATACTGAATATTTTACAGAAATTGGGAGACATTGACAAATGGAGAGTAAGGTGGTTGAAGAAAAAGGAGGAAGCCCAGGCAAAAGAAGCGTCTACTGCATATTTATTGAAAGAGACAGGGAAAGTAGAAAGATTGTGTCCCATGAGAGAGGTACCTGGTGTAGGGTACGTTCATGTTCCATGGAGTCGACAAGATATTTTGTCATTGACAAATGATTTTCCAAAGTTGAGAGAAAAGCCAGTTGAATGGTACAAGCAAGTTGAGAGATTTGTGAGGGTTTCAAATGTTCTGTTGAAAGATCTAGATGGTTTATTTGACATAGTGGTGCCTGCACATTTATGGACAGAATGTAAGATCACAGTTGATTGGCCTAGGGAAGAGTATCCAAAAGATTTGAAAACAGGAGCACCATCCTATGATGCAATGAAGACATAGCACCAAGTAATTACTTTTTTAAAAGGGAAAATTCCTCCAAAAGAAACAGATTGGGTAAAGATAGATAAAACGCCACAAAAGCCAACAGAATATGTTCATGCTTATTATGAACGATTGTTACAGGTGCTTAAGCAGTACAGCGGGTTTGAGAACATTGGAGACAAGGATATGGGTCATTTTGTGTATCAATATGTTTATGGTTTGAAACCCGAGATTAGTCAAATGATTCAGCAACATATGCTTTGCTGGCAAAGCAAAAGCATTGATGAAAATTTTGAAATATGGCAAATACTGTGGTAATGACACTGGGGCTAGACATAAAAAGCTAAAAGAGAAAATTATGTGGGCACAAGTGAAATTGGCAGAACAGCAGGAAATAAAATTAAATGGTCAAACGGAAGGTCAGGTAAAAGAACAGAATCAGAGTGATAGTGTGGCAAGTGGTGGTAAACAAAAGGGACAAATGAGTAGAGATGATGCAAAGAAAAGGTTTCCTTGTCATGAATGCGTAAAGCTTGGATATTGAAAAAACGAGTGTAAGAATATTCCGAATAATAATGAGCTAAATCAAAATTTAAATCCACAGACGCAGAATGAGATGTTTATGAATCAACCGCAGCAGGTAGTTAAGCAGAAGCGTCAGTTGCCACCTGCCCCTATGCAACATTTTGTGAATCAGACACAGTACAATACAGACGCTGGATCTCAAGGAAGTGGTAAGAAAAATTCAGTGGTTTCACAATATTTTCTGCAAAACAATAATGATAAAAATAGACATGTGCAATGACGGTGCCTGAGGGGGGAGGAAGAGGAGTGCATACTTTGGCGCATCCTTGCCTGTAGATCAGTCAGGTCCATTCACTGATGGGAAAATAGAAGGTAATGATATCACTTCTTATTGGATACTGGTGCTACCCATTCTACTGTGAGAACTGCAGACTTCCCAAACCTACCCCTCTCAGGAGAGTCGATCCAAGTAGTTGGAGTGTCCAACCAGTTTATTAGAACACCAGTCACAAAACCTATGGAGGTGAAAATTGGGACTTTTAAAGAGATGCATACATTTGAAGTTTGTGAATCTAGTCAAGTGACTTTATTAGGTAGAGATCTCCTATGCAATATGAATTGCACAGTTTATTGTACACCGCATAGTGTTGCCATTCAGACCCCAGATGAAGATATGGTATACAAAATAACGTTAGCTAAACATGGTACAGAAATTGATGAGATGTATTCTCTGATGACAAAGAATGATTTGCCAGAAGAACTGAAAACATCTGTGAATCTAGAAGTGTGGGGTTTTACTGGAAAAGTAATAGGTCTAATAGTAGATGTAGACGCGGTAGAAGTAACCGTAAAAGAAGGTTCAGTCGATAATACAAAATGAGTCCAGAAGTCAAAGCAGGAGTGGCTACCAAAATTGACCAAATGGTTAAACAAGGCATTTAAAATTAAATAATGAGCAGTCCTTTCAATTCGCCTATAATAGAACTTAAAAAGCCTAGCGGAAAATATCAGATAGTGCAGGATGTAAGATAGATTAATAAGATTGTAGTACCATGTTGTCCTGTAGTACTAAATTCAGCAGTAATTCTATATCAGATACCCTGGAACGCTGGATAGTTTACTGTAATTGATCTATGCCAGGCCTTTTTCTCAATTCCTTTACACCCTGACAGCCAGTATCTCTTTTCTTTTAAATTTGAGGATCATATCTATGTATGGAATCGAGTCCCTTAAGGGTATACCGAAAGTCCTTCAATTTTCAATCAAATTTACTTGTGGCGTCAAAATCTAGAGATGAGTGTTTTACTGATTCAATTGCATTACTAAATCAGTTGGCTGATGGGGTTCACAAGGTATCTCTGACGAAGGAAAGTGACCACTGAGAGAATCAGAATAATCAAGCAAATGCAATTGCCACAAATGCAGCAAGAGAACAGAATATTTATTGGAGTTGTAGGATATTGCAGACAGTAGATTATGGGTTTTTTCTTACTGGTGAAGCCATTAATTCAGATGACACGAAAAAGAGTAAAAGATCCAATAGCTTGGGATGATGAAAGTGTAGAAGCATTTGTAAAATTGCGAAACTGTTTATGTGTTTATGTGAAGCCCCAGCCTTAGGTATGCCTGACTATATGAAATAATTTGCACTATTTTGATGTGATAGAGAAGGTTGTGCACTCTCAGTCTTAACACAAAGACACAGATTAAGTCAACGTCCGGTAGCATATTTTTCTACTACTTTGGATCCTGTGGGTTCAGCATTACCTGGCTGCTTAAAAGCAGTAGCTGCTACTTGTATGAGCATAGAACAAAGTGAGTCAATTGTAATGGGACACCCAGTGAAAGTGTATGTTTCACATTTAGTCGAGATTCTATTAACAAGAACTCAAACTCAACATCTTACCCCTAGTCGGATGACCAAGTATGAAAGAGTAATTCTAGGAGCAGAAAATGTGACTGTAATGTGGTGTACCATGGTAAACCCGGCTACACTATTACCGGACTCAAAATGTGCAGAATTAAGAGATATGGGAGAACATGATTAGTTAGATGTGACCGAGATGTGCACTAAGCCCCGACCTGACATACAGGAAGAGCCTCTGAAGGAACCCGACCATGAACTATTTGTTGATGGCTCCTGTCTTAGGCTTGAGGAAGGAGGATTGAGTGCAGCTTATGCGGTATGCAAATCAACTGGAGTTATTTAAGCATCCTGTTTACCTGGGGTCAAGTCTGCACAAGTAGCCAAATTGATAGCTTTAATAAAAGCATGCAAAATTGTGAAAAGTTAGAAAGTGACCATATTTACTGATAGCCAATATGGTTACGGGGTTGTGTACGATTTTGGCCAACTTTGGATGCAGAAGGGATTTATGGCTTCATCAGGATCCCCTATAAGGAATGGGAAATTTGTGAACGAACTATTGGAAGCAATACAATTGCCAAAAGGACTAACAGTGATCAAGTGTGCTGCTCACCATTTAGGAAATGACTATGTGACAGCTGGCAATACATATGCTGACCAGGTTGTTCAATATTGTGCTAGAAACAACATGCCAACAAACAGAAAAATGGAAACAAGTGGAAACAGCTGCCAATTTATGTCATGGCAGAAACCGGTCCCCGGAAGCTTGTTTCCTTCCCAGTATAAGAATTGGCTTGGTAGTTTGGTTTGCTCTGTTCCCATCATGCACTGGGACAGGAACAGACTAATTTGCATATAGCCAAGTTCTGAGCTGGGATGGTGCAGTGAGCTAAAAAACGGTGATGGATCAAGCCCTGATCTTTGGACTGGGTAAGAGTGGTCTGCTTAATTCAGGCACTCTGTTCATCACCACCCCCTTTTCTGAATCATTTTGTCCACCACAAGCGTGGAAGGGTATACTCAGATGTGAGTCCCTTGCTCATTGCACCATCAGGATTCAAGCAAGCCGGGCCGACGACGCCTGAAATGGCAGAGACCGGTCCCCGGAAGCTTGTTTCCTTCCCAGTATAAGAATTGGCTTGGTAGTTTGGTTTGCTCTGTTCCCATCATGCACTGGGACATGAACAGACTAATTTGCATATAGCCAAGTTCTGAGCTGGGAATTATGCAGTGAGCTAAAAAACGGTGATGGATCAAGCCCTGATCTTTGGACTGGGTAAGAGTGATCTGCTTAATTCAGGCACTCTGTTCATCACCACCCCCTTTTCTGAATCATTTTGTCCACCACAAGCGTGGAAGGGTATACTCAGATGTGAGTCCCTTGCTCATTGCACCATAAGGATTCAAGCAAGCCGGGCCGACGATGCCTGAAATGGCAGAAACCGGTCCCCGGAAGCTTGTTTCCTTCCCAGTATAAGAATTGGCTTGGTAGTTTGGTTTGCTCTGTTCCCATCATGCACTGGGACAGGAACAGACTAATTTGCATATAGCCAAGTTCTGAGCTGGGATGGTGCAGTGAGCTAAAAAACGGTGATGGATCAAGCCCTGATCTTTGGACTGGGTAAGAGTGGTCTGCTTAATTCAGGCACTCTGTTCATCACCACCCCCTTTTCTGAATAATTTTGTCCACCATTAGCGTGGAAGGGTATACTCAGATGTGAGTCCCTTGCTCATTGCACCATCAGGATTCAAGCAAGCCGGGCCGACGACGCCTGAAATGTCAGAAACCGGTCCCCGGAAGCTTATTTCCTTCCCAGTATAAGAATTGGCTTGGTAGTTTGGTTTGCTCTGTTCCCATCATGCACTGGGACAGGAACAGACTAATTTGCATATAGCCAAGTTCTGAGCTGGGATGGTGCAGTGAGCTAAAAACGGTGATGGATCAAGCCCTGATCTTTGGACTGGGTAAGAGTGGTCTGCTTAATTCAGGCACTCTGTTCATCACCACCCCCTTTTCTGAATCATTTTGTCCACCATAAGCGTGGAAGGGTATACTCAGATGTGAGTCCCTTGCTCATTGCACCATCAGGATTCAAGCAAGCCGGGCCGACGACGCCTGAAATGGCAGAAACCGGTCCCCGGAAGCTTGTTTCCTTCCCAGTATAAGAATTGGCTTGGTAGTTTGGTTTGCTCTGTTCCCATCATGCACTGGGACAGGAACAGACTAATTTGCATATAGCCAAGTTCTGAGCTGGGATGGTGCAGTGAGCTAAAAAACTGTGATGGATCAAGCCCTGATCTTTGGACTGGGTAAGAGTGGTCTGCTTAATTCAGGCACTCTGTTCATCACCACCCCCTTTTCTGAATCATTTTGTCCACCATAAGCGTGGAAGGGTATACTCAGATGTGAGTCCCTTGCTCATTGCACCATCAGGATTCAAGCAAGCCGGGCCGACGACGCCTGAAATGGCAGAAACCGGTCCCCGGAAGCTTGTTTCCTTCCCAGTATAAGAATTGGCTTGGTAGTTTGGTTTGCTCTGTTCCCATCATGCACTGGGACAGGAACAGACTAATTTGCATATAGCCAAGTTCTGAGCTGGGATGGTGCAGTGAGCTAAAAAACGGTGATGGATCAAGCCCTGATCTTTGGACTGGGTAAGAGTGGTCTGCTTAATTCAGGCACTCTGTTCATCACCACCCCCTTTTCTGAATCATTTTGTCCCCCATAAGCGTGGAAGGGTATACTCAGATGTGAGTCCCTTGCTCATTGCACCATCAGGATTCAAGCAAGCCGGGCCGACGACGCCTGAAATGGCAGAAACCGGTCCCCGGAAGCTTGTTTTCTTCCCAGTATAAGAATTGGCTTGGTAGTTTGGTTTGCTCTGTTCCCATCATGCACTGGGACAGGAACAGACTAATTTGCATATAGCCAAGTTCTGAGCTGGGATGGTGCAGTGAGCTAAAAAACGGTGATGGATCAAGCCCTGATCTTTGGACTGCGTAAGAGTGGTCTGCTTAATTCAGGCACTCTGTTCATCACCACCCCCTTTTCTGAATCATTTTGTCCACCACAAGCGTGGAAGGGTATACTCAGATGTGAGTCCCTTGCTCATTGCACCATCAGGATTCAAGCAAGCCGGGCCGACGATGCCTGAAATGGCAGAAACCGGTCCCCGGAAGCTTGTTTCCTTCCCAGTATAAGAATTGGCTTGGTAGTTTGGTTTGCTCTGTTCCCATCATGCACTGGGACAGGAACAGACTAATTTGCATATAGCCAAGTTCTGAGCTGGGATGGTGCAGTGAGCTAAAAAACGGTGATGGATCAAGCCCTGATCTTTGGACTGGGTAAGAGTGGTCTGCTTAATTCAGGCACTCTGTTCATCACCACCCCCTTTTCTGAATCATTTATGTCATTTTCAGCTAATGAGACATGGGAAGAGGTGAAACAGTTGCAGGATGAAGTGGAAGAAAGTGAAAGGCAAAACTGAATAAAGAAGGGTTGTGAAAAGAGGGCAGAAGATGAAGTGTGGGTGTCCCCTGATGGCAGACCAGTTATGCCAGATTGTTTACTCTCACACATGGTGAGAATGTACCATGGAGACACTCATGTATGCAGGGACTCTATGATATGACTATTCAGACAACATTGGTACAATCCAAGGTTTAGGGTAGTCATAGAGAGCCTGTGCCAGAGATGTTTCATTTGTCAGCAAGTAAATCCAGGCAGGAAGACAGTGGTCAGTTGGGGAAGAATCGGGAAAGCAGAAGGACCTTTCATAAGGTTACAGCTAGACTTCATATCATTACCACCATGTAGGGGAATGAAATATGTCTCAAAATGGGTGGAAGCATACCCTACTAGGAGAAATGACAGTATAACAGTTGCCAAATTATTGTTGAGGGAACTGATCCCACATTTTGGTTTTCCAGTAACTTTAGAATCAGATAGAGGACCTTATTTCAATAATGAAATAATTTGAATAATCCGTGAAGCATTTAACATTGAACAGAAACTGCACTTCGCATACCACCCAGAGGCTTCCTGAGTGGTAAAACAATTGAATGGCACAATTAAATTGAGACTGGCCAAGGTATGTGCATCCACCTCGATGAGCTGGCCAGATGCTTTGCCTCTTGTACTGATGGGGCTCAGAAGTATTCCTGACAGAAACACTGGATTGAGCCCACATGAGATCATCATGGGAAGAGCAATGAGACAAGCATGTATTCCAGGACATAAATTGCTGAATATATCTGATGACCTGGTATTGGATTATTGCAAAGGTTTGGCTGACCTAGTGTGTTCTGTCTCTCACCAGGTTGGAGAAGACGCAATGATCAGGCAGCCAGATCAAGCATATGATTTGAATCCAGGAGATTGAGTGGTAGTAAATAATCACACCCAAGAGTCGTCCCTAGCTCCAAGGTGGGACGAACCACGACAAGTCATATTAGTCACCACCACAGCAGTGAAGTGTGCAGGTCTACCAAACTGGATTCATGCCAGTCATACCAAAAGGGTGCCAGCCCCTGATGAAGGACGACCATAACTGACTCAAACAGTTGGGGCAGCTGAGGGTTGTACAGTCCAAGAATCTATAGCACAAGGTTCAAGGGAGACTGACAGAGAACAACCGAGCCCAAGTCAGGAGGATTGGATACCAGTGGTTGACATAACGGAAGTGCTTATCAAAACAAGAAGTAGAAATAGATTAGAGGAGCAGGAGATTAGATAGGAGCAGATAGGTATAGAAGAACATGCTCAGAAAAAAGAGAAGTGGTGAAAAGAGTGACCCTGTGCAGGACTAGATAGAGAGGTCATCTATCCTGTCCTGATTCCTGTTCTGAAGCCTTCGGTCGCCAGATCTTCCCTTGGGGACCCTTCCCAGCCCCTTGGCCAGGGGTTTGGTTTTCACACCATACTCGGTAACTATAATTATATGTCTGTTTATGTGCCTATGTCCTTTTCTCTCTATCCCAGGGGTCTCTAACCTTTTGTGTAGTCAGAGCTACTTCTGGCCAGTTAAAATCGCCGTGAGCTACTGAACCCGAAACAACTCGTGCATTTTTCCGTGAGACCCCCCATGCCCAGTTTAATTGACTTTAAGCCTAATTTCATCAGAGCCCATACTGTGGTTTGAACAAAATACCCAAGACAGGCCTGACTTAAGAGTTCCTTAGAACACCAAAAGGAACGACTTTGGATTTGTGACGCTTCAAGACATTTCAATTAATAGGTCCTAAATTAAGGTCCAAAATTAAGACCTCGTTTTTTGTGCCTTTCTGCCCTCTGTTCCACTCGTTTTTTGTGCCTTTCAGCCCTCTGTTCCACTCGTTTTTGCTTCATTTTTTGTGCCCTTCTGCCCTCTGTTCCACTCGTTTTTTGTGCCTTTCTGCCCTCTGTTCCACTCGTTTTTGCTTCATTTTTTGTGCCCTTCTGCTCTCTGTTCCACTTGTTTTTTGTGCCTTTCTGCCCTCTGTTCCACTTGTTTTTTGTGCCTTTCTGCCCTCTGTTCCACTCGTTTTTCCTTCATTTTTTGTGCCCTACTGCCCTCTGTTCCACTCGTTTTTTGTGCCTTTCTGCCCTCTGTTCCACTCGTTTTTGCTTCGTTTTTTGTACCTTTCTGCTCTCTGTTCCACTCGTTTTTGCTTCATTTTCTGTGCCCTTCTGCCCTCTGTTCCACTTGTTTTTTGTGCCTTTCTGCCCTCTGTTCCACTTGTTTTTTGTGCCTTTCTGCCCTCTGTTCCACTTGTTTTTTGTGCCTTTCTGCCCTCTGTTCCACTCGTTTTTGCTTTGTTTTTGTGCCCTTCTGCCCTCTGTTCCACTCGTTTTTTGTGCCTTTTTGCCCTCTGTTCCACTCATTTTTGCTTTGTTTTTTGGGCCTTTCTGCCCTCTGTTCCACTCGTTTTTTGTGCCTTTCTGCCCTCTGTTCCACTCGTTTTTGCTTTCAGCTCTCTGTTTCACTCGTTTTTGCTTCATTTTCTGTGCCCTTCTGCCCTCTGTTCCACTCGTTTTTTGTGCCTTTCTGCCCTCTGTTCCACTCGTTTTTTGTGCCTTTCTGCCCTCTGTCCACTCGTTTTTGCTTTGTTTTTGTGCCCTTCTGCCCTCTGTTCCACTCGTTTTTTGTGCCTTTCTGCCCTTTGTTCCACTCATTTTTGCTTCGTTTTTTGTGCCTTTCTGCCCTCTGTTCCACTAGTTTTTGCTTCGTTTTCTGTGCCCTTCTGCCCTCTGTTCCACTAATTTTTTGTGCCTTTCTGCCCCCTGTACACTCGTTTTTGGTACCTTTCTGCCCTCTGTTCCACTTGTTTTTGCTTCGTTTTTTGTGCCCCTCTGCCCTCTGTTCCACTTGTTTTTTGTGCCTTTCTGCCCGCTGTTCCACTTGTTTTTTGTGCCTTTCTGCCCTCTGTTTCAATCGTTTTTGCTTCGTTTTCTGTGCCCTTCTGCCCTCTGCTCCACTCGTTTTTTGTGCCTTTCTGCCCTCTGTTCCACTCGTTTTTTGTGCCTTTCTGCTCTCTGTTCCATTCGTTTTTGCTTCGTTTTTTGTGCCCTTCTGCCCTCTGTTCCACTCATTTTTTGTGCCTTTCTGCCCTCTGTTCCACTCGTTTTTGCTTTGTTTTCTGTGCCCTTCTGCCCTCTGTTCCACTCGTTTTTTGTGCCTTTCTGCCCTCTGTTCCACTCGTTTTTTGTGCCTTTCTGCCCTCGGTTCCACTCATTTTTGCTTTGTTTTCTGTGCCCTTCTGCCCTCTGTTCCACTCGTTTTTTGTGCCCTTCTGCCCTCTGTTCCACTCATTTTTTGTGCCTTTCTGCCCTCTGTTCCACTCGTTTTTCCCTCGTTTTTTGTGCATTTCTGCCCTCTGATCCACTCGTTTTTTGTGCCTTTCTGCCCTCTGTTCCACTCATTTTTTGTGCCTTTCTGCCTTCTGTTCCACTCGTTTTTCCCTCATTTTTTTGTGCCTTTATGCCCTCTGTTCCACTCGTTTTCCCCCTTGTTTTTTGTGCCCTTCTGCCCTCTGTTCCACTCGTTTTTTGTGCCTTTCTGCCCTCTGTTCCACTCGTTATTTGTGCCTTTCTGCCCTCTGTTTCACCAGCGCTCTCTGACGCCTTGTCAACCATCCCTCCCACGGGATCTCTAATTCCACCACTGAGCTTACCTGCGGTGGAAGGCACGTCTCCTGGCGTTGGCAGGCACGTCTCCTGGCTGCTTCTGGCCGTAGAAGTCACGTCTCCTACTGCTCCGCGCTGGCACCCGTCGCACAATGGCAGACAGTGCGATGCCAGCGCGTTTTCAGTACACAATGACGTCACAAGAGTAAGACTCTCACGAGAGGAGTCTGCAGCTCCAGGAGAGGAGTGTCATCCCCTTCGCCCGCCCCCACCCCAGCTTAGCTCCAACCCGAGCAGCTGGTTTGGGTGAGGGCGGGCAAATGGAGCCGGAAAGGCTAATAGCACAAAATACCACCAAATACTACTGAAGGGCAACATGAGCTACTGGTAGCTCGCGATCGACCGGTTGGAGACTCCGGCTCTATCTTCTCCTTTCCATGCATAGTCATATACCACCTATACCACCCTCCAGGCAACTCCAACGAATTTGGAGCTCAGCTGTCGGACCTGATCACCCAATCCGCACTCAACAACGACAACAGCATAATTCTGGGCGACCTCAACCTAAAATGGAACGAAACAAAAAACCCGCTCATTCAATCTCTCAACAGCCTTCTGCAAGACAACGATATGATCCAACACTGCTCAGAGGAAACACACCACAGGGGAGCGATCCTGGGTGCAATCATTGCGGACAAAAATTCAATCACGGTTGACCACATCATCCCAGTGGACTGGTCCGACCACCACATCATACTTTTTCATATCAACCAACCGTCCCTATCCCAACCACCTATTCAGGCCTCTCCTAAATGGGTCAGGAACACAACCCGAGTTCCCCGAGACAAACTAGAAGAAGGACAAAGCACGCTCCTCCCAATCACGGCGGAGCACCTCTCAACCACGGAACTCACCTCGCTCTACCATTCCAACTTGGTGCTCACCATGGCACCCTTGAAACTAAAAAAACCCAGAAGCACCCCCTCCAGGTCCTGGTTCACCACAGACATAAATGAGGAAAGAAGACACCTCAGAACCCTAGAGAGAACCTGGAGGAACAACCCCTCCTCCCTCCATCGTGATCAACTCAAGGCATCATGCAGAAACTACTATAAACACATCAAGAGCAAAAAGACAACCTTCTTCTGTTCTGCCTTAGACAATGCTAAAAACCGCCCCAAAGAACTCTTTAACATCATTAGGAGCCAAACATCCAATCCAGTGACAGCCAACTGTGACAACTTTGCAAGCTTTTTCAACTAAAAAATCACCAAAATTGATCGATCGCTCAGCACTAAGCCCTCCACCCCCACGAAGATCTCGACACCAGCAACAAATTGCAATACCCTAGAAATCACGCCTACTCGCTGGTCATCCTTCCGTCCCGTCCAGGAAGAAGTGATAAGGAATCTGGTCGCCACCGCTAAACCCTCTGCCCACTCCCTCGATCAGCTACCCACGAGACTGACTAAAGACCTGAAGCTTACACTAGCCCCAATTTGGTGCAAGGTTATCTGACTGAGCGAGGGAACCATTGCAGACTGCCTCAAAATAGGACAAGTCACGCCGCTACTAAAAAAACCTGGCCTTGACCCTAAGGACATGAACAACTTTAGACCGGTATCAAACCTTCCTCTCTTATCCAAAATTCTAGAAAGATGTGTTCTGCCACAGTTAACCCAACACCTAGAGAAAGGGCTGCAGCACCGAAACCGCAATCTTAAATGTCTTAGACGATCTTCACATGTCACTTGACTCTGACCAATGTAGCCTTCTCATCCTTCTAGACCTTTTGGCCGCGTTTGACACAGTTGACCATACCCTGCTCCTCAAAGTCCTCCAGGAGAGCACGGGTATTGAAAAGACTGTGCTAAAATGGTTCTCCTCTTTTTTCAACAACCGCACACAAAGAATACAAATCAATAGCTTTGAGTCTGACCCCCTCCCCGTTAGCAGAGGAGTTCCACAAGGGTCAGTTCTCTCCCCACAACTTTTCAACATCTACATGGAACCCCTCACCTCACTTCTAAGGAACTCCAACATCCCCTTCCACCTCTATGCGGACAACACACAACTTTATCTGGAAACCACCTCGATCGCAGACATTCACAGACTCAATGTCACGCTTATTGAGGTCCAACATTGGCTCTCAACCAACCACCTCAAACTCAACCAAGAGAAAACAGAAGTGCTCCTCATCTCTAATAGAGATGAAAAACCCCAAATCATAGAATGGCTCAAAGCCATAGACGCCTTCAATGGTGCCCTTGCGCCAACGGACTCGGTGAACTCCCTAGGGATTACCCTCAACACCAAACTGGACAGGAAAAAACACATCTCAAAATTTGCCAAAAGTGCGTTCCTTAATCTGAAACTGCTCTACAAAATAAAACCCTTCCTCCCCCCCGAAAGATCTTAAACAGGCCACTCAGGCATTGGTGCTCTCCAGAATTGACTATGGTATCGCAGCACTGACCGGGACAGCAAAATTTCACCTAGGGCCTCTTACCACTACCCTCAACGCTGCAGCAAGAATGGTCACAAGAACGAAGAAATACGAGCACATCTCACCGGGACTCAAGGAACTGAAGTGGCTCCCTATCGACCAACGAGCCAGCTTCCGTACAGCTTGCCTTATGCACAAAGCCCTGCACACAGGCAAACCAGAATATCTGGCCGCCAAACTGAAAAGGGCCGGTCAGTCCAGGAACCTCAGAAGTTCCAACACGCTTCTACTCATCCCACTGAAATCACGGAAACACAAAACCTCTAATAAATCCTTTGGGGGAAATGCTCCCAAGATCTGGAACTCCATCCCCCCCTCCTTCCCGAAATTCAAGATACTTCTCAAAGCCCTCTTCCTAGAGTGCTCTCAACTGTAACGAGAAATCCACTATTGACTGGGGGAAGGACTGCTATTTCCCCTTCTTGAAATCCCACAGCCTTAAGACGCGCTCTCAAACTCTGTTCCATATTGCTCTTAAGTTGGTGATCTGCAGATTATTATTTCTCTTTTTGCTCTTTGTTCTTGTTTTCCGCCCAAAATTTCTTGTTCATAACTACATGCTGTGAAGCGCTCTGATACCCTTGGGTCCAGCTAGCGCTATACAAAACTTAAATAATAAATAAATATATAAAAACTTAATCTTCCTTCTTATGAATAATGGTGACAGTACTGTACTTGTAAGTGGTTTACATGAAATCAATCTAGATAAAGATTTAAATTATTTCCCAAGTCTGTGGTTATTACATCAAAATAAGTAGATTGTATTGACGACATTTCACCATCAACTAGTTCAACTAATTTGGTCCATTGACCAGAGGAAAGAACTTTTTGATCAGTGAAAGATTAGTTGAGAATAAGGCAAGACTAATCTAGAATGATAAAAGCACAAACAAATATAACCCAGCGGTTTATTACCAGGTAGTGTGTATGTGTGTTTATGGGCCCAGGTGAGTATATGGTATTAGATTACCTGTTGCGGGTAAACCGCTGGATCACCTGTAACCTGTGTTTTTTCAGTGAATTTCTAGGGTTTTTAAATGCTAATTTCTAACTATAACATGCCTGAAACCTGTTTTTTTATGACTTTCAAAGGTTTTTTAAATGATTATTTCTAACTATAACGTCCCTCTTAAATCCCCTTGAATCCTGAGGGTCCGTGGGGGCCACCTAGCCCACCTGATACCTCCAGTAAGTGCCACAGAGCTGCATTGCAGAGAGGTGTTCCGAGCTCACGCCCCTTTTTACACCATTCTGCAAAAGCGCCTTGTGGCGCACTGCTGCTCGTAGGATGAAGTCCACTGAACACAAGAGGACCTCATTGCCCCACCAGCAGTGCACCAGAAGCTGAGTTTGCAGAGTGGTGTAAAAAAGGGTGTGGCCTTGGATCACCTCTCTGCATGGACCCTCAGGGTTGAAGGGGACTAAATACCCCAATTTACAACGTGCCCGAGGGCTCATTTACACACTTGTTGTTTCAGGCCCCGCCCCTTCGCTGCACGAATGTGCAAACGCACCCCCTCATGTGTTGTAAGTTGGGGAATTAAGTCCCCTTCAATCCTGAGGGTCACTGGGGGCCAACTAGCCCACCAGGTACCTCCAGTAGGCGCCACAGAGCTGCATTGCAGAGAGGTGTAGAAAGGGGCGTGGCATCGGACCACCACTCTTCAACACACCTCTGTGGCACTTACTGGAGGTACTTGTTGGGCTAGTTGGCCCCCAGGGACCCTCAGGATTCAAGGGGACTAAATCCCCCAATTTACAACGCCCCAGGGGACTTGTTTGCACACTTGTTGTTTCAAGCCCTGCCCCCTCGCTGCACCACTGTGCAAACGCACCCCCTGGTGCGTTGTAAGTTGGGGGATTAAGTCCCCTTCAATCCTGAGGGTCCCTGGGGGCCAACTAGCCCACCAGGTACCTCCAGTAACCGCCACAGAGCTGCATTACAGAGATGTGTACATTAAAATTAGGCCCAGGGAGGTGTGCCCCCGCACATAATCAATAAAGCCCTGTGGGGGTGGCGGTCCCTGGGGTTGCTGGGACCCCGTGGGCCCCTGCTAATAAATTGGCAGTGCCCCCAGGACCTGGCCAACTCTGTTTTTTTTTTTAACAAAGCGGGGGAGCCCGCGCTTTGTTTTTTAAAATAATTTTGGCAGGATCCGCAACCCCATCGTGCTTTCCGCAGAAATTATAAAAAAATGAATCCTTTTTTTGGCCCTCGGGGTCCTTGGGGGACCCCTGAGCAGGCCTACTGTGTCAGGGTGTTTCTACCCTGCACCCTTTTCTTGGTTTTTAATGTTTTTTCTACTATTTTCTTGTGACTTGGTTCTACCAAGATACAAGATGGGTGCCAACACTTACTGGTTTGGAGTGTTGACAGCCAATTAGAATGAAGCTCGGGGAGTATTATGGCAAAGTTTTATAAGTCTTTAAAACCATTACGGGGTTGCTTTAACTGCCAATGGAACAGAAGTAACCCTGGGTGTAGTGTGTGTAGTGGCGCTATGCAGAGTGCCACGGAGTTCAAAAGAAACTCCGCACACTCCGCGTAGTCCGCTACGCACCACTCGCCTCCCACCCACCCGTGCATGTGCAGTTTGGAGGAAAAGGTCAGCCCGGGGACGCCGCAGATAAGGTAAGACATTTTTTTTACTCATTAAACCGTTTATTTTAAATGTACATAATTGGTAATAGGGCAGGTGGAAAGCCTCCTTCGCTCCACCGTGGCGGGTGCGGAGTTTCCCCTACTTCGCAGAGCGCGTAGTAGGCAAAACTCTGCACACTCTGCGGGCGGAGCGGAGTTCTCCGCCCACCCTTAAACGGAAGTCTCTCTCTACAGTGTTGATCCAAGAAGAGCTGTAAAGGACGAACACCTGAGTGCTTGACATTGTGCATATGATTAAGACCTAGGGAAGGTCGAAACATGTTATGCCACATATCCCTGCAAATAAAAGATGTTTGCATCGTGGAAGCTGCGGTGTGTTTTCTTATGGTATATGTCAAGCGGTGACACTACGCCTGCGAGCCCTGCCCGTGAGGAAGGGCATCCGTTTTCAGCATCAACTTCGTTTAGATTATGTTTAAGGATACCCACCGGCTGCAACAGAATGAAGATAAGATTAACTGTTGGACGTAACTGCCACTGTGCATAAACGGGAGGCCCCTCCAGTCACTGTTGGACATTTAAGCAGTTTTACAGCCAGGGTTTGTAGGGGTCAATTGATCCATACACATACCGTGATCAATAATTACAGAATATTTTGCAGGGAAATGCTTAAGAACTGTGGAAAGCAATATTCCTTATGAGAACAAAGAACAGAATTGTCATTCTATATACTGCATTGGATGCACACAGGCCTAGGTCCAATATGGAAATGTATTACTTGAGGCATTAATGAGGTCATTGTGTGCCAACATTCAATTGAGAGAACGGGATTTTAAAAGTACAATATAAATTTTGAGGACTGAAGTACTGGGTTTTGCAGAACCGGTACTGAACCGGTAACCCAGCGGTGCCAGGGACAATACCCTAAGACTTCGGGTCCTTCCTGTTTCAGACTACAGAAACACAGAGTCTTCTAGGTGAAGTCAAAGATCGAATTTATTGGCTGCAACCAAATAACAGGTATCCTAGAAGTACAACACAGTGTATATTCTCAGGAGACTGCTCAACCTTACAAAACCAACCTTCTCTTTTTATACAAAATATTATGCTTCAGGCAAACATTCTTTACATTACAGTTGACCATTCACATATTTTCACTACAAAGAAAAAGCAGAGTCATGATGACAATCCCACATTTCAGTTTGTTCAGCCCACGATCAATTACCCGGCAAGGCCCAGTATTTTCATCAGATATCGACGGACCCCCAATAAAAACGGGCACCTCCTCCTCGTAAAGCAAGTCATAAAGAAGGAAACAGGGACAGGTGTGTGCAAGATTAGAAAGGGTTTGTGTGCGATGAAAGGTTTATGACATGTTGTGCCCTGATACTATCTCGTTCGGCCACTGGGAGAGGAACTGACCGAACAGGTTTGGCCTTGGGCAGTGGAGTCAGCTTGCCCAGGTCACAGAGAAGTCAGCAAAGGTGTACGTGTCCTTCAGAATCAGGTTTTGGCCTTAGTCACCGGCCTATGTGAGGGCAATCACAAAATGGCTGCCGTACACAAAATGGAACCCGAGGGTTCAGGACGAAAACTGCGATTTCAAGGTGAAATCGTCACTCGAATATGACGAAAATGTTTGTACATAGTGTACTAGCCATTCTCGGTCTTCTGATATCAAAATCGTCATGATACGATGATGTTTATAACATGGGCCCAGAATTTCAAGTACTACAGACCCTCCTTTAGCCCTTACATAGGCAATAACCTATACTCATGCTAATCTGAGTCCAGGTCTATATTCGTAAAGTCATTGAGATGTTGCTGTAGCATCAGCCTATTACTTAGCTCGTCCCTCGATACAGGCTTCCTTACACACGATGTAGCACAGAGGCCACATATAGCAGGAGCACACTGTACGCACAGACAGAACAGGAAAAGAATGGCTAAGATCATTCCAATGACCATCAGAATTTTCCAACCCAGCCGGATACCAGTTCCCAGAACCATCCCATTAACGACCAATCTCTTTTGTCAACATGAATAGATTCGGAAATCTTATGCAGTTGGAGCGTTATCTGGAATGAAAACACAGCAACTCGATTGGATCACCCTACATACCCCATCTCGGTCTGCAAGTATGACGTCTAACGCGACCCTGTTCTGAAGGGTCATAAGACGATCCGACTGGAGCTCAGCAGTCAAGTTACTAAGGGCACCGGCACGGCAAAAAAAACCTCACGAAGTCTCCAAATTCTTGTTCTGCAGTGTCCTCTTCACTGAAGACACCTCTAACTATCCTTGTCTTATGGTAATCTGCCGCAGCTGTGTAGGTGGGAGGCAACAGGAACGAAACAAAGCATGTGCCCGAAAAGTCAGGGGGCAACCATGTATAGGCTCTATCATGGCAGATGAAATAGGTACCCTTAGCTGCTAAGAACGAAGGGGAAGTCTGGGACGCAAAAACATATGTTTCAGTACAGATACTTTTCCCTAACTGAGCTCTGGGATTCTTGCCAATACCTTGCAGACATAAGTGACCCTGATGGGGTACAATCCAAATCGGGGAAGATCTCTCCGCTTGCTGTTTCTCACTCAGAGTAACTCCATATCCGGTCACGTTCCATCCTATATATACTAGTGTCTCTTCCCTCGGGATAGTCTCATAAGAAATATCTTCCTTAATCATGTCTACTATACCCTTAACTAGAGCACTATTCTTAGGATTATCTTCCACAGAACGTAGGGGGTAGGTCTCATGTGCGTAAATGAACATTGTTCTGTATGCCCACACGGAACCATTATGGCTGAAAGGCAGCACCAGATAAGGGATACCTTTATCCGTTGTGTGAGGCATAAGACCACACACCCAACAGTTAGTCGTGTTCATTACTAGTTGGTGTTGGTGCAAAAGCTGAACGAAGGAGTTATTAATAAACTCTAATCTCCTAGCGGATTCATGTTCAGGAAACGGGTGGAAAGAATGCGAGGAAACAGTAGGAGGAGGTATGGGCGATGTAGTGGGTGCAAATGTCACTCTAAAAGAGAATAAAACATATCCTACTAAAAACATCATAACACTGAACAACATAAAAATGCAAAGTATCAAAAAACGTTTCGTGGTCATCATTTTACACATTCTGGCTTTAAAGTTCATTGTTTTGGCAGGTCTCTCCATCTCGAAAAACTCCATCCTCTCTAAAATGCTGCTCGCGATGGTAGGGTGTTCTATGCTAAGGAATGCTTCTGTCAGTCCAGGGCAACTCCCTTAGACCAACCAGAACCGTCGACCTAACGTCTTTGGCTGCACCCCGAAGACTTGGGCAACAGCGACCCTACAGGTGGTTCGAAAAACAAAAATAAAAAAGTTTCTCAGATGAGAGAGCTGCGCTTTCAAAATTTTTAGTAAAGAAAAGAAAAAAAATAAAATTATTTGTCCATAGTTCTCGGCCTCAGATTATAGCGTTGTTTCCCAGATACTGTCTGGTCTTGAAACAGGAGTTCAGGCTCTGTAGTGTCCAATCGAATTGATGGTGGTACAGCTTCCTGCAAAAGATTGTCACTTTCTTTTTCAGTAATTGTTCCTTTTATACGTGTATCACTGAAAGGCAGAAATCGAGGCACAGTTTCAGTCTCTGAGTCAGCACCACCCTCCTGGACCCACCGGTCGTACGGTAGAGGCAAAGGCACCCTCTTGCAGTGTACGCCGTAGAACCAGTTCTCTTTGCCTTCCACTCGCACGGCGGATCTCGTTGACAGCAGGACTAGGTAGGGGCCGGTCCAGCGGGGCTGATTATTCTTTGTCCGCTGGAAATTTTTCACCAAAATCCACGAACCAGGATTGATGGTGTGGCCTGGATCTTCAGATACCTGAGGCAGAGAATCGTGAACCTGTTGGTGTAAAACACGCAATTTAGCCGTCAATTCGTACAAATAGTCAAGCAGTACAGGGTGTTCGATCTCACTGAATTTTTTCGGCCTTGGCACTCCCCATATGTTGGCTGGGCGGTCGAACACAATTTCATACGGACTAAGTCCCACTCGCGAATGTACAGTCATTATTGTTGATAGGAGTGCCAAAGGCAGAGCGTCAGGCCATTTAAGACCAGAGCTTGCTCAAATTTTGGCCAATTTTAGCTTTAACGTGCCATTGTAACATTCTACTAGTCCAGCTGATTGGGGGTGATTTGCAGCGTGAAATTTCTGTTGGATGCCTAGCCCTTCACATACTTTCTTCATTACTCGACCCCCAAATTCACTCCCATTGTCACTCCAGACCATTCTCGGCATTCCAAATCTAGGGAAGAATTCTTTGACAAGGGCTTTAGCTGTGGATAAGGCAGTGTTGTCCTTTAAGGGATATGCTTCTACCCATCTTGAAAAGGCACAAACAACAACGAGTACGTATTTCAGATTGTTGCACCTTTCCATGTGGATGAAATCTAGCTGCAAAACCTCGAACGGATACGTAGGAGGCGCAAAATGACCCGCTGGAGTTGGGGTTCCCCTACCAGGATTGTATTTCAGACACACCATGCAATTTTAGACCACATTCTCTGCACACTTGGGAATTCCAGCGTTTTGCCATACTGAAACCAACAACTTACAAATCCCTTTCACACTGATGTGAGCGATTCCATGAGCCATTGTAACAACTGCAGGCACATACGCATCGGGTAACAACCATCTCTGATGCTCTGACAATTCAACCCAACAACCATTCACATCCAATTTCCCCTTACTCTCTCTCCATGTACTCAACTCTTTCTCTGTAGCTTCAGCTTGAATAGACTTTACACACTCTATCGTGTCTTCACACATTCCAACGTCACCAATCCATCGTGCAGGGCCTGCAACATACATTCGACTCATCACATCCCTCGCTGTTTCTTTTGCGACTTCGTCAGCAAATGCATTTCCACGACCAACATCATCAGTCACCTTCTTGTGTGCACTGCATTTTACAATCGCGACTTGCAACGGCAAAGTAAGTGATTCAAGGAGCTCATTCACCAATTGACCATGCTGAATCTTAGTTCCATGCGAAGTCAGGAACCCAAGTTCTTTCCACAATCGTCCAAAACTGTGAGCCACACCAAATGCATACTGGCTGTCGGTATATATGGTCACTTTCATTCCTTTCGACAACACACACGCTCGTGTAAGTGCAATCAATTCTGCTGCTTGAGCTGAATTATGTGGGATATGTGCAGTTTCAACAATCGTATGCAAAGTCTTAACAGCATATGCCGCAGTCGTATCTCCATTCGGAAGCTTGAAGCATGAACCATCCACCCATAAGGTACCATCACACTTTGCAAGGGGAGTGTCACTAAGATCTATTCTCCCTTTCGTTTCTTCTTCTGTTCTGAGAAAACAATCATGCTGTTCAGAAGTATCTAACTCTGTTTCAATCGGCAACAACGTAGCTGGGTTAAGCGTGTTGCATCTTTTTATGTGCACATGACTCGCTAACAGTGTCAACTCATAACCTGACAACCGAGCACTATTCAGTGCTGTGTCTTGGTTCTGTTTAACAACGTGTCCACTGCATGTGGAACCATCACAATCAATGTATTATTCATAACTAAACCAGCAGACTGCCGAATAGAAACAGCTGCTGCCGCTGTCGCTCTCAAGCAACTCGGCAATGCTTTAGCTACCGGGTCTAAAGTCGATGAAAAATACGCACATGGACGCTGCCTGTTTCCGAACAACTGTGTCAACACAGATAATGCACAACCTTCTTTCTCATGGACATACAATGTAAAGGGCTTACTGTAGTCGGGGGACCCAACACAGGAGCCGAACATAATGCATTGCGCAATTCGGAAAAACTTTTCTGACACTCTTCAGACCATGGAAGGGGATTCGGTGTATCTTTGCAAGTTAATGCCACCAAAGGTTTGGCCAACAAAGAAAAATTCGGTATCCATTTTCTGCAATATGGTGTAATACCCAAGAAAGCACGCACTTCTCTCTGTGTCTTTGGCACACTCAGTTTTGCAATTGCCTGAATTCTTTCTGGGGTCAGTTTCCTTCCCTCCTTCGATAAGAGATGACCTAAGTAGGTCACTTCTTGTCGACAATATTGCAATTTCGAAAGGGACACTTTGTGATGCAAATCAGACAAATGATGCAACAATGACAATGTTGCTTCTTTACATATTTCCTCAGTATCTGCAGCGACGAGCAGATCATCAACGTACTGAATAAGGGTAGCGCCATCAGGTAAAACAATTATGTCAAGCTGTGCTTTTAAAGCTTGACTATATATCGATGGACTTTCACAGTAGCCCTGGGGAGCGCGTTTGAAGCGGAAGCTTCGACCTCCTAAACTGAAGCCGAAGATATCCCTACTTTCCTCAGCAATAGGGACGCTGAAGAAAGCATTCTTCAAGTCAATCACCGAGAACCAGGTAGCGGAAGCTGGAATCATAGTCAATAGGGCAGTGATATCAGGGACAACTGGAAATTGTGGCACAACTATTTTATTCACCTCTCTAAGATCAATCACGAATCTGTAAACAGGTGGCTGAGAAGGATCGGTACGCTTCAAAACAGGCAGAACAGGACTATTGCAAACGTTGCCACTTGTCTCTTCAATTACATCTTTTTCAATCAAATCATAAATTATCGCTAGCAACGCTTTTTCACCTTCACTAGAGATCTTGTATTGGGGAATGCGTGGCATTTTAACATTGGCTTTCAATGTCACAACATATGGCGGTATTTCCAAAAGACCCACATCATTAGGACCAGTGGCCCAAAGAACATCAGGGAGAGACGACAATTCTGTCGGAAGTTTGTCATTCGACAAATACATTGGGGAGACCACTTTCTTACCCAGTGTAAGTTGTACTCCCGAAGGAGAACAATACAAAGTCGCATACAATCTTTTCAACAGATCTAATCCTAACAAGTTTTCACCACAACCTGTGGTTAGAATAAGGGGTGCTTCGAATTCGCAAGGTCCAACAGAAAGGGACATAGGACTAGAAACTGGGTTCCTAACCGGGGCGCCAGAAAAACCTACTGAAACATTCGTTTCACCAGACAAAGGTGCGCCAGGGAGTTTAGAGTGCATAATAGAACTCTTTGTAGCACCAGTATCCAACAGAAAAGGCTCTGACACGCCTGATGTAATCACCTCAACATAAGGTCCACTCTGATCTACTGGAACTGAAACAACTCCCTCTCTCTGTCTATGGCTGTCCTAGCAATCATTACCTTCCATATGCTCATCTTCTGCATAGTAGTCATCAGCATAGTACTGAGCTGTCCTACCAAACGCGTTATTCTGCTGATCAAAACTATTCATTGAATTTTGAGGCGGAAATGAGTGCGCGTTCTGGGGGAAATTTCCACGTCCTCTACCTCTAGGCGCTTGTGGAACACCTCGACCTCGCGTGCTAGAAACACCATTCATACGCTGTAATAAAGCAGGGCAGCTACCTTTAAAATGGCCCTCTTCTTTACAATATGCACACTGATTAGGGCCTACAGGAAAACGTTGTTGAGGATGTTCGGTCCTTTGCGTGTTTCTCTGAAACTGCTGAGGCTGCTGATAGTTACTCTGACCACCACGAGGTGGGTACGCCTGCTGTAAAAGAATCTTTGTCTTTAACTCTTTCGTTTTCTTGTCTGCTCTATCTTTCTCATCTTTATCTCTATTTTCGTAATACTGTGAAGTAGCCAATATCTGTGCTGAAGAGGAAACGGCTCAAGAACTTTCCGAATCTTTTAATTTTTTACAGAACTCAGGAAGCAAATTATGCACGAACTTGTCAACGAACAACCGTTGACCACCTTCTGTACTCATATCTTGACCACTGTGGTCGATAAACGTTTCTTCAAACCTGGTGAAGAAATCAGACACTGTTTCATCTTTCTTCTGCTTACACGCAGACAATTTATCCCGATTCACACGCATCGCGGGCATTAACGTCTTCATGTAATTAATGATCCTACCAGGAAGATCTGCTACTAAAGGCTCGGGTTTAGCACCACCAACTTGTCGGTCATTTGCAGCACTAATATTAGCCCATGAGTCACCTAACTCTTGATCGTGATCCGCATGACGAATCTTTCCCCATAAAGGCTGTGGAACATCATTTCCAAACAACATGTCTATATCCGCTAAATTCATAATGCAAGACAATTCCTTGTAATACCCTGCAGGATTTTTACGGGGATCAGGCAATGTCTGCTTAAGGGCCAAAACTTCAGCGCGCTTCCATGGAACATGTACCCAAACACGCTGAAAGTGTGGCTGAATAGGTGGGTTAGCTGCTAGGTCCCCTTCCCTCCATTGTGGGGGAACTTCTCTCATGGGATATTGTCTCACCTTCTTTTTAACAGAGGAATCAGACTCAAACAGCGACCGAGAAGCACCCTCACTCCTGAATGATAACAATGTCGCAACTGCTTTTTCAACATTGGAACCCACAATTGCGCCTTTCCCAAACTCGAACCGTATATGACATAACTCAGGTGGATTGGGCTCCAAATCATTCTCCTCTAAATCCTCACTCAGGAAAGTATACATTTTCTCAAAAACGTATCTCTGTTTTGGTGCTTCCCACTGATGGAAGACATCCATAACAGACTCTAGCTCATATCTCGTCGGTTCGGTAACCCATTTATGTGCCAAATAATTCAATGTTTCCTTCTCCCTAGAATCAGGCAGTTGGCTACGTAACTGTTTACGCTCTGAGACAGGAGTTACACCTGTTGCTCCAAAGAGAGGATATAGAAGGCTAGCAACAGTGCTAGTCATTCTCTGGCGAACAGAGGGAGAGGGCGATGAAAGGACCGGCGGAAGAGCAGAGTGAGGCAAGGCAGACGCAGAGGCAGTGGCAGGAGGAATACCAGGAGTGGTAGTCGATATAGTGGTCAAAGTTGTAGGAAGTAAAGGCAGAGCAGATGTCAAAGTCGGTGGCCCTTGAGGAGGCTGCACCGGAAGAGTAGGAGCCAACTGAAGAGCAGCCAGTGGTTGTGGAGGAGCAGGAGGCAATACAACCGGGGGTTGCACGACTAAAGGTTGCGGGGGTGCTGTAGCACTCTGCTCATAGGGGGGTGGCGAACTCAATAAATGCGACATTAGGGGGTCTTTTTCAAGGTCTTTTGCTGCATCTTGCTGAAGAGGCGGCAAAACAGGGTAACATTTATCGATAACCATTTTACGTTGCCTGTGCAACTGCTCGCTCCCTTGTTCTTCCTCATCATCTTTATATTGCATAGCAGCTTGCATTATCGAAATACCCTTTTCTCTCTTAACTTTCTTCGCTAATTTAATTTCTTTCTGTTTGGCTTCCTTTCGCCATAGGCGGAAAGAGTCAAACATCGCCGGCCGGGCTTTCTTCTTGAAAAGTTTAACTTCGAGATTATCTAGGATTTCCGTGTCAAAGCTACCATATTGGGGCCATTTTAAAACACCATCTTTTCTGGTGTATCGGATCCATACTTCATTATATGCGATGGGGCCTACGCCATGTTTCACATAAAGTTCATAGGTTGGAGTTCCAATCGGAGGAACCGGACACGAGTCCTCCAATCGGGAATCCCTATTACAACCAAGACAAAACAAATTTCCAAGTCTGCTAAGACCAGGCATCTTCTCTCACTAGTCTAGCTTTAAACTTCAAAGGATTATCGATTACGATAGTCTCGTGAATACACGAGTCCTTCGGCTTTGGTACTTGCAAGTTCCAAATCAAAGATCCCAATGGGATACCTAAACTAAGGACTGGGAGACGCTCCACTTATACTTAACTGAGGTATCGATGACGTCACCAGAAGACTCGTCTATCGTTTCGCTCTACCAATCATCAAGGGTCCAAAACAGGGCGATAGTCAGGGCAGCAGTCCTTCGTAGCCGTTGGGAAGCGGGGAACCTCGCAGCAAAGACTTTCGGACCACGTCGACATGCAGGGGTCGATGAAGTGGCGGCCTTCCTCCAGAATTTTCACACGAAGCTCCTCACGAACCTCTGGCTCGGACCGGTACCGCTGATATCGCCCCACGTTGGGCGCCAACTGAAGTACTGGGTTTTTCAGAACCGGTACTGAACCGGTAACCCAGCGGAGCCAGGGACAACACCCTAAGACTTCGGGTCCTTCCTGTTTCAGACTACAGAAACACAGAGTCTTCTAGGTGAAGTCAAAGATCGAATTTATTGGCTGCAACCAAATAACAGGTATCCTAGAAGTACAACACAGTGTATATTCTCAGGAGACTGCTCAACCTTACAAAACCAACCTTCTCTTTTTATACAAAATGTTATGCTTCAGGCAAACATTCTTTACATTACAGTTGACCATTCACATATTTTCACTACAAAGAAAAAGCAGAGTCATGATGACAATCCCACATTTCAGTTTGTTCAGCCCACGATCAATTACCCGGCAAGGCCCAGTATTTTCATCAGATATCGACGGACCCCCAATAAAAACGGGCACCTCCTCCTCGTAAAGCAAGTCATAAAGATGGAAACAGGGACAGGTGTGTGCAAGATTAGAAAGGGTTTGTGTGCGATGAAAGGTTTATGACATGTTGTGCCCTGATACTATCTCGTTCGGCCACTGGGAGAGGAACTGACCGAACAGGTTTGGCCTTGGGCAGTGGAGTCAGCTTGCCCAGGTCGCAGAGAAGTCATCAAAGGTGTACGTGTCCTTCAGAATCATGTTTTGGCCTTAGTCACTGGCCTATGAGAGGGCAATCACAAAATGGCTGCCGTACACAAAATGGAACCCGAGGGTTCAGGACGAAAACTGCGATTTCAAGGTGAAATCGTCACTCGAATATGACGAAAATGTTTGTACATAGTGTACTAGCCATTCTCGGTCTTCTGATATCAAAATCGTCATGATACGATGATGTTTATAACATGGGCCCAGAATTTCAAGTACTACAGGACTGAAGGACCATTTGTTTTGAAAACACTGATGTACTGCATTGTGGACATTGGAGTCCATGATAATAGATGCACATAAAATAGCACCTTGATGGAATACAATTATGAAAAGTGAAGAAAAAACATGCCAATAATTGTGATCAATATGAAATGGAAACCTATGTGGAGTATTATGGGAAAGTTTTATAAGTCTTTAAAACCATTACGAGGTTGCCTTATTTGCCACTGGAGCAGAAGTCTCTCTACAGTGTTGATACATGAAGAGCTTTAAAGGACGAACACCTGAATGCAACAGCGGCAGTATACAGGATCGAGGACGGGCCCACATGCAGGGTCCATACAAGACTTGATTGTGTGCTCTCCGCACTATACTTCCCATAATGCACAGTCTCATTTGAGCCTCCCATTGGTGGGTGTGTCATATGGCAAATGGTGAAGTGGTCAGCGGTTGCGGACACCTCTTCCGTTAATGCCTCTGAAGAGAAGCACATGGAGCTTCGAAACGTGTCGTGATTTTTCACTTGCTGAAATAAAGGTGATTGCAAGCAAGCTCTGAGTGTCTGGGTGAACTTCTTGGATCGAGAGGTGATTTGGAGCGAATACGGAGGTCTGCCGTGACCTGACCTGGACCGCTTGTGACAGCTGCAGTGCTCATACTGGCATTGGTGGAGTGTTTTATATATATATATATATATTTATATATCCACAACCAGTTTATCGAGAGTAAGTCCGAGCCTCTTACAGTGGTGGGCTGTGGTGGGGTCGCGAACCCCTTAAATCCAAGCGCAAATGTTTCCTTGCTCCTCGAGGGAAAAGAATGAAGCCACAGCATACAAGTTTCTTAAACAGCGTGTTTAATCTTTGGTCACGGCCAAAATCACTCAACGCGTTTCGGAGCTGGGCTCCTTTGTCACGAGTACAAGTGCATAGAACGAGTGTGTGTTTATACATTATCAGTCAGTTCACTTTCTGGTCATGGACAGTGATGACATACTCAAAAAGAACGGCATATCGTGGTTACAGGAGCTAGTATGACACAATAATCTTTCTAATCAGCAAAATAAATTAATTTAAACATTTTTGATTGAACATATCACTCTGTTCATAATTATCAGCACATAATATTGTTGGTTGTTTTTGGCGAAAAAGGAAAACTTTATTGTTCACACAGTGAAAAATCATAGTTTCGTGCTACCTTATTGTCCAGTGATTCACTAATATGCCGTGTTGTGTTATATTATCAGTCCATGAAATAATACATTTATAAATAAACTTAAAACATACTGATGGTTTTAGACGTGCCTGTCTTTATGAGAACTCATATTGTTGGCATTATTCATCAACTCTCGTTTCCACTCAAGTGTTGGTCATTCAGCCCCAGTGGGCATTGTTTTGCACATCTTGCCTTGACTCTGTGTTTTTAAGATTATTCCTGCCCCAGCGGGCTGGTTTTTGCCACAATTTTCCACAAAAACGTAAATGTGTTGATCATATATGTAGTTGCTTGATTCTTCCATTCAGACGTGTACTATAATAAAGGTGCTGTGAGTTCATTCAAAACTTCTCAGATTCTATGTGCTGATTATAACTTCATTCGTGCCTGCCACTCTCCTTTATAACCATGCCAACTTGATCTGTGAAAGTGAACATAAAATACATGGTGAAATTCATGAAACTAATATACACTATAAAATATTTACAAAGAAACGAGGAAAAATGCATTTTTTAGAAACTCAGTATTTAGACAGTAATCTCAGAATTATCAACCTAGATGACATGCTAACCCTTCATCACAGTTATGTCCGTGTGGTTGTATTGTTTGGTACTTGATTATCATTTTCGATTCAAGTCTCGTTAATTCTTGTAACCGATCACCCCCTCTGACTCTTGGTGGTATATGGTCTAGCACACAGAATGTCAGTAATGTGTTGTTGCCTTTATGATGTAGTGCGAAGTGCCTTGCCACTGGATATTGTTTGTCATTGTTTTTAATCGCTCTAAGATGTTCTAGCACTCTTTTCTTAGCTTTATGAAGTGTACTGCCTATGTATAACCAAGGAATATGTAGTATTTCTCACATGGGCATTTCAAGGCATATACAACATATTCTGTATTGCAAGAGTAGTGACTACGGATTGTGAAGGGTTTACAAAACTGTGAAAGTCTAACTACTTTAACATTCTTGCTGTTTTTGCAAGCTTTACAACTATTGCAAGTAAAAAAGCCCTGCATGTTACTTTTTTTGACGTTAGTTGGTATAATTGCCTTGCATAATGTGTCTTTCAAACTTGTTGCTATATATATATCTTCACAGAAAAAACCATAGGTTTCACACCAGTTATAGTTAGATGAACATTTTACTCATACAAAACCATTGAAATTCCCACGTTATAGTTAGTTGGACTCACTATAACTCGCGCGCCCGCAATCCACTGCTGATGATGTCACATATTACATCATTCATGACATGGTCAGTGACATCACTGATGACATCACTGATGACATCTCAAATGACATCACTGATGACATTATCTGGTGAATGTGTGTTCCTGTAAAGTTAAAATGTGTTTAACATATTGAAGAATGAGTGTATGTATGAGTGTTTGGGTTGTGGTTCTGAAATTCTGGACCCTACCGTTGTCCCGGTATCGAGGTCCAATACCCGTGTCCCGAAACATCAACGTACCATGACGAATTTGGTGTCGACGAACCGATAATGATTAGGACATCATTCCTATGCATTTGCGTCATGATTGAGGCATGCTAACACCCCTGAATCGTAGTTTCCGTCCCGACCCCCCAGACTCCATTTTGTAAACGGTATCCATCTTGTGTCTTGCCCTCATGATAAGTCAATTAAAGGTCGAGCTTGATCTAAAAGGACACGTCCACCTTCCCTGACTTCCATCTGACCTGTCCCAACTGACTCCCTTGCCTCCAGCCAAACCTGTTTGGGCAGCTCCTCGCCCAGTGGCCAAACACGATAGCATCAATGCACAACATACCACAAACCATTCACCGCGTACAGATCATGTTTTCTACACACACACACACCTGTCCGCGTTCCCTATTTATGGCCAGTTTTATGACTAGGAGGTGCCTTCTTTTATTGGGGTTTCACCGATATCTGATGGGAGTTCCGGGCCTGGCTAGGTAATCTATCACGAATTGGACATCTAAAATACGGGCTTGCCTACATGACTTCGCTCTTTTGTATTATTGTAGAAATATGTGTATAGCCATATCATAAACTCAAGAATTCTTGCTTGCAGCTATTATTTTTGTATATAAGGAGAAGGCTGGTTCTGTAAAAACGAACAGTCTCCTGAGAACACATGACCCGTGTTTGTCGTGCTTCTAGGACACCTGTTACTTGGTAGCTGCCAATAAAACTTGATCTCTGACTGCGACTAGAAGACTCTGTGTTTCTGTGGTCCGAAACAAGGGGGAACTCAGAGGTCTTCGGGTGTTATCCCCTGGCACCACCGGGTTCTTAAAACCCGGCACCTCAGTTGGCGCCCAACTCGGGGCGGTATCAAGCGGCGACGGTCCAAGCCAGATGTTCGTGAGGAGCTTCGTGTGAAAATTCCAGAGGACGGCCAGCCACTTCAGCGACCCCTGTATGTCGACGTGGTTCCGAAGGTCTTTGCTGCGAGGTTCCCCACGTCCCGACGGCTACGAAGGACTGCTGCCCTGACTATCGCCTTGTTTTGGACCCAGTGATCCTTGGTAGAGCGAAACGATAGACGAGTCTTCTAGCGACGTCACCGATCTTCAAATACTTCAGTTAAGTATAAGTGGAGCGTCTCCCAGTCCTTAGTTTGTCCTTAGTGTTTGGTATCCTTGAGATACGCTTTGATTTGGTACTTGCAAGCCCCAAAGCCGAAGGACTTGTGTATTCACGAGAAATATCGTAACAGATGATCCTTTGAAGTTTGAAGCTAGACTAGTGAGCGAAGATGCCTGGTTTTAGCAGACTTGGAAACTTGTTTTGTCTTGGTTATAGTAAGGACTCCCGATTAGAGAATTCCTGTCCGGTTCCTCCGATTGGAACTCCAACATACGAGCTCTATGTAAAGCACGGCGTAGGTCCTATCACATATAATGAAGTGTGGATAAAATACACCCGCAAGGATGGTGTTTTAAAATGGCCCCAATATGGTAGTTTCGACTTAGAAATATTAGATAACTTAGAGGTCAAATTATTCAGGAGAAAAGCCCGGCCGGCGATGTTTGACTCTTTCCGCTTATGGCGCAAAGAAGCCAAACAGAAAGAAATAAAATTAGCAAAAAGGAATAAAAGAGGTATGTCAATGGTGCAAGCTGCCGTTGCATACAGGGATAACGAGGAAGAGCAAGAAAGCAAACAAATACTTAGGAGCAAGAAACTAGCAGTAGATAAATGCTACCCGATGTTACCAAATAAGGGACAAGGTCAAGAGGAGAGATCCGAGAAAGATCCATTGATGTCCCACTTATTAAGCTCACCTCCACCGTATGCGTTAGACGCTACTACAACACCAAAGCATTTTACTATACCGCGCCCCGGCGCACGAAACACAGCTCTTGCACACACGCCAGCTACTCTTCAGCTGGTTCCTACTTCTCCGGCGCAGCCTTCTCAAGGGCCGCCATCTTTGCTACATACTCCATCTACTTCTACGACTTTGCCTACAGCTCCAGCTATTGTCTATGATACTACGGCTGCTACTACTTCAACTTCCTCTGCTATTGCCTCTACTTCTTCTTTGCCTCAGCCTGTTTTTTCCGATGCACTTGCCCCTCCGCAAGCTTCTCCTTCTATTAGACAAAGAGTGACAGGTACCGTCACTGGTCTGCTTTCACCTTTCTTCGGGTCGCCTAAAACGACCCCTAAAACAGAACATAGACAGTTACGTAGTCAACTGCCTGATTACGAGGAAAGAAAAGTGCTGAATGAACTAGCACGCCAATGGATTATGGATACTGTTAGATATGATGTTCAGTCTCTTATGGAAGTTTTCCGTCAATGGAATGCACCCACTCAGAGATACGTATTCGAAGAGATGTGTGTATATCTGGGCGAAGATTTGGAGACGAATGATTCCAAATGCACAATGAACGAACTATGGCGTACACGCTTTAAGTTCTATGAAGGTATGATTATAGGTGCAGATGTTGAGAAAGCGATAGAGTTATTGCTCTCTTATAGGAGTAAGGGAAACGTCTCTAGATCATGTCACGACGACGATGCATCAGGTAGGAAAAGAGCGAGACAGTACCCCATGAGAGGGGTTCCTCCGGTTTGGAGGGAAGGTGATGCGAATGCGAATCCGCCGATTCTGCCTCATTTCCAGCGTGTATGGGTACATGTACCCTGGAAAAGATCCGATGTCTTAGCACTCAAACAGACACTGCCTGATCCTCGTAAAAACCCGACTGGGTATTATAAGGAGTTAACGCAAACTGCAAGCTCATGTATAATGAATTTAGCGGATATAGACATGTTGTTTGGGAACGTTGTTCCACATCCTCTATGGAGCAAAATACGTCATACGAACCATGACCAAGAACTAGGTGACTCATGGGCGAACATTACAGCTATAGATGCTAGACAAATTGGTGGTTCTAAACCTGAGCCGTTAATAGCCGAACTTCCCGGTAGAATTATCGCGTACATGAAGACAATAATGCCTGAAGTACGCGTAAACTGGGACAAGCTATCTGCGTGCAAGCAGAAGAAAGATGAGAATGTGTCTGACTTTTTCACAAGATTTGAGGAGACTTTCACAGATCATAGTGGTCAGGATATGGCTACCGAGGGTGGTCAAAGATTGTTTGTAGACAAATTCGTACATAATTTAATCCCTGAACTGTGTAATAAACTGAAAGATTCAGAGAGTGCTTGGGCTGTCTCTACGTCAGCGCAAATTTTAGCTACAGCCCAGTACTATGAAAATAGGCGCAAAGACGAGCTAGATAAAGTCGACAAAAAGACAAAAGATTTAAAAACTAAAGTTCTTCTCCAGCAAGCCTATCCGCCTCGCACGGCTAGTCAGCCCAATTATCAACAACAACAGCAGTATTCGAGAAACGCGCAAGGAAACGAGTTTTCCCATCAGCGTATTGCTTATGGCCCGAATCAATGTGCGTATTGCAAAGAAGAGGGTCACTTTAAAGGTAATTGTCCGGCTCTTGCGCGACGTTTGAGCGGTGCTTCAGGTGTAAGAGGAAGAGGTGTTCAACATGCCCCTAGAGGTAGGGGCCGTGGAAATTTCACCCAGAATACCACTTCTTTTCCGCCTCAGAATTCGATGAACAGCTTTGACCAACAGAATAATGCGTCGTCTAGGTCAGCTCAGTACTATACTGACAACTATTACACCGAACACGAAAATGGGGGTAATGATTGCTAGGACAGCCATGGACAAAGAGAGGGAGTTGTTTCAGTTCCAGTAGATCAGAATGGACCTTATGTCGAGGTAATTACCTCAGGAGTGTCAGAGCCATTTCTGCTGGATACTGGTGCTACAAAAAGTTCTATCATGCACTCGAAACTTCCTGGCGCACCTTTGTCTGGCGAAATGAATGTTTCAGTAGGTTTCTCGGGCGCCCCTGTTAGAAACCCGATCTCTAGTCCCATATCTCTTTCTATTGGCCCGTGCGAATTAGAAGCACCCCTCATTTTGACAACAGGTTGCGGTGAAAATTTGTTAGGTTTGGATTTGCTAAAAAGGTTGTATGCGACTCTGTACTGTTCACCGTTGGGAGTACAACTTACTTTAGGTAAGAAAGTCGTTTCTCCAATGTATGTGTCAAAAGAAAATATTGCAACTGAATTGTCGTGTCTTCCTGATGTACTCTGGGCAAACGGTTCTAATGATGTAGGTCGTTTGGAGATAGCACCGTATGTCATAACATTGAAAGCCAACGTTAGGTTACCACGTATTCCCCAATACAAAATATCTAGCGAATGTGAAAAGGCGTTATTGACGATTGTTTATGACCTGATTGATAAGGACGTCATCGAAGAAACAACAGGAAATGTTTGTAACAGTCCAGTCTTACCGGTCTTAAAGCGTACCGATCCTTCACAGCCCCCTGTGTATAGGTTCGTGATCGACCTCAGAGAAGTGAACAAGGTAGTTATGCAACAAATGATTGCACACAGTTCCCCTGGGATTAGTGATTGCGTAGTGCAGTATGCTGTCTTCCTCTCTTCCTAGCGTGTAAGGCGTTGATATGCCTCAGTGCAACAGGGAAGGGTATCCCTTGTCGGAACTAGGGATGCCTCACACAGCAGGCTGGTTTAACGGCTGTTGCCATGTCACCAGCTAGTCGTATCGTGTCATCATCGGCTTCCTGCTCCAACGTCAAGCCGGCGCTGCAATGCCTGACGGGTAGCACGGGGTGCTACACTCTTGTGGAGATCTTTTGTTCTTTGCCGGTAGATGTAAGGGTGTGAGGGCCCTAGTGAGTGAAGTAGTGAGCGTGAGTGAGGTGTGTTAAAAAAGGTTGGTGTGTTCTACTGCTTTGTCTTTAATCGTGTAGTTCACCACCTTAGTAAAAAATGTGAGGGGCAATGGGACTACAGTAGCTACGAGGAGTCAGTCCCGTTCAACCCTCATTTGTGAATAGGTCGACATGTTTCATGCCGTGTTGGCAATTCTTCAGGACCAAAATAGTGCTCATAAACTTAGTGACTTAGTGAGATGCCCCGCATCAGGCTGAGGCATCTGAAGGATACAACCTGTGTGGTTGCCGGATCCAGCCAAAGAGGGGTTCCTGCATCAGAGGGATACCCTGTGGGGAGAGAAGTAGACTTCAGCTGGTGATACAAATCCCCAAGTTACCCAATCAGGGGGATGCTACTTGATTTCCGTGAAGCAATACATACTGATAATGTGAGCAGAGGGGGAAGACACAATAAGGTTACTACGCACCAAAGGGTTAGTGAAGTTCACTATAAAAACAACAATGCTGGGTAAAGGACTTCCAGCAGACATACAGTGTCTCAACAAACAGTTAGTGTTTGAAGATATAAAATTGACAGGGTCTAACGCCAGCCGGCGTTTCACTACACGTGGAAACGGAATTACAACAGGATTTTAGAAAAAAGTCCAGAGTGAGATCAGGACTTACCCTCGTTGGCGGTCGTAAGTGCCCCAAGGCTGCTCACGTGGGGTCTGCGTGAATGGGGCAGTTATCTGGAGGGTATAAGCAAATGATTCGAGGGGTAAATAGCCATACAGGGGTGGGTACCCGGTGTACCCAGGACAATCACACCACCCAGAGAGGTCGCAGCCTGGAGGAGCACCGACGCACAGAGTGGCGGGGCTCCGCTGTTCTCGCCGGCCGGTGAATGCCACCGGGACTGGGTGGGACCACCGCGGACCTAACCCAGGCCGCCAACTCCTCCCATGATGTCCCATCAGTCGGTATATGTATATACATACGTACCCACCTACCCACCCCTGTATGGCTATTTACCCCTCGAATCATTTGCTTATACCCTCCAGATAACTGCCCCATTCACGCAGACCCCACGGGAGCAGCCTTGGGGCACTTACGACCGCCAACGAGGGTAAGTCCTGATCTCACTCTGGACTTTTTTCTAAAATCCTGTTGTAATTCCGTTTCCACGTGTAGTGAAACGCCGGCTGGCGTTAGACCCTGTCAATTTTATATCTTCAAACACTAACTGTTTGTTGAGACACTGTATGTCTGCTGGAAGTCCTTTACCCAGCATTGTTGTTTTTATAGTGAACTTCACTAACCCTTTGGTGCGTAGTAACCTTATTGTGTCTTCCCCCTCTGCTCACATTATCATTATGTATTGCTTCACGGAAATCAAGTAGCATCCCCCTGATTGGGTAACTTGGGGATTTGTATCACCAGCTGAAGTCTACTTCTCTCCCCACAGGGTATCCCTCTGATGCAGGAACCCCTCTTTGGCTGGATCCGGCAACCACACAGGTTGTATCCTTCAGATGCCTCAGCCTGATGCGGGGCATCTCACTAAGTCACTAAGTTTATGAGCACTATTTTGGTCCTGAAGAATTGCCAACACGGCATGAAACATGTCGACCTATTCACAAATGAGGGTTGAACGGGACTGACTCCTCGTAGCTACTGTAGTCCCATTGCCCCTCACATTTTTTACTAAGGTGGTGAACTACACGATTAAAGACAAAGCAGTAGAACACACCAACCTTTTTTAACCCACCTCACTCACGCTCACTACTTCACTCACTAGGGCCCTCACACCCTTACATCTACCGGCAAGGAACAAAAGATCTCCACAAGAGTGTAGCACCCCGTGCTACCCGTCAGGCATTGCAGCGCCGGCTTGACGTTGGAGCAGGAAGCCGATGATGACACGATACGACTAGCTGGTGACATGACAACAGCCGTTAAACCAGCCTGTTGTGTGAGGCATCCCTAGTTCCGACAAGGGATACCCTTCCCTGTTGCACTGAGGCATATCAACGCCTTACACGCTAGGAAGAGAGGAAGACAGCATACTGCACTACGCAATCACTAATCCCAGGGGAACTGTGTGCAATCATTTGTTGCATGGATTGTTGGGACACGCACACTGGACCCCCATAAATATTGTCCCCCCAATGTCCCTCCTTGTTGTTGACCCCAACAAGGTAGTTATCCCACAGTTTCCAGTTGTCCCCGACATTACTGCTTTATTGACAATGTTTCCAGCTTCAGCAAATTGGTTCTCGGTGATCGACCTGAAGAACGCTTTCTTCAGCATCCCGATTGCTGAGGAGAGTAGAGATATTTTTGGATTCAATTTAGGAGGACGAAGTTTCCGCTTCAAGTGCGCTCCTCAAGGCTACTGCGAAAGCCCATCAATATTCAGTCAGGCCCTGAAAACACAACTAGACACGATTGTTCTACCGAATGGTTCAACTCTGATTCAGTACGTAGACGATCTGCTGATCGCTGCAGACACTGAAGAGATTTGCAAGAAAGCTACGTTATCATTATTACGTAACTTATGTGACATGAAGCACAAGGTCTCTCTCTCCAAACTACAATTTTGCCGACAAGAAGTAACCTACCTAGGTCACATCTTGTCGAAGGAGGGAAGGAGACTGACACCAGAAAGAATACAGGCAATTGCAGAACTGAGTGCCCCAAGGACACAGAGAGAGGTTCGAGCCTTCTTGGGCATTACATCGTACTGTAGATAATGGATACCGAATTTCTCACTACTAGCCAAACCCTTGCTGGCACTACTCTGTAAAGACACGCCAAATCCTATGCCCTGGTCTGAAGATTGTCAGACGAGTTTCCATGAGTTGCGTGATGCATTGTGTTCGGCTCCTGTGTTGGGAAACCCCAACTACAGTAAGCCTTTTACATTATATGTCCATGAGAAGGAAGGTTGTGCATTATCAGTTTTAACACAACATTTTGGGGACAGACAGCGCCCATGCGCGTATTTTTCAGCAACTCTAGACCCTGTGGCTAAAGCCCTACCAAGTTGTCTGAGGGCTACCGCCGCAGCAGCTGTCTGCATTCGACAATCCGCTGGATTAGTCATGAATAATACTCTGATCGTTATGGTTCCGCATGCAGTAGACATTTTACTAAACAGGACGAAGACACAGCATCTTACTAGCGCTCGACTATCCAGTTACGAACTTACACTGCTAGCAAGTCACATCCACATAAAGAGGTGTGATACACTGAACCCCGCAACGTTACTACCCATTCCGACAGAAACAGACAAGATTGATAACCATGACTGCTGTTTTAGGACAGAAGAAGAGACAAAAGGGAGAGTAGACTTACAGGACACTCCCCTTCCTGAATGCAACGATACTTTATGGGTTGATGGTTCATGTTTCAAGCTGCCGAATGGTGATACGACTGCAGCATATGCCGTAACGACATTACACACCATTATAGAGACCGCGCGTATTTCCCACAATTCTGCACAAGCCGCAGAATTGATTGCGCTTACCAGAGCATGTGTGTTAGCGAAAGGAAAGCGAGTGAATGTGTACACTGACAGCCAATACGCCTTTGGCGTGGCTCACAGTTTTGGGAGATTGTGGCGTGAACGTGGATTTCTTACGTCACATGGTGCAAAGATACAACATGGTCAGTTAGTTAATGAACTCCTCGAGTCACTGACCTTGCCACTACAAGTTGCCATTGTAAAATGCAGTGCACACAGAAAGATTCAAGACGATGTTGGCCGCGGGAATGCATTTGCAGACGAGGTTGCAAAAGAGACTGCAAGGAACACAATGAGTCGGATGTATGTTGTAGGTCCCGCTAGATGGATTACGGATGTGGGAATGTGTGAGGACACCATTGAAAGCGTAAAATCTATACAAGCCGAGGCAACTGAGAAAGAGGTAAACGAATGGAGAGAAAGTAAAGGTAGATTAGACGTGAATGGTTGTTGGGTCGAATTGTCAGAACGCCAGCGATGGCTATTACCTAACGCATATGTACTTGCAGTAGTAACAATGGCTCATGGATTTGCGCACATCAGTTCGAAAGGAATCTGTAAAGTATTGGCCCCAGTATGGCAAAATAGCAATATCCCGAAATATGCAGAGAATGTGGTCAGAAATTGTATGGTGTGTTTGAAGTACAATCCCGGTAGGGGAACCCCAACTCCAGCTGGTCATTTTGCGCCTCCAACGTATCCGTTCGAGGTTTTGCAGCTCGATTTCATTCACATGGAGAGATGCAACAATCTGAAGTATGTGCTCGTTGTTGTTTGCGCTTTCTCCAGGTGGGTGGAAGCGTACCCCCTTAAGGACAATACTGCCTTGTCAACTGCCAAAGCCCTTGTCAAAGAGTTCTTCCCGAGATTTGGCATGCCTAGAATCGTCTGGAGTGATAATGGAAGTGAATTTGTAGGACGCGTGATGAAGAGAGTGTGTGAGTGTTTAGGCATACAACAAAAGTTTCACTCTGCGAATCACCCCCAATCAGCTGGATTAGTAGAGTGCTACAATGGCACTTTAAAGCTCCAAGCCTGTACAGGTCTTAAATGGCCTGACGCCTTGCCCCTAGCACTCTTGTCAACCAGAATGACAGTCCATTCCAGGTTAGGACTTAGCCCCCATGAGATAGTGTTTGGCCGCCCAGCCAACGTCTGGGGCGTGCCAAGACCAAACAAACTCAGCGAAATAGAGCACCCCGTACTGCTTGACTATTTGTGCGAATTGACAACTAAATTGCGTGTTTTACACCAACAGGTTCACAGTTCCTCTCCGCCAGCCTCTGACGATCCAGGTCACTCCATCGCACCCGGCACATGGGTCTTGGTGCGGAATTTCCAGAGCACAAACAACGGACAGCCGAGGTGGACCGGACCTTACCTGGTACTTCTTTCCACGAGGACAGCTGTTCGGGTGGAAGGCAAAAAGAACTGGGTGCACGGGACCCATTGTAAACGGGTCCCTCTGCCCCTTCCATACGACCGGTGGGTCAACGAAGGAATTGCCGACTCCGAGACAGAATCCATACCTCGCTTCATCCCTTTCAGCGATGCACGTTTAAAAGAAACTGGTACCGAAAAGGAGAGTGATCATATTTTACAAGGATTTGTGCCACCGTCAATGCAGTTGGACACTTCAGAACCTAAGACATTGTTTGAAGACCACACCGTACCTGGGAAACAACAATATAATCTAAGGTCGAGACAAAGAGACTAATAAAAAAAAAAATTAAAAAAAAATAATGTGATTTCCCTTCCCCCAAGAACTATTTTTGATTTTTCAGCTCTCTCACTCTCAGGAAACTTGCTCATTTTTGATTTTCGAACCGCCATCCGGTTCTGCTGCTAGGGTCGCGGTTGAAGTCTGGGGAGTGCAGCTGGAGACGTTTAGGTCAACCGTTCTGGTTGGTCCAAGGGAGTTACCCCGGACTGAACAGAGCGCACTCCCTGGCAGAACCAACCTACCACCGCGGGCAGCAACTAGAGGATGGAGTTTCCTAGGGTAAAGAGACCTACCAGACTCACGAACATTGAAAGACAACTATGCACTGTACTGGCCAAAAGAAGGTTTTTGATAACATGTATTTTAATGTTGTGTAGCATAACGATGTTTTTGACTGGTTATACTCTATTAGTATTCCAAGTTACTTTTTCAAATGATACCCGGCCACAGCCTCCTCCTACTATCTCTCCACACTATTTTCACCCTCTACCTGAACACGAGTCTGCCAGAAGACTCGAATTTGTAAATAACTCATTCATTCAACTTCTACACCAACACCAGTCCATAATGAACACATCGAACTGTTGGATATGTGGACTCATGCCACACACAACGGATAAGGGTATCCCATACTTCATCCTGCCTTTCAGTTATTATGGTTCTCTGTGGGCTTTCCAGACAATGTTCCTATTCGCCCTAGAACCATACCCGACACGTTCTACTGAGAGTGATTCCAGTAACAAGGCACTAGTAGCAGGGATCAGAAATATGAGTAGAGAGTTCGACACATATCTAACGATTCCCAAAGATGAACTCACTCCGTACACTCGTTGGAATGTAACTAAATATGGGGTTTACCTGAGTAAGAGCCAGACAGCAAAGAAATCCCGCCCAGTTTGGATAGTACCCAACCGAGGTCACTTATGTTTACAAGGTATCGGCAGGGATCCCAAAGCACAATTAGGAAAGAGTATATGCACGGAAACCTATGTGTTCGCTTCCCGAACTTCCCCTATACTATTAGCAGCCAAAGGCACGTATTTCGTCTGCCACGACCAAGCCTACACCTGGTTGCCCCCTGACTTCTCAGGTACATGCTTTATCTCATTTCTGCTGCCTCCCACCTACACGGCCAGAGCAGATTACCATCGGACAAGGACAGCTAGAGGTGTCGTGAGTAAAGACGACACCGCGGGTCAGGAATTCGCTGACTTCGCAAAGGGTTTTCTGCCATTTTGGGGGCATATGGTGAACAGCAGGAATATTCGCCAGTTATCAAGGATAGTTGAATCCGCCGTGATTACAACGGCCGGAGCCCTTGGAAATTTGACGACCGAACTTCAGTCGGATCGACTTATGACCCTTCAGAACCGAGTTGCCCTAGATATCATACTTGCCGATCGTGGTGGTGTGTGTAGAGTGATCCAATCCAGTTGTTGCATTTTCATCCCTGATAACGCACCGACAGTGTACCAGGCCATCTCTAAGCTACACGAGATATCTGGTTCCCTTCACGTAGAAAAAGGGGACTGGTCCTTACTAGGGTGGTTCTGGGAACTGATCGCTACCTGGGGATGGAAAACACTGATCTTCATTGGGATGATCTTAGCACTTCTGTTTATGTTCTGCCTGTGTGTACAGTGCGCTCCTGCACTATGTGGCCTCTGCGCTACCTCATGTGTACGGAAGCCTGTGTTAAGGGACGAACTGAGCAACAGAATGATGCTACAGCAGCATCTCCACGAATTCCTTCATACAGATTTAGACTCGGATTAACATGAATTATTGCCTTATATGAGGGCAAAAGGAGGGTCTGTGGTTCTGAAATTCTGGACCCTACCGTTGTCCAGGTATCGAGGTCCAATACCCGTGTCCCGAAACATCAACGTACCATGACGAATTTGGTGTCGACGAACCGATAATGATTAGGACATCATTCCTATGCATTTGCGTCATGATCGAGGCATGCTAACACCCCTGAATCGTAGTTTCCGTCCCGACCCCCCAGACTCCATTTTGTAAACGGTATCCATCTTGTGTCTTGCCCTCATGATAAGTCAATTAAAGGTCGAGCTTGATCTAAAAGGACACGTCCACCTTCCCTGACTTCCCTCTGACCTGTCCCAACTGACTCCCTTGCCTCCAGCCAAACCTGTTTGGGCAGCTCCTCGCCCAGTGGCCAAACACGATAGCATCAATGCACAACATACCACAAACCATTCACCGCGTACAGATCATGTTTTCTACACACACACACACCTGTCCGCGTTCCCTATTTATGGCCAGTTTTATGACTAGGAGGTGCCTTCTTTTATTGGGGTTTCACCGATATCTGATGGGAGTTCCGGGCCTGGCTAGGTAATCTATCACGAATTGGACATCTAAAATACGGGCTTGCCTACATGACTTCGCTCTTTTGTATTATTGTAGAAATATGTGTATAGCCATATCATAAACTCAAGAATTCTTGCTTGCAGCTATTATTTTTGTATATAAGGAGAAGGCTGGTTCTGTAAAAACGAACAGTCTCCTGAGAACACATGACCCGTGTTTGTCGTGCTTCTAGGACACCTGTTACTTGGTAGCTGCCAATAAAACTTGATCTCTGACTGCGACTAGAAGACTCCGTGTTTCTGTGGTCCGAAATAAGGGGGAACTCAGAGGTCTTCGGGTGTTATCCCCTGGCACCACCGGGTTCTTAAAACCCGGCACCTCAGGGTAATCCATTTAGTAGGTGCGTGACTGACTGTATGAGTGGGAGATTAAATGTGTCTTACTGAATGCATGGGTTAGTGACTAAACTGTTAGAATGTGTGCATCATTATGTCTGTTGTTGTGTAAGCTGCTGCATGTATTGATTAGTAGCTATATGACTGGCTATATGGGTTATTTATTGGTTACCTAAGTATTTGTATGTGAGAGTGAGTGTTTGTGGAGGTGACTGGGAGGTGTGTGACTCTGTGCATAGATGTGTGAGTAGTTGATTCACTTGGTGTATGGGTTCAAGAGTGTATGTGGAAACAGCTGTATAGGCGGTTTACTGTGTGCATGGGTGTGTTGGTGAGTGAATGGATAATTCAGTGCTACATGTCCAAGTAAGTACATATGTAAAACACAGTGCATGTGAGAGTTGGCATATATATATGACTATATATGACAACCTGTGATTGCATAAGTGAATGTGTCTATCATTGTGTACTTGTATCAGTGATTGTAAAAGAGAGTATGTATGTGTTAGTCTATGTTTAAATAAGTAAGGTTTTGTTTGTATAACTGTATAGATGAGGAAATGGGAGTGTGATTGATTCTTCACATGACTGACTAGGTGTGTGAGTAACTCCATGGATGAATGGCAGCGTGTGAGTCTCTGTATAGGTGTATGAGTGCATATGATAGTATTGTATTGATGAGTGACTGAATGTATGAGTGATTGTATGGGTAAATGAGTGGATGTGTGTGTAGACCTAGGAATCAGTGAGTGCGTATGTAGTAACTGGTATTGGTGTGTCAATGGTTTCAGGAATGGTAGTTTGTATTTAACACTGGGTGTATCAAATGTTAGATTAGAGTGTGAGGAGGTGCATCGTATTATCGCATGGATGATGTCATCAGTGATGTCATCAGTGATGTCATTTGGGATGTCATCAGTGATGTCATCAGTGATGTCACTGACCATGTCATGAATGATGGAATATGTGACAACATCAGCAGTGGATTGCGGGCACGCGAGTTATAGTGAGTCCAACTAAATATAACGTGGGAATTTCAATGGTTTTGTATGAGTAAAATGTTCAGCTAACTATAACTGGTGTGAAACGTATGGTTGTTTCAGTGAATTTCAAAGGTTTTTTAAATGCTAATTCCTAACAATAACGAGTGTGAAACCTATGGTTTTTTCAGCGAATTTCAAAGGTTTTTTAAATGCTAATTCCTAACTATACCGAGTGTGAAACCTATGGTTTTTTCAGTGAATTTCAAAGGTTTTTTAAATGCTAATTCCTAACTATAACGATTGCGAAACCTATGTTTTTTTTAGTGAATTTCAAAGGTTTTTTAAATGCTAATTCCTAACTATAACGTTTGTGAAACCTATGGTTTTTTCAGTGAATTTCATAGTTTTTTTAAAAGCTAATTCCTTTGTATATCGACTTTGTAACCTACGATTTTTTTTTTCATTAGCTGTTTTTTATAACTATTAATTATAATTATAATACATTTTTAAAAAAAAAATATTTGTTCAATGTATTCTTTTTTTAAAATCATTTTGTCCTGGAGTGCTCAGGGTGCGCGCACCGCTAAGCTCACCCGTATCATTTTGTTTTGGAGCGCTCAAGGAGCGCGCACTGGTAAGCTCACCGAGAGCGCAGTGAGAGCGCTATTTCTGCGTTCGTAAAAAAAAATATGTATGAAAACTAAATATTAATGCAAGACATTCAGTACCATACTTATAAAAGTAGTATTTTTGATTTTCAGAATAGAAATGATTTTGCATTTCCGTAAAGCTAGCAAAACGTCATTTAGGCGCGCCGCGTAAGCGCCCATGGAAGCGCCCACGTTCGTGCTGCGTAAGCACCCCCGGAAGCGCTCCGGTGCGCGCAGCGTAAGCACGTCAAGTCATGTGACCTTAAAATAACAATTTTCATTGGTTGCTAACAGTTTTTTTACAAAGAATGAAAACCGCACACATTTCCTTCACTTCTTCTTTCACTTTTGTGACTGAAAGACCTTTTTTTTGCTGCTCACCCTTTTCGGAATTATCATGGCAGCTAGACCCACCAATAGCAGTGAGGACTCAGATGGGTTCATTGAAGAAGAGGCTCCTCAACCTAGAGTAAAGGAGCACTTCATATGGAAATTTTTCTCAATACCTGCTGATAAAAAGAAAGTAAATGCTCCAAAGGTGGAGTGCAAGATCTGCCATATTGTACTTTCCCGAGGAGACCCCACAAGAAAGTACAGTTTCGGAAATTCAACTATGATTCGCCACGTTGAACGCAGGCATCCTCAGAACTATGCCCGGGAGAGTGTCAGGGCTCTGGCACGAGAGGCTCCAAGGGATGGTGCCTGTACTTCAACTGGAGGAGCAACAGTATCGGTGAGGGGGCGACCAGAACAGCTGATTCCAAATATTCAGCCTGTTTTTCATGGCATCACAAACAACTGTAAAGATTGTGGTGAACTACTTTGTTATGGTGAACAAAGTATTATGACCATTGTCCGAGCAAGAGAGAACCACCACTGCCGTCCCGGCCCCTAATTTTGATTCTTTTTTTTTTGCTCCTGTTGAGCATTTTCACATTCTCTGTTTTTGTTTTTGTTGAGAAAAAAACGAAAAAAGAAGGAAAAAAAGTTATTTTTAGAACTACTTACAATTCTCAAAAAAGAGCTGTATTCTTAAAAAATCAAAAAGAGTAACTGAAGTGGAGTGCAGTGAGAGAGGAGAGGAAAATGAGTGAGAAAGTAAAGAAAGGGACGAGAGGGAAAGGGAAGTGAAGTAGGGGGGCTGAAAGAAGGTGAGTGTGGGAGGTGGGTGAGGAGAAGGAGAGTGAACATGGGGAATGAGGATAAGTGAAGAAAATGTAGTAAAGGAACGGGGGGTGTGGAAGGGTAAGAAAAGAGCAGTGATGTTGAGGAAAGAGTGGAGATACAGACTGGATAAAGGCAAGTGAGTGTGAGACAAGTTGAGTGAGGGAGTGAAGAGACAGAGAAAGTGAAAGAAAAAGTGATAGTAGAAGACTGAGGGCCTCATTTATGAGGCCATGCGTCACTTTTACGCCACCGGTGCGTCACTTTTTGTGGCGCACCAGTGGTGTAAAAAATGCGCCTTGTTGAGTCATATTTACAAAATGACGCATCTAGGTAGATGTGTCACTTTGTAAACCACTGCGCCACATTATACCTCCGCCAGGTATAATGTATGCAAAGGGGGCGTATTGACGCAAGGAAGGGTCGTAGAAGTGACGCAGTGAAATCTATGAGATTTCACTGCGTCACTTTTAGGACGTCGTTGCGACAAAATCTTGCGCCTGCCTCACAGCAGGCGTAAGACTGACGCAGGCCCTTTCACATGGGGCTAGCCCCATGTGAAAGGATGCATTGCTGGAGTTGCGTCACTTTTGTGACACACTCCAGCAATGCGTCACTTTTGCGCTTACAGATACGTCAGAAATACTGACGTATCTGTAACTCCTTGCGACATGATGCGTCATACATTAAATATGACGCATCTGAGAAGTGACGCATCGCTGCTTTCACGCAGCGATGCGTCATTTCTCATAAATGAGGACCTGAGTAAGGGAGGAAAGAAACATAAGTGAGGGAGTGTGGCTGTGTTATAGGGAGTGAGCGTGATAGAAGAGGAGTGACAGACTAAGGTGTCAGAGAGAATGAGGCTAACAGAGAGAGAAAGAGGGAAGGGGAGTGTAGAACTAAGAGGACAGAGGGAGTAAGACAAGGAATTAGTGAAGTGGAGTAAGGAGAGTAAGGGAAGGGAAAACAGTGAAAGAGCGAAGGAAGGGAAGTGAGAGGAAGGAAAGTAAAGGAGAAGGTATGAAAGAAGGTGAGTGTGGGAGTATGGCTGAGTTATAGGGAGTGAGCGTGACAGAAGAGGAGTGAGAGACTAAAGGGACGGAGAGAATGAGGCTAACAGAGAGAGAATGAGGGAAGGGGAGTGTAGAAGTAAGAGGACAGACGGAGTAAGAGAAGGAATTAGTGAAGTGGAGTAAGGAGAGTAAGGGAAGGGAAAACAGTGAAGGTGTAAAGAAAGAGAAGTGAGAGGACGGAAAGTGAAGGAAAAGGTCTGAAAGAAGGTGAGTGTGGGAGTATGGCTCAGTTATAGGGAGTGAGCATGATAGAAAAGGAGTGAGAGACTAAGAGGACGGAGAGAATGTGGGTAACAGAGAGAGAATGAGGTAAGGGGAGTGTAGAAGTAAGAGGACAGAGGGAGTAAGACAAGGAACTAGTGAAGTGGAGTAAGGAGTGTAAGAGAAGGGAAAAGAGTGAAGGAGCAAAGGATGGGAAGAGAGAGGAAGGGAAGTAGAGGAGAAGGTTTCAAAGAAGGTGAGTGTGGGAGTATGGCTGAGTTATAGGGAGTGAGCATGACAGAAGAGGAGTGAGAGACTAAAGGGACGGAGAGAATGAGGCTAACAGAGAGAGAATGAGGTAAGGGGAGTGTAGAAGTAAGAGGACAGAGGGAGTAAGACAAGGAATTAGTGAAGTGGAGTAAGGAGAGTAAGGGAAGGGAAAACAGTGAAAGAGCGAAGGAAGGGAAGTGATAGGAAGGAAAGTAAAGGAGAAGGTCTGAAAGAAGGTGAGTGTGGGAGTATGGCTCAGTTATAGGGAGTGAGCGTGATAGAAGAGCAGTGAGAGACTAAGAGGACGGAGAGAATGGGGGTAACAGAGAGAGAGTGAGAAAAGGGGAGTGAGTAAGTTAGAGGACAGAGGAATTGACAGAAGGAGTTACTGAAGTGGAGTAAGGGGAGTAAGGGAAGGGAAAAGAGTGAAGGAGTGAAGGAAGGGAAGAGAGAGGAAGGAAAGTAAAGGAGAAGGTATATAGTATAGTATATATAGTATAGGTATATATATGTTTTTTTGAAGTTGCCTTTCATAAAAACCACAGGAGCAATTTCAAAGAAATATAGAAAAGGCCCTACTACATACCAGTACCTATCATTTTGCCAACTTTGGTGTAAATCCATTCATCCGTTCAGGCTGTAGCCGTGTCTAAATGTCCTATGAAAAATTGCATGGGGAAAACACATTTGAAAGTATTGAAATGTACAACCAATCAAAATATTACTTTAGTTTGGAATTTGTGTGTGATGAAGTTTGATTGGTTATGTATATATCTTAAATGAGAGGAAAACACTGCCATTTTGTGATACCCCAGTCTGAGGTACTTTTGAGAGAAAATTTGGGTGCTCAATTGCTGGACTTAGAATAACACAGTACTAACTCTTCTACTATCAAAAAGGTGAGTGGTTAATTTGTAAGGGGAACTATGTTGTACACTTTAAGATCATTTGGAAAATGTTTTCCATTAGTTATTTACAGTCCTTCTGTTATAATTATTGTTTAAGATTGGCTTCATCACATGCAGTGCTTTATATTTCTAGTTCCTGTCTAATACTATACACTGCCCAATTAATTTTAAAGAACTAAATACTTGATTAAGCTACTTTTATGTTATGTATTACTAAAAACGAAAATTGAAAGTGATTACTTTTTTCTGCAATTTACAGCAAGAAATTTGAAATTAAAATGGAGGACAGCAAGGAAATTTCTTTTGAAATTACAGCAACATATCTTGAAAATGAAAATGTCATTGATATTGAAAAAAGCATTTCATCACAAACAGAAGATGACTTAAAAGATTTTTTGGATCAATCTCTAGATGAAGAATGAATTCAATGTTTGGATGAAATAGAATGCCAAGAAACATCAATGAACAATTTTCACGAGGAGGTTAAATGTATGAATGAAGATGAAATACCAGATGAGGACATGTTACAAGTTTTATTAAATTATGAGAAATCTGAACAATAAATTATTAATTACAAATTAAAAATTAGTTGACATATTATTCATTTTTATTTCTAATTTATGAGGTAAAAGCGAAGTGATTGTAGTATAATGAAATACTCATAGTATAGAGTGCAAAATTTTTATGTTACATAGTAAGTTTACTCATATTTACTGCCCTTCTCCCACTGTATTTTTACCAATGTATATTTGACATCTCTTCTTCATCTCCTGCCTTCTTTCTCTCACTATCTGTCTCTGATACACCCTATTGCCGCCATTTTGTGTAGTTTCAGAAAAGAGTGAAATGTAATACTTCAAAACTAGAAAAGAGAGCAGGGTAGAGTGCCCCTCACCCCAATTCTTTTTTTAACTATTTTCTTTCACTGTTTTCCCCTGTGGTACGCTCTGGGTGCGCGTACCGGAGAGCGTACATGAGAACGCACCCAGCACTTACCCCGCGAAAATTTCAACAAAAAAAAAAGTTTTTTTGCCCTTCAGGGTCCTTCTAGGCCCCCCTCAGAAAACCTAGGGGGTCAGGAGGTGTCTACTCTGCCCCCTTTTAATTATATCCCCCTTTCTTTTTCACCTCTTGTGTCTCGATTCTACCGAGACACAAGATGGCGGACTCTCCGGACTGTTTAGAATGTTGACAGACACCCGACAGCCAATCAGCTTTCCGCTCGCGCACTCCCGTAGCGCGCCGGGTGTGCTCCCCGGTACGCGCACCTGTGAGCGCTCAGAGAGCGCCTATAGATATATATGTGTTTTTGAAGTAAATTTTCAAAAAAAACACTCGAGCAATTTTCACCAAATATAGCAAAGGCACAACTGCGTACCAGTCCCTACAATTTTGCAAAGTTTCGCGTTATTCCGTTCAGCCATTCGGGCTGTAGACTTGTCAGACCGTCCTACGGAAATTAACATGGGGAAAACACGTTTTGGGACCCCCCTTTTTTCTCAGCTCCCACTTCACGAATCCCCCCGAAACTATCAGGGAAGGAGCGAGGCAAATTTAAGGAAAATTACAGGCAGATCCCTCAATCTGCGCCAAAGTTATTCCCAATAGAATGTTCGGAATTTCCTATGGTAACTAGGTCCTAACTATAACTACCTACTGGCGACCGCCAGTAGGTACTATATATATATATATATATATATATATATATATATATATTCACTGAAAAAACCATACGTTTTACACCAGTTATAGTTAGCTGGAAGTTTTACTCACATAAAACCATTGAAATTCCCACGTTATAGTTAGTTGGACTCACTATAACTTGCGCGTGCAATGCACTGCTGATGACGTCACATATTACATCACTCATGACATGGTCAGTGACATCACTCATGACATCACTGATGACACCATCCAGTGAATGTGTGTCTTTCTGAAAAATAAATATTAGTGAGTAATGTTTAAATATTTAAATATATGTATTAATGTTTCACTTTGTGTATAAGTGGCTGCATGGGTTGGTGAGTAGCTACATGTGTAGGTATATGGGTTATTAGATGTTTTTCTTAGTATCAGTATAAGTGTTTGTATGGTTTGGTGGGGGTATTACTTAGCACATAGATGCATGAATGACTGACTCTCTGTTTGTATGTGTTTTGAATACAGCACATGTGCAGGACTGTATGGGTGGATGAGTGTGTATATGTGTATGTTAGTGAGTGAATGACTGTCTCACTAGTGTCTTTACCAGTAACTACATATGTTTTAATGTAATATATGTGAATTTTCATGTATATAAGTGACTATATGTGAGAGTAAGGCATTGTAAGAGTTCCTGTTTAAATAAGTATGTGTTTCTATAAGTGATTGTTTAAGAGAGTAAGTATGTGTAAGGTTCCTTAGACGTAAGGTGCTAGTGTGTGTATAGCTGTATATGCAAATAAATGGATGTTCAATAGTTTTTTTGCATGTGTGAGTATGTGTGAGAGTATCTTTTGGATGACTGTCGGTGTGTAACAGGATGTATAGGTGTATCAGTACATATGATGAGTGAGTATATGTATGAGTGACTACATAGAACTGTTGGTGAATGAGTGGATGTGTATATAGATGGTAGAATTACTGAATTGGTTGTTGTAACTGGAATGGGTCTCTCCATTTTTTTGAAAATTTTAGTTTCTATTTTTGAATATGTGTTTCAAGGGTTACATTACACTGAAAGGAGGTCTTTCACTCTGTCACAAGGATGGTGTCATCAGTGGTGTCATGAGTGTTGTCACTGACCATGTCATGAGTGATGTAATATGTGACGTCATCAGCAGTGCATTGCACGCGCAAGTTATAGTGAGTCCAACTAACTATAACGTGGGAATTTCAATGGTTTTATGCGAGTAAAACTTCCAGCTAACTATAACTGGTGTAAAACCTATGGTTTTTTCAGTGAATTTAATAGTTTTTTTTAATGCTAATTCCTAACTATAACTGGTGTGAAACCTATGGTTTTTGTCAGTGAATTGCAATGGTTTTTTAATAGCAAATCTTTATAGGTATAAAAAATAATAAATTTTAAAACGAATTTTATATTGTATAATTATGTCAAATTTATTTATTTTTTTATATTTTTTGCCCGGAGCGCTCCCGGGGCGCGTACCGGTGAACGCACGGGTAAGCGCAATGTTACGGCGCGCACCGGGGCGCGTACCGGGGAGCGTCCCGTTAGCGCTAATCTCGCGAACGAAAACAACATCGTGACGTTTCGCGTAACCGAGTAATGCGTCATATGACGCACTGCGTAAGCGCACCCGGAAGCACGCGAGCGCATACGATCGCGCAACGTCCTGACGCGCTTATGCCGCGCGCCCTGGAGCGCGACTACGGGCGCGTCCCGGGGCACGTATCGTAAGCGCGTCGGGTCATGTGACCTAAAAATAACACTTTTCATTGGTTGCTAACATTTTTTTTATAAAGAATGAAATCCCCACCCATTTCCTTCACTTCTTCTTTCACTTTTGTGACTGAAAGACCTGCCTGTTTTGCTGTCGGTTCTTTGTTGGATATCTTGGATTATCATGGCTGCCAGACCATACAGCAGTGAAGATGACTCTAATGAATTCATCGATGAAGAGACTCCTCAGCCAAAATACAAAGAACATTTCATCTGGAAAAATTTTTCCACACCTGCTCACCAGAAGAAGGTAAATGCTCCAAAAGTGGAGTGCAGGATCTGTCACACAGTCCTGTCACGGGGTAACCCCAATAAAAAATATTCTTTTGGGAACTACACAATGATTCGCCATGTGGAGAGAAGGCACCCCCAGAATTTTGCCCGGGAAAGTGTCAGGGCTCTGGCACAAAAGGTTCCCAGTGATGGGGCCTCTACATCAACCAGAGGACGAACACCATCGGTGAGGGGGAGATCACAAGAGCAGGTTCCGAACATTCAGCCTGCATTTAACAAAGGCACCCTTAAATGCAGATACTGTGATCAGCTACTTTCCTGTGGGGAGCAAAGTGTTCTGCTCATGGTTCGAGCATTGGAGAACCATCACTGCCGTTACCAGCCCTAATTTTTTTTTTTTTTTTTTTGCTCCTGTTGAGCAGTTTCCATTCCCTGTTTTTGTTGTGGTTCTAAAAAAAGAAAAAAGAAGAAAAAAAAAGTTCTTTTCAGAACTACCTCCAATTCTCATCAAAGAGCTATATTCTTAAAAAAATGAAAAAGAGTAAGTGAAGTGGAGTGCATTGATAAATGAAAGGAAAATGAGTAAGAAAGAACAGAAAAGTATGAGAGGAGAAAGGAAGTGAAGTAGGGGGACTGAAAGAAGGTGAGTGTTGGGAACGAAAGTAAGGAGAAGGAGAGTGAACATGGGGAATGTGGTTATTCAAACAAAATGTAGAAAAGGAACGGGGTGTGGAAGGGTAAGAAAAGATGCATTGCTGGAGTTGCATCATTTTTGTGACACTCTCCAGCAATGCTTCACTTTTGCGCTTACAGATACGTCTGAAATACTGACATATCTAAAAGTACTTGCAACATAATATGTCATATATTTAATATGACGCATGAGTAGAAGACTGAAGGCCTCATTTATGAGGCCATGCGTCACTTTTACGCCACCGGTGCGTCACTTTTTGTGATGCACTAGTGCTGTTAAAAATGCACCTTATTCAGTCATATTTACAAAGTGACGCATCTAGGTAGATGCATCACTTTGTAAACCCCTGCGCCACATTATACCTACGTCAGGTGTAATGTATGCAAAAGGGACGTATTGACGTAAGAAAGGGTCGTAGAGGTGACTCAGTAAAATATATGAGATATCAATACGTCACTTTTATGACGCTGTTGCGTCCAAATCTTGCGCCTGTTTCGCAGCAGGCGTAAGACTGGTGCAGGCCCTTTCACATGGGGCCTGGCCCCATGTGAAAGGATGCACTGCTGGAGTTGCATCATTTTTGTGACACACTCCAGCAATGCATCACTTTGGCGCTTACAGATACATCTGAAATACTGACGTATCTAAAAGTACTTGCGACATAATACGTCATATATTTAATATGACGCATGAGTAGAAGAATGAAGGCCTTATTTATGAGGCCATGCGTCACTTTTACGCCACCGGTGCGTCACTTTTTGTGACGCACCAGTGCTGTTAAAAATGCACCCTATTCAGTCATATTTATAAAGTGACACATCTAGGTAGATGCATCACTTTGTAAACCCCTGCGCCACATTATACCTACGTCAGGTGTAATGTATGCAAAAGAGATGTATTGACGCAAGAAAGGGTCGTAGAGGTGACGCAGTAAAATCTATGAGATATCACTACGTCACTTTTATGACGCTGTTGCGTCCAAATCTTGCGCCTGTTTCACAGCAGGCGTAAGACTGATGCAGGCCCTTTCACATGGGGCCTGGCCCCATGTGAAAGGATGCATTCCTGGAGTTGCATCGTGTTTGTGACAGACTCCAGCAATGTATCACTTTTGCGCTTACAGATACGTCTGAAATACTGACGTATCTAAAAGTACTTGCGACATAATACGTCATATATTTAATATGACGCATGAGTAGAAGACTGAAGGCCTCATTTATGAGGCCATGCGTCACTTTTACGCCACCGGTGCGTCACTTTTTGTGACGCACCAGTGCTGTTAAAAATGCACCTTATTGAGTCATATTTACAAAGTGACGCATCTAGGTAGATGCGTCACTTTGTAAACCCCGGCGCCACATTATTCCTACGTCAGGTGTAATGTATGCAAAATGGGTATATTGACGCAAGAAAGGGTCGTAGAAGTGACGCAGTGAATGAACGGGGTTTTCCCCATGCTACGTTCCCCGGTACGCTCCCCGGTGCGCGTACCGGGCGCTCCCCCCGCGAAAACCGAAAAAAAAATGTTTTGTTTGTTTTTTACCCGAGGGACCCTTTTATGGTCCCCACATCAAACCTAGGGGGTCAGGGGGGGTCTACCCTGCCCCCTTTTGGTTATTTCCCCCTTTGTTTTTATCACCTCTTGTGTCTCGATCCTACCGAGACACAAGATGGCGGCCGCTCCGGACTGTTTCGAATGTTTACAGACACCCGAGAGCCAATCAGCTTTCCCTGCGCAAGTCGCGTGGCGCGCCCTAAATTACTCAAAATCCTCTGGAGCACATATCTTGAGACATAGCAAAGGCACATCGGGCTACCAGTCCCTACAATTTTGCCAAGTTTGGTGAAAATCCATTCAGCCATTCGAGCTAAAAGTGCGACCGACCGCCCTATGAAAATTAACATGGGGAAAACACGTTTTGGGACCCCCCTTTTATCTCGGCCCCGCTTGACGAATCCCCCCCAAACTTTCAGGGAAGGACCGGAGCGCCGCGAAGCAAAGTTGCTAAAAATTTCAGGCCGATTCCTCCACTGGCGCCAAAGTTATTCCAAATAGAATGTTACGATTTCCCTATGGAAATCAATCCTAACTATAACTACCTACTGTATATATATATATATATATATCTGTAAGCGCGCCCCGGTGCGCGTACCGGGGAGCGCTCCGGACGCGCCACGCGACTTGCGCACGGGAAGCTGATTGGCTCTCGGGTGTCTGTAAACATTCCAAACAGTCCACAGCGGCCGCCATCTTGTGTCTCGGTAGGATCGAGACACAAGAGGTGGCAAAAAACAAAGGGGGAAATGACCAAAAGGGGGCAGGGTACACCCCCCCCTGACCCCCTAGGTTTGATGTTGGGGCCATAAAAGGGTCCCTCGGGTAAAAAAAAAATGTACATTTTTTTTCGATTTTCGCGGGGGGAGCGCACGGTACGCGCACCGGGGAGCATACCAGGGAGCGTACTTTGGTGAAAAATAGTGAAAATAGTAGTGTAAAATAATCATTTTGAGTGATTAGAGGTAGGGTAGCTCTGAAAAGAGCTTTTGGGTTCTGTGGCTGATTTAGGTACCTACAAGTACATCCCACATACACCCACACGCACACAACCCCACACCCCCACACCCACACACTCCCCACACACACCTCACACACGCACACCTCCACCCACACCCAAACACCCCACACCCCCACAACGGCACCTTACACATCCACACCCACACCCACACATCCCACACACCCACACTCACACACACACCTCAACCCCCCCAACACACACACGCACACACAGATACCTCACAGACACACCCCACACATCCCACCCACACACCTCCCCCCCACACACACACACCTCACAGACACACCCACATATCCCACACATACACACATATCCTACACACATACCCCCCACACCCACACACCTCCCACACACACCTCACACACCCACACCTCCACCTACACTCAAACACCCCACACACCCACACCCACACACACACCTTACACACCCACACCCCCACCCACACCCACATACCCCATACACCTACATACACCTATACACCTCACCCCCCCAGACACATACACAAACACACCTCACAGACACACCCCACCCTCCCCCACACACACCTCCCCCCCCACACTATCTAATAAACAATCCCTCTGTGGTCATCTTGTAGCTCTTTTTCTCTTAACATAACTCTCTTTGTGTCCTTCCCTCATGCTAACTGCTTCATTACATTTTTTTTTCTTTTTTTGGGGGGCGCGCCCCGGTACGCGTACCCTAAGGACAAAAAATTGACAGAGATCATTTAAAAATATAGGTTTAATTTTATAAATGTGAGGTAGTTCTGAAAATAACTTTTTTTTAATTGTTTTTGTTGTTTTATATTTTTTTATTATTTTACTGAACATTTTTTTTTTTTTTGTATTTTTGAACAATTTTATTTTTTTGTGTTTTTTAAGGGAACAAACAAAAAACAGGGAAGTGGAAATGGCTCAACAGGAGCAAAAAAAGGAAAGAATTAGTGCTTCTTTTTCTTGTTGCATTGGTGGTTGTCCACAGCATAATTTATTAAGGTGACACTAAGTTCACCATAACATAATGTTTTGCCACAGAAAATGCAAACATGTTTTATGGTGCCAAATTTTGGTTGTATATTTGGCACCATTTGGGGTGCTTCAGGACCAGAATGTGAGTTTTCAGTAGAGGAGGTGCTGGCCACAGGGGGTAGGTTGTTCTGAAGTTCCTGTAGTTCAGCGTGGGCTAAGTTATTTGGATGAAACCTCTCCATGTGGTGGATCATGGTAAAATTACCAAATGAATATTTCTTTAGGGGATTGCCCCTGGAGAGGACTGAGCCACAAATTAGACAGGTGACTTTGGGGGCGTTCACCTTTTTTTGGCCTTCAGGGATGGAAAAGAATTGCCAAACATAGTGCACTTTAACGTGCCTTTGCCTTGGTTGTTCAGGCAGGAAGTGCCTTGATTGTTGCTCCTCCTCCTCTTCTTCCTCTTCTTCTTCTTCTCCTCCAAGGAACTGTGGTGGTGGACCTTCTTTTCTTGGTGGTGGTGGTGGTGGGGGTGCACCAGCTGCAGCTACAAGTGATGCCATTGCAGTGATCAAAAATAGCTCTTGCTCTCTCAATAAAGAAAGTTAGAATGAGGAAAAAAGGAGGGGGCATTCATCATTTGGAGAAAAAAAATGATGAGAACCAATGAAAAGTGTTATTTTCAGGTCACATGACCTGACACATGACCCGGTGCGCTTACGTTACGCGCTCCGGCGCGCTTACGCTACGCGCACCGGGCCACGCCGTGGAGCGCTTCCGGTGCGTTTACGAAGCGCGTCATAAGACACATTGCGCGGCAACGCGATACGTCACGCTTACGCGACGCGTCACGATGTGGTTTTTTCGATCGCGGCAATAGCGCTAACGGGACGCTCCCCGGTACGTGCCCCAGGGCGCGCCGTAACATTGCGCTTACCCGTGCGTTCACCGGTACGCGCCCCGGGAGCGCCCGAGGGCAAAAAATAAAAAAATAATAATAATAAATTACATCATTATACAATATAAAATTTGTTATAAAAAATATTACTTTTCATACCTATAGAGATTTGCTATTAAAAAACCATTGAAATTCACTGAAAAAACCATAGGTTTCACACCAGTTATAGTTAGGAATTAGCATTTAAAAAACCTATTAAATTCACTGAAAAACCCATAGGTTTTACACCAGTTATAGTTAGCTGGAAATTTTACTCGCATAAAACCATTGAAATTCCCACGTTATAGTTAGTTGGACTCACTTTAACTTGCACGTGCAATGCACTGCTGATGACGTCACATATTACATCACTCATGACATGGTCAGTGACATCACTCATGACATCACTGATGACACCATCCTTGTGACAGAGTGACAGACCTCCTTTCACTGTAATGTAACCCTTGAAACACATATTCAAAAATAGAAAGTAACATTTTCAAAAAAATGGAGATACCCATACCAGTTACAACAACCAATTCAGTAATTCCACCATCTATATACACATCCACTCATTCACCAACAGTTCTATATAGTCACTCATACATATACTCACTCATCATATGTAGTGATACACCTAGACATCCTGTTACACACCGACAGTCATCCAAAAGATACTCTCACACATACTCACACATGCAAATAAACTATTCAACATCTATTTATTTGCATATACAGATATACACACACTACCACTTTACTTCTAAGGAAACTTACGCATTCTTACTCTCTTAAACAATCACTTATAGAAACACATACTAATTTAAACAGGAACTCTTACAATCCCTCACTCTCACATATACTCACTTATATACATCAATATTCACATATACTAGATTAAAGCATATGTAGTTACTGATAAAGACACTAGTGAGACAGTCATTCACTCACTAACACACACATATACACACTCATCCACCCATACAGTCCTGCACATATGCTGTCTGCAAAACACATACAAAGAGAGAGTCAGTCATTCATGCATCTATGTGCTAAGTAATACCCCCACCAAACCATACAAACACTCATACTGATACTAAGAAAAACATCTAATAACCCATATACATACACATGTAGCTACTCAGCAACCCATGCAGCCACTTATACACAAAGTGAAACACTAATACATATATTTAAATATTTAAACATTACTCTCTAATATATGTATTTTAAAAAAACATCCATGTAAACACTTATTTAAACATTTATTCTTCCATCAACTTTTACATATACATATATTATACATAATTATATTTTAAAAATAGACACATTCACTGGATGGTGTCATCAGTGATGTCATGAGTGATGTCATTGACCATGTCATGAGTGATGTAATATGTGACGTCATCAGCAGTGCATTGCACGCGCAAGTTATAGTGAGTCAAACTAACTATAACGTGGGAATTTCAATGGTTTTATGCGAGTAAAATTTCCAGCTAACTATAACTGGTGTAAAACCTATGGTTTTTTCAGTGAATTTAATAGTTTTTTTTAATGCTAATTCCTAACTATACCTGGTGTGAAACCTATGGTTTTTTCAGTGAATATATATATATATATATATGTATATATATATATACCTCCAAATCCTCTCAGTACTCCAAACTGTCCCTCAAAGGACGGGTGCTGCGCTACAGCAAGAGCCACCGGCCACATTAGAAACTCCAAGACAAAGCAGTCAGAGTTGCGCATATTTAGTATTTTATTTTGAAAACACAAGACCCATTTCAGCTCTCCCGAGCCATGCTCACTTGTTATTGTGGAAACATAAACTGCCATTTTTAAACGCTGATGTGCTTTCAATTGCATAAACTTAACAAAAGGATTACACTCTTGGCCCTTCCATGGCAACAAACAAAATGCTAGAATAGTAAACATGGGAATGCGTCAAAATGCTAAATTAAACATTTTCCAAGGAGAGGCACAACAGGGAGAAATATGTTTGTTTCTCCTCCTTTTTTTCCGATTACTATATGTGCCGCACACGTGAAAAGAGGAAAAAGCCTCAGGTCATTGTTTTTCTGAAGAAAGGTGTCCCTTCTTGCACAAAAACAATCCTGGCTGCAATGCAGGCTGCCTTGCACCATCAGTCTGCCGGCGCAGGGAGAGAGCAGGAATGGGTCATATCTTTGTAGACATGATGCACTCCAAGCCTTTCCCTATCACGCAACGTGCTGCGTTGCCTGACTTATTATTAAATCTGCTACTAAGTCTTTGGAGAGAAAAGTTCCACCTTAGATTAAAACAAATTTGGAAGCCTCAATCACCTGTCAATAAAACTAGCCTCTCAAGTTACAGAGATTTTACTGACTCCGGCTTCAGACAGTAGGGTTATTATCCCTTAGGTAGCTTCAAACAGGGAATATTTGGAACAGATCTCAAAGAGGTATAACAGAGAGAAACAAAATGTACATAGCAATTCCCAAATGGTAGAGCCGCGCGGCCGAAAAAATAAAAATCGAGATTGATATTCCACCTTTTGCAGATTCGATTAGAGCAGTAAACGCACCTCTCACAAAGGGATCCGGTTGAGCGCAGACAGCATCAGTGCAAGCTTCACTCACAAGCCCAACAGCCCAACAGGCAGCCGCAGCCGTGCAAGAGTCCGCACACAATGAATTTATCTTCACCCGCAGAACAGGTGTGCTGCCCTAATACAAAGAAATAAAGAAAATAACATCTGAATACATCTGTGCCAGAATTGAGTTTATGACACGTTGATGCGTTACAAGAAGGGATGTTCACGCAGACAAATGAGTACCCCAAACTCATTATAAAAAACTGGGCCTTTTTGATGATGCCTTTAAACATCCCTGAAGGGCGTTGCATTGTTACCTATCTGCGAATACATTCCACGTCGAAGGCACTACCCACGCCCGATTATCACATACCCCTTATAATGGGTTTAGAATTCTATGCACTCTTTTGATATTTAACACGACTTGGAATATAGTGCTTTGCTTGAAAATCAGCCAAGCAGAAAGTGATAAATTGGTAGGCAGCAATAGCAAACTGCTTATGAAATGTTCCATTAAAAAAATGATTAAGAAACACATTGACTGTTCTCTCCGGCTCCCATTTAAGAGCGATTTTGGAGCAGCATTCCCTGGTAACCTGCCTCTGACCCCAGACTGGCATCGGATGGTATGTGCGCAGTTTAATTGATAACTTTGCATCTATGTCACAGCTCGCAGCCCATTAGATGGCGAGAGCTCACCTGGTTAAGCGGCCCCGGCACGCACTGGCCCGGGCCTGATTATACGGCACAGCTGCTAATTTACCGAGCCCCCTCCTCGGGGGCCGGCGGGCACCAGGCGGGAGCTGGGGGCTGAGCCGTCACCTCAGAGCTGCCCAACTCCCGCAGAATGACAAGCGAGGAATTAGCAGGGTGTGCGAGGGAAGGGAGCTGGCCAATTAGCACGAAGTAGCAACAGGAGGCAGAGGACGTAGAGTCCTGCTGGGCGACGGTTGTGTGGAAGGAACAGCAGCCGGGAAGGAACACTCGCCATTGAACCCGGGGAAGCAGGAGGCCTGAGGAGCACTGCTGACTGCACAGAAGCTGAAGGGAGAAATTAAATGGCCGACACGGCTGATTCCCAGCGTTCTGTGGCAGGTGCTGACAACGCACATTGAGGGGTTCTGCCACTATGGCGCTCACTACATGTGGCCTCTTAAGTCCGCTGGGGCTGGTAAAGGCAATTGCCAATAGTCCCACCAGAAATTTGAGATCTGCGGCGTTAACGTCTGTGGATCTGTTTATTTTCACATAGAGATTTCGGCTGCTTAATCGCTTGTGAAAATCTGTGGTGAAATAAGGAATTACTGGACTATCGGGCCTGGAAATACCACTGGTAATTTCTTATTTCTATTACTACCCATAGAAATTTGAGATGGCCCGACTTTTCCACACCCCCTAAGTTAATTCCGAGCATAGGGGAAACTTCGAAGTATTTTCCAGGCCGCTGGTAGTGAGGGGCCCTTATCATGGTTGAAAAATCAACATAAAAAAACACTGATGCACCTTATTGACCATAAAGCAAGGTAAGTCTAGGTATGTGAATGAGAAGTTAAGAAAAGTAAATGTATATGTAACTTGCCACATAGGCCTTGTACAAGTAGCTTGAAAATTCAGATGGGCTTTTTACTGAAGTTACAAGACTCATAGAAATTTCAAATCGTTTTTCTTTAAAAGAAAACTCTTTCATCACCAACATTGATTATACATACATTTCAAAAGGTTTTTGCACTTATGGAGACAATAAATATCATACAATATTGCACAGTAAAATATCGATAAGAAATTTGATAAACCTCTGGTTTAATAAGAGCATGTTGTTATCGTACTGGGTTAAAAAACAGCTTTATATCTGCATTCACAGTTAAGTTATCAGCCACGGTCTAGTACCACATTTTTCCTCCTTCCATCTATAGATCATGGCCCAGAAATATTTTCCTAATCTTTTTGGTCTTCGGCCCTTTTTTTCATACACCTCCTTTTCTAGGTTGAAGAAAGCTAATAGCCCCCTAATCATTGTTGAAAAGTAGGGCCAGGAGATGCCATAGATATACAAATTCTGACCACTGCCATGGCCAGGAGTAGAAAGTGTTGATTTTCCTCAAGTGTTTCATTATTACAACCCCTAGTAGCATGAGTTCTGGAGTTAGATTTATCTTTATTGTTTTAGAAACTTTTTGATTTCCCTTATCAGGATTTCTAAACGGGGACATATGTACTTGGTTGGTTTTAGTACGACTACAGCGGGTGCAGATGAAGCCAGTTTGCCTCCCCATTGAGCTATTTTTGCCAGGGTGTGGTATAATGCAAACAACATTTTGTAATGCTGTGCGTGTAGTCTGGACAAGCACAAAATAGACCTTCCAAGTTCCAGGGAGTCTAAAAAGCTACCTTGATCTATAACAAGATTTTGTTCCCATTTTGGCCCTCACTTCTTAAGGTCGTCCTGGCTGAATTGGGACAATTTCACATAGATCTGCCTGATGGTGCAGCCTGTGTTGTCCCTAACCACATCCATGATGCTATTTTGACTGAAGCCCTTTAACCCTCCTTTTTCTTAGTGAAAAAGTGATATCCAAGTCAAATTTGGAATTCATTGGAGAGATTTTTTTTAAATACCTACAAATATGAAGTTTTCTAACTATGAAAAAAAGAGGGTTAAAGGGCTTCAGTCAAAACAACATCATGCCCCCAAATTACCAGGACCGTGGGTATTGGGGCGCATAACCGGATGTATAAAAGAAAGAGGTGCAAGGGGTCTATGGAAGAGTTTGTACAGTAATACTGACTGTGCAAAGGCTGAGGCATGAGCGTGCACTGGATAGCACTGCTGAATATCTCAGAACCCAAGAACAGAGATGAGATTGAAGAAGAGTACTGCTAATTGTGCTATGATCTTTAGTAGAGTGAAAATGTCAGTGAAAATGTACCATTGTAAACTCTAAATCCACTGAAATGTACTATTTATAGTTAACTGAAGGAACTATACCCCGCACCCCACCATGCTTGTGATCGGTGATGCCATTTTAGATGTTGTTAGTAACATCACCAAAGTTGTCTTAAAACATTTCATGAGTGCGGTCATAAAAATTGTATTGCGAGGGTGCGAATTATATATAACTGGTGAATTTCAGTGTTTTTTAGAGTTTAAAACGATACATTTTAACTGACATTTTCATCGCCAATTAAATTCTTTATTATGTTTTGGAACTCCGAGGAGATCCACATAAAAACCATACATGATACAAGACCCATTCAATGCAATAAAGACGTCTACAATGTTTCCAAAAATATAGAATGAACAGATTCTCTATCTACAAAAGCCATCAATAAATAGCTAAAAAACATTAAAAAAAGTTAAAAATGTTAAAACAAAAAATTTCATTTGTGGGATTATACAATGCAAGTAAAAAAGAGTTAGCATTTAAAATACCTAATTGCAAACATACATATCTTAACCACTTACGCCGAAATGGGCGCAATACAGGGCATATGAAGAGAACGTGCAAGCAATCCTGGGTGGACAAGTTGCAAAAATTACAGATTGCAGGAGTACCATACCACTTTGCCAATAGATTGTTTAATGGCAACAAATCCTGTCTTAAAAGAAACCAAAATCGCCGAATGCCATGTGGTAGATTCCAGGCGACATAAGGTTGCATAGCTTTCCTAACATACGAGTTAGTAATATGGTTAGCTCCTTTCTTAAGATTAATAGCCTCCTTGTCCATTTTAAAGCTAAGGTCCCAAGATGCCGCTTTCAAGAGTGTTTTTAACTGTGCAGCGGAAACAGTAAATAGTGTGATCTCTTCCAATTGGAGAAGGGCGGCCGCCTTTCTGAAATTTTTAACAATTTGCGAGTACTCTTTTAAGCTACCCAACAGTTCAACCTTCATAAGATTTCTTAATGAACCCATTTCTCCTCTAGCCAAACTGGCAACCCACCGTACAACAGCTGCTAGGCCCTGCACCCACGTACTGCGAAGGCCATATTCAAGTCTGCAGGCAGCTGCTGAACAAGCGGTATTAAGCGAGGATATGGATCTTAACACTTTCCCTTCTACAGAATGTAAAAAATCCCATTGCCTTAAATCAACCAATTCCATTCCGTACAAAAGGGAAGAGGGGATTTTTGCCCTAAAAACTTCCAGTAGGCAATTGAAGTGTCTTCTCCCCGTTGCTGAGTATAATGCACTCAAGCCTTTTCCCTGAGACAGAGCTTTGCGGGTATTGTTATCGGTATGGGGCTTATCACTCAAATTATTGGAAATGATTTTTCCTAAAAAGACATAAGTCTTTACCACCTCCAATTTATGGCCGCCAACTGTCCAAACAAAGTTCTTATACTTTAACTTTTTTTTCCCTGCAATACACATAATTTTGCTTTTTGTTGCATTTATCCTCAAGTAGTGGGCTTCGGCAAAGAGATGTAATGCACGAAGACGATTGGCCAACCCTTTAGGTGTCAGATCCAGTAATATAATATCATCTGCGTATAACAAGCAGGAAATAGGGGTTCCCCCTACAACCGGGGCTATACCATCACTTGAGGAGATAAAAGCAGGAAGATCCGCAATATACAGTGAAAAAAGTAATGGGGCAAGAAGACAACCTTGTTTTAATCCATTAAATGATGGAATGACACGTGATAACCCCCTTTCTCCACCTTGCAGAACACGACACCATGTATCAGTATGTAACACCTGCACCAGATCTAGCAAGTGGGGGGGCATGCCCATGGCAGATAGCTTTCTCCACAGCAGGGGTCGATCCACTTTATCGAATGCTGTGGAGAAGTCTATAAATGCCGTGTACACATATTCCCCACGAACCCTTACATATTTATCAGAAATGATCTGAAGTGCGGTAAGGTTATCTAAGGTGCCGTGCCCTTTGCGGAAGCCAGTCTGTTCTAGGGGTAAAATATGGTTCGCATCAACCCAATCATTAATTAAGGATAACAAACATTTGGTGAAAACTTTTCCCTATCGCCCTTTTTAAACAGTGGCACTAGTATGCTCCCTTTCCAAGAGGAGGGGAGAATTTTCTTAATGAAGCAAAATCTGAAAACAGGAAACAGTATTTTGCTCCATAACACTGGTTCCTGTTTCAAGACAGATATCGGGAGTTCATCGGGCCCCATGGCTCCTGAGGTACGCATATCCATAATCGCCTGCTCAATAATTCTTTCTGAAGGGGACTCTATTGGGGAATCAAGCTCAGTACTAAGGCCCCTAGGCTCCACCAACTGCCCATTCATAGCGTATAAAGTGGAGATATAATTGATCCATAACGATTCAGAAATAGGAATTGGGAGGGGACCCACTCTTGCACCACAACCCTCCCCTATAAGAGACCAAAACTGTCTAGCTTTGTCATGAACCACTGCCTCCCGTAGATTTATCCATAGGGAATCCTCTTTATCTTTTTTTATCTTTTTCTTAATCCTACACCTCCTTCTTTTTAAACGATCAATTGTATGGAGTCTTTCAGTAGATCTGAACAGGTATTGCTCCCGCACTAACTTATTTATTTCCTTATTGAGGAGAATAATCGATCTTGGGAGGAAGATCTTTTTTGGCGCCAAATTTGATTTTTTACCAACCACGATGATCTTCTTCATGAAATCCTCAAAATAGATTAATTCAGACCCTTTCCAATTATTTAATTCCAATATAGTTTTATTAAGGATACATCCCAGACCCTTTTTGGCTTTAAAGTCCCAAAAACATCTTCCCGACTTCTTATAAAAATTGACCACATCACCGTTGAGTGACCAAGGGTCAGATTTAGGTGGGTGTATTGAAAGGGTTAAAGTTATCAACCTATGATCACTAAATATATTCTCTGAGACCGCCATATCTCTCAGTAAAGAGAAGGAGCGGTGGTCTGTGATTACATAGTCCAAAATGGACTCACTTGTGCTGGCTTTATGGGTATTTTTTGCTGGGACATCAGAAGGGAGCCTACCATTCACTATAAGGCCCTCCATAAGAAGCAATTCTTCTAACAGTATTTTCCCTCTTTTATTAGTTTTGATTTTATCGGGAAAAAGGGCTTGAGGAATCAAAAAAGCTTCCTCTTTAGATTTATTTCTAAAAAGCTCTAAGCTATAATTAGAAACTCTGCAATTGAAATCCCCCACTAACAACACCTGGTGAGTAAGTATTGTCTCCTTTATCTTTTTAATAAAATTAAAAACCTTCTTTAATACACTATTGTAACGTTCCTCAGGGGGGATATAAGCATTTATTATAACCAGTGAGTTTTTATTTTCCCCACCACCAAAGCTACTAAGGGTGACCGCCTGAAAAAGGTTACTCTGATCCACATAACGGGAGAAGTTCCACTTTAATCTATTAGAGAGAAGACACGCAATTCCTCCTTTTGCATGCCCTCTCTTCGAAGGAGAGGCTGCAACCTCAAGAACAAAGTAGTCCCTCCCCGCGCCTATTCTGTCTATACACCAGGTCTCTTGAATACAGATCACACCGGGGTTCAACGAGAGAAGATACTGTAATTTTTCAGGACTATTGTTGATCCCCGCAGCATTCCAGGAGAGAATTTTTAAGCTACTGCTAAAGATTGGGAAATAGCTTTGGGTTATCTTTTGATTTGCTGAGCAAAGCCCCAGGAAGCCAATTCCATTGTTGATTATCCTCTCTTGAGGTGCTGTAATTATTTTGCGGGGCAGGAACTACATGGGACACTAGCCGTTTAGTTTTTGATACACATATTTTTAATTCCTCGAAGAAGGGAGGGTAACCTGCTTGACCCCTGTTCCGTTGAATAGGTCTATTTTCACAGAATCTATCTCCACAATTCGCCAAAACAGGTATCACATCGATTCCTCGACTTTGAAAAGTTTCAGCTTGCTTCAAAATGAGGTTCACTATTAGCTTGGAATAGAATGTTACCCTAGTATGGGATGTATTGTCGGTTCTTGAAATAAAAAACAAATCAATATCATTTGATTGAATTAATTTTAGACTCTCTATATCTCTAAAACATTTGAGTAGCAATGATCTATTTAATGCTACATCATGGTCAAACAACGGAAGAAAATCAAGAATCAATGTATCTACAAGATCTTCCGTAATTTTTCTAGGTGGTTCTAGCGAACAGGCAGTACCTTCAACTAGGGAATGAAAAATAGGAGCAGCGGGATTGAGAACACCTGAAACAGAAGGTGCTAGCTTTGTCACTTCTATTTTTGGAAGGAGAATCGTAGATCTCCCCCCCTCAGGGGGAGGACCTCCTATAGATAAAATAGAGCCATTAGGGAAAACTTTATTGCAATCAGCAAAGGGTACTTGGATATCGGGAATACAAGAATTTGAATCCTGCTTCAAGAGCCCCTTATCTTGCTCTTCCGTACTAGGCAAGTCATTTGATTGATCTTGGGAATCCTCAAATATTATTTGTCTCACCCTTTTTTTCCTATGTCTACGAATTGGTTTTCTCTTTTTTTCTCTACACCTTTTGTACATCCCTATTATTTCTTTTCCTTCTTTCTCAGTCCCCTTGGATTCTGGCATGAAGATTGGGAAGAGCGCTTTATCAAGTTTACAATCTGCGGAAATTCCATCTTCTTCTATAATTTCAAGATCAGAATCCCTTATACAATTATAAGCTGAAGATTTAGGGACTGGAAAAGGCTAATTTCTAGCTGGGACCCCCGAAGTAATTAAATCAGGATTATAAAGCATGCACATAGGATTATTTCCTGTAGGAGGAGCACCAGGGGACACCAGGTCTTGCGAACCCACTCTAGGATCTGGTTCCACTGTCTTCTCTGGCAGTCTAAGTAATACAGCCTTTAATATCTGAGTGACAGATTCCAAAACACAGTCAGAGCTCCCCACAAATTTACTTAATAACCATAATATCGAAGACAACAAATGTTCCAAAGCAATCAATGACTCCGAAATAGGCTTTTCATGACTATCCAAGCCTGGTGGTATAATAGGATCAGTACCTGAAATATTGAGCACAGGACTTTTTGAAAGGTTAAACTGCATAGATGAATCTTGAGATTTAAGGGAGGGGGTGCTACTATAAAGCTGCAAGCCAGAAGGTGTGGTGCCAATCGGGGTTTTAGTGGCTTCATATAATTTCAGTGAACCATCTGCTAAGTAACGACCACACAACTCCAAGTCAATATCTAACCCTTGAGAGTCGCCATTACATATCTCCATTGGCTGGGTACTTCTTACTAAATCGTTAGTCAAACACATGTCAGGTTTTGAGAGGGCATTATTTTGATGCACATTCTCCAATCTAGAAGCGAACAAATTAACACTGACGGGGCTTTCTACGGGGATTAAATTATGCCCCTCACAAGATTGTAAGTCAGGAATAGATTTTTCTACCACAACTGGCCCCTTCTTTACTAACGCAGCATCTACACCAAGCGAAGGAGTTACCCCTATGTTCTTGTTTATAGTCATTTCTTCTGGGACAGCCTCCTTCACCAAGTCCTTATCCATAGTCTTTTCCCATAACTGAAATAACTGGCATTGTCCTTTTAGTTGGAGATTTTTTGATTCCTTGTTACGTAGGGGGTTAGATCTTGTCTTAACACAAAACCTTCCCCCCAATAGTCTCCCAGAACGTAACTTTTTTGCAGTCATCTTTAGACTTGTATCCAAGACGAAGGTAAAACGCAATACCAATATGAGGAACAATAATTAACAGTTTAAAATAGATAAAATAGGGCGATTGGAGAATGCGAGTCTGAGTTCCAATACTAGTAAACAAGTCAAAGTCTGTGTAAGCATGAATGGATAATACAATCTATCAAACAAAACAAAAAAGAAACAAAAGAATCAAATATATAGAATAACAATAAGTGGGCCCAGCCCAGCCTACTTCAGCCACTGAGGGCCACAGAGGGCCCGCCCTTTGTCCGGGCTTAGTCCGGCGCGTCCCGCGTGCGTCCTCGCGGGACGAGGGACCTGCCGGTGCTTTATGCGCCTCCTGGCGCGCTGGTTACTGGCGTCGTCGCTTCCCTCGAAGGGATGCTGGGGATTGGAGTCCGACCGGCGGAGCCAAGCCCGGCCGGTCCGTTTCTGCAACGAAGGATGTGGCGGAGCCAAGCCCGGCCGCTTGAACTGTGAGGCGAGTCAGCGAGTCTGGCAGCAGGGGTAAAAAGATGAGGAATCTCTTTATGCTGACAATAGGTCAATAAATGAATCTGCTCAGCCAGACTTTCATCGAACTATAATGTCAATTTAACCTTTGGTTTTTCCAGTGAAAATCAAAAAAAAAATGTAAAGTAAGATAATATTACCATACCAAACTACAATTTCACTGTAATTTTGTTTTGTGCAGTGAATTTCCAGTTTTAAAATAAATGTAAAGTAATATTTTATTACCATATCATACTATACCAACCCTTGACAGATTACCCCAAAACTTTCCCGTAAGGAGTTGAGTTGCCTTAACCCTTTTTGTGGAAAGTTTTGTGTTTTAGGATAACTCGTCAAATGGCACTAAATTTATTAGCAAACCAAAAAAATCAATTTCCTATGGAAGCCCGGTCCTAACTATAACTACACAGTGGCGACTGTGTTTGTGTGTATTTATATGTGTATTTCTTCTCCACTTTTTCTGCTGACTCACCCCGCACACCTGCACGAAGGGTGCATTGCCTCGTCGAACTTATCAAAGACCATATTTACACACCAACTCCCCTTTGCAAAAGCATGACAATGCAGTTTTTGGGCTTCCACAATTTTTTGTCAGGCTACCATCATACGTGTTTCAGCTGGAACACAGCCTTGTTCACAGATGACAAGGCGCCACTTGCAAAACCATTTTACTCCTTTTGCCCATGATGTGTGTTAACCACAAGTGAAAACAGACTATAGAAATTCTCACTTCCTATTAATTCACACATTGTATGAGTCTTTCCTTTGACTTCACCAATCATAATTCATTAAACCATACTGGTTAAGCTTATACTTTGACTTGTTGTAAAATTCATTAACCTTATATGTTGGACCTTGCCCTTGCTGCAGGGTTATCCTCAAACTTTTTCCTTCTTCCTCCAATTTTTTCTTGACCTGTTGTTGGCTATAGGACTCTGGGCACTTTAACACTGCTTATCAGTGCCAAAGTGCATATGCTCCTGTGTAAATTGCTGTTACAATTGGTTCTCCATGATTGGCATGTTTGATTTACTGGTAAGCCCCTAGTAAAGTGCACTGAAGTGTGCCAGGGCCTGTAAATCAAATGCTACTAGTGGGACTGCAGCACTGGTTGAGCCACCGACAGGAGTAGCTCTGAAAAGGTAACTCAGGACTGCCACTACAGTGGTTGTGTCCAGTTGTTAACTGCCACGTCGATTTGGCAAGTGCACCTACTTGCCAGGCCCTAACCTTCCCTTTTTCTACACATAAGACACCCCTATTGTGGGCCCAAGGTACCTACTGGGCAGGGTGCAATGTATGTGAAATGTAAGACATGTACTGGTGTGTGTGACATGTCCTGATAGTGCAAAACTGGAAATTTCGTTTTTCACTATTGAAAGGCTATCTTGTCCCATAGGATGGAATGGGAGTTTATTTAACAATCTTATAAATATATCTTTCCATTGGGACAAGATAGAGAAATAAAGCTTAGCCTCTCTGAACTCAAAATTTAATAACACATCTTTAAGTAATGATAGTTTTTAAATTGTGTGTTTGAAAATGCCACTTTTAGAAAGTATTTTAAGAATGGGCGTTGGTCCTACTGGGGTCAGGCGGGACTTTGTAAACTTTTTGCTTGAGAAAATGGGCCTGATCTGCTGTTTTGACAATGCTGTTACAATTAATAAACAGACTAAGACCTTTATCTTTTTTGAATGGTCTGAGTAATTTCATTACCAAGTCTTGAAACATATGTCTAACAAGTTGTTGCAATTTTTACGACATGACTGTCTAAAAGACACACAACAACTAAATCTGTATTAAAAAAAATACAAAACATATAATGTGTCAAAATAAATGTGAACCACATGTATACAACATAACAGTGCAAATAAAAAGCCAGTCAAATATTATAACCAATAGCAACAACCACTTTGTCATTTCATATTACATCAGATCATGTGCCTATTACAGAGGTTGTTGCACTTCTGGGTAAACATTTATGAATCCAATGTACATTTCGATTTAACCAACATGCTACCCTTGGACTGCTATTATTTTAATGACCCAGCAGGAAGGAAAACACCGACACGTTTCGAATCCCCAAGTTGTTTTATGGGATTCTCATCAGGGCTTTGGACTAGACAGGAAGTGTTCTTCGTTTGAACGTTCGTTCAGGGAGTAACTCTGATGAATGTCAAATTCTTGCGATGGTTTAGAAATAATTTTTTAGGTTTTTTAGTAAGGTGTGTGTTCATGCCCTTGAAGCGGAAACTTTATTCAGTTTAAATGTATCTGATTTAAATCCAGTGGGCTTTTCTCTAGCTTCAGTCAATGAAACGATGTTGCCTAACACTCTGGGGCTCTTACTTCAATTCCACGCATATTCATCTCGCCGTTACTTTTAGAATGTAGGCATTTTCTTGTTTAACCATTCTGTGTGCCGCTGTCTGTGTTTTTTTTGACTGTCTGGTTTTGGAGTGACAGGGGCTGGGGATGTGCATTCACTGTAGACAGCCACTGGGGGGGTTGAGGTGTGACCGGCCCTTCCTGGATGACTCAGAGCTGAGTTGAACAGGGATTGGCTGAATTTAGATGAGTGGAAGGAGATTCCATTGCACCTCAAAGGGGTTCTGTCTCATTGCACAATGCTGTCTCCACCCCCTGTGGTCATACTGCACCAGTGAAGACAGAGCTGGATTTGACTGGGCTCAGAGACCCTTGCCCAAAGAGAACAAAGACACTTTGGGGTATAAGTATTGGACCTAAAAACCCTGAACTTTAGACTATTTTTGGAATCCAAGAGAAACCTTTGCCAAGGAGAAGAGCTGGAGAAACTGAAGGAGAAATACTGCCCCTTTGCTGTGAGCTGTCTTGGGATGGCCTGCAGTCCCTGATTCTGCCAAAGAAAGGATAAAGACTTTTCTGTGTGCTGAAACCTATGCTTGAGGAAGATCTCCATGGGCTTGTGTGTGCTGGCCTCCTGTTCTGAAGTCTCAGGGACACAAAGACTTCAACCCAGCTCCCCTGAACTTTCTTGCTGGGAGTTCTGACCTGCCAAGAGGTGTCTGTGACTGTGTTGGGCTGCCTCTGGAACTTGTTTCTGCTGTTGGGAGCTGGAAAAGCAACAAACTACAATACAATCAACGCATTACTCTTCTTGTAGCTGTATTTACGACACAGCACCGCTCTGTGAGAAGAATCTCCATGCATTGCTGCCAAAACCGACACAGCGCCTGTCGCCACTGCAAGAACCAATGCATCGAGGGATCATGGCTGAAGAAACCGATGCAGCGCCGCTCGACGCCGCTGCATCGATCGCTAAGGCATACCGGATTTCCACGCATCGTACCTGTGCGGCAAGTTTTCCTGTCTCAGGAACCGATGCATCTCTTTGTTTTTAGACACCTCCCATCTCTGCGGCTGTTTGACCTTGTGAATTATGTCGCAACTACAGGTACTTTGCGAGAAATCACACATCCATACTTTTCTATGATCCAAGTTGTTTGAAACCTTTTTAAAGTCATATTCTTAGTACATGTATGTTGGATTTTTGTCATTTTGGTCTTGTCGAGTTTAGATAAAGATACTTTATTTTTCTAAACTGGTGTGGTGTCCATTTGTGGTGTTATCACTGTATTACAGTGTGTTTTGAGTACAAATACTTTACACATTGCCTTTGGGATAAGTCTGTCTGCTCGCGCCAAGCTACCCGGGGGTTGAGCAGGGGTTATCTAAAGTCTCTATCCCCCTTTCACTGACTAGAAGCAAGGGTCCAATTTGGACAAAGGTAAGTACCTCGTCCAACCAGAGACCCCCATTTTTAACAGTATACAACAAAATTACATAGTTTAAATACTACTCATTGCACATGAGTTAACATAGAGAATTGTGGCTTTGTATCTCATCGCATAAGGCGTTCTTTGCATAATTCATTCCTGAATGTCCATTCTTGACATTAAAAATGAGGCATTGTATGGTACTATGATATCATGTGCTTCATTCTACCAGCATTTACTTTTAATTCTCTTAAATTATACTTCTTCATATCGCTATCCCTTATGCAGCATGTATAATGTTATGCAGCATTGCCAATTGAAATGACCTACATCTGTAAGGGCCATACATCTCATATTAATTCTCAACTGATTACATATTTAAGATATTTATGTACAGATTATACCCCATTCAGGAACACTCACTCTACTTTTCCTACGTATACTGCATATATTTTACAGACGAGGAAATGTGAGGAATATGAACATTATCACATTATTCAAACTATTGTTGCCACCTATTCTTGGGTGGCAGCGTCATTTTCGCTGTCACAGACCTACCCATATAAGACAAGTCTCTGGTCATCCAACTCTGAAGATCTCTATGGACTGTGTCCAGGAGGGAGAGGTAGTTACAATCCTCTGTCTCCCAAAGGGAGGAGCACTGTAAGAGCCCTAGGCACCCCTGTCGTGCTCATGGGAAAGGAAAGTCCTGCTCCAGGTGCATCTGATCGGACCCCGGAATAGTGAGATTAAGGAGTTGAGCATTTTGAAGATTAACTTTGAAGCCAGAAGCCTACCTAAAAGACCTGAGGTTGTCCATAAGGGGTGGAAGTGAAGAACAGGGTTGGGTAAAAAAAAGCATGACCTCATCAGCATATAGAGCTATTTTATGCTCCTATCCACTGAAGGAAATACCTTTAATCAAGGTGTTGGTACTTTTCTGGTTTGCAAGTGGTCCCATGTAAAGCACAAAAAGGAATGGGGACCAAAGGCAACCCTGCCTGGTCCCCCTGGAGGTTATGAAGGAAATAGACAAGCTGTAGTTAACTCATACTTGAGTCAGCCAAATTTCTTCATCCCCATGTCAGAATTTGAAACCAGTGCTTAAGGACCACTATCTCCATCACTCAGCAAAGGAGTGGCTCATTAACTCGATCAAATGCCTTTTCACAGTCAAAGGACATAAGCAGTGCGGGCTGTGTGACCAGGCTGCCTTATCCATAAGATGAAGGAGGAGTTTTGCATTATAACTGCAGCCTCTTTTGAGGAAGATGTCGGTTTGATCCGGATCAATCAGTCTTTGCATGTTAGTGCTCAACCAGATTACAGGGATGCCCATAAAAACTTGGCATCGCCATTCAACAAAAGTATGAAGTGCATTGTGTTGGGTCGTTCCCTGGTTAAGGTATAGCCATGATAACTGTCTCTCGCATGGAGGTGGGGAGTTCACCTGAGTCCCCAAAGGAGTTGTAGAGGCAAGCATGTAGTGAGGCAAGTTGGGGCCTAAAAAGATTGTGAAATCCCAGAGTAAAGCTGTCAGAGCCTGGGGTCTTGCCCTGCTGGAGTTCCAATATTGCAGTAAGTACCTCATCAATGCAGATGTCTTCCTCAAGGGTGAGAGCACCATTGGCAAGCAGGCATGTAAGCATCATCGAGGACAGAACCCCTAGGCAATCTCCTGAAGATGGCTCCTTAGCTCGGTGTAGGGTGGCATAAAAATGCTTGGATGCTTGTGCAATATCCTGGTGAGCTGTGTTGCCATCTGCCAGAGAGATCTCTGAGATCCAGTGTTTTTGAACTCTCAGTTTGTGAGGAAATAAGTGCACGCTTTATGGCCCCCAGCCTAATATTTTTGTTTGGTTCAGAGAGAGGTGCATTCTGCCCATCCCAGTCCAATGCTTTTAGTTGCCTTCTAGCAAGGTTTAATTGCCTAAAATGCCTGTGTGTGCCTGATGATTTGTGGTCAGCCTCTAAGTCTCGTACCCGCGTTTCCACATCGTGTCACTTTTCTTGCCACTCCCTTTTGAACCTTGCGGAAAAAGCCAAAAAGGCCCCTTGTACCACAAATTTTAGTGTGTCCCAGTGAAGGGTATACAGGGGTGTCAGGTCTATTGTTCTCTTTAAGACATTTCTGAATGGTGTCTTGCATCTTTTGTTTAGTGGAGTTGCATGGGAGTAATTTGTCATTAAGCTGCCAATTGTGGCATAGAGTCAAACCACCTGGGATATTAAAGGTTAGTGTAATCAGAGAGTGGTCAGATAGGGCTTTCACCTCAATGTCTGTCTGCCGCAAGGTCCCAAGAATACATGGAGAGACCAGAAAGAAGTCAATTTGGGTGTAAGTTTGTTGTGCGGCTGAGAAGAAGTTGTACCCCCTCAATGTATTATGCTTAGTGCGCCAGGCATCCGCCAGGCCCCCATCAGCGAGCCATTGCAGCCCTGTACTCATAAAGGCACCCGATTGATCGACCCTTTGTATGGATCTGTCAAGAGAGTTTAAAGTCACCCCCCCACCACCACATCAGAGTTGAGGGTGGCTGCTATCAGACCCATGACCTTAAGCACAAACTATACCTTGTGGATAGAGTAAAGGTGTATGTGTTCACAGTAACACAAATTGAGAGTAGCCTCCAAAGGGATCTCTGCCTGAATATGGGCAACCAGGCCAGGGAAGTGGCTGGCTAGGGGTTAATGTTAATGTTATATTTATTTGTATAGCGCACATCTACTCATCAGAGTGTCCCGGCGTGTGCAGTGGAAAAGGAAGCTGAAGCCTAGCAGAGCTAGAAGAGAAGGGTTTTTAGTTTTTTCTTGAAGATTATAGGATCCTGGATGCCACGCAATGCCACTACTTGCAACTTCTTTAGGAGTTAGCCAGGGATAACCACCAAGAGTGCATTCGTATAGTCCAGACGAGACAGGATCAACACACGGATCACCGTTTCTTGGGCAGGTCTAGGGAGAAGAGGGAGAAACTTTCTCAATACCTTCAAGGTGCCAAAACAGGTCTTCTACAGTACATCTATCCCAGCCATTTAACTAGGGCCGGAAGAGAAGAACTCTCCATCAAACTAGCGGGAACAGAGTCTTGCCCAGTCCTTTCTGAGTAGAAGTCTATCCTCCAGGAGAGCAATATCACATCAGGAGTCCTTTGGACAACCCAGTAGAGCCAGTGGTTCAGCAGGGGAATTTAGGCCTCCAATGTTATAATTGACTATCCGGACTAACTGCAGAAGACAAGGGAACTGGAAGCCATGTCAACCCTATACGTGAGACTCTCATTCAGTGCATAGCAATGTTTTGTACACTTCAAACCTGCAAAGATGGAGATGAGACAATGACAAACTTTGATAAAACAACCACTTCTTCCACAGGAGTCACAAAAATCTGAGATTCAGAGTCGCTGCAGTGAAGTGCGTGAATAGACCAAACAAGGCGGGGCTTATAGGTCATATGTCATAATTTACCAATAAAACCATTTAAATCAATAACCATAATCCAATGTGTTCATTATTAATACACACATTGCAATGTTGAATAATAGTAATTGTCATTAAAATATTTTAAACAATTAACTTTTAATCCAAATAACCATAAACATGTGTTTGAGTCTTTTTTAACATTCTTCAGGCTACAAGATGAAGCCCTAGAACCAACCACAGCACTGAAGAGCTTGCAGCTCCAGCTGGGAGTGCTTTGAAAATTATTGAAAAATCTCTCCTGGAGTCATGTTTCAATGACCTCGGAGACTTACTGCTGGCCCTTCCAGCTCACCAGCCAGCATTCTTCCTTGGGTGTCAGAGGGAGCAGGCATAGTAAAAGTGCTCCCACCTGGCAGGACAATACTTACTTTCTGCTCCCACAGTGTGAGTAATGCACTATGGGAGTTAGGTGTGTGCTCCTGTCTGAGGTGGAACCAATAAGCATTTAGTGTCCTAGGGAATGGGATCCACAGGACACTAAACGTGTTTGGGGTCCTGGGTGATGGGGTACTCAGGGCCAATACCCAGCTCAGAGAAGGGGTCAGTCAGAGCGCCCCCCACTGTATTATAAAATATATATATATATTTGCTCAGACTAGGGGGCATTGGTTTCCAAGGGTCAATACCTAGTTTGGGAGGGGGGTTACATACACCCCAACTCATATTTTAATAATCAAGAGTGTGCCAGGTCCTGGCTCAGGTGGACTTTAATGAAAAAGGGCAGGTATGTTTTGATCTGCCGGTCCTGCAGGAGTACCTCAGCAGTAGATATCTATATATTTTTAACCACAATTTCTCAAAACCTACTGAGCAGATTTACACTAAAGGTTGTCTTACGGTCATACCACCATGGCAGCAGTCCCAAGAAGACCAACGTGGTGGCGTCCCCCACTCTTTGTATTATAATGCCACTGCTGGGCCAGCGGCGGTGTTTCTGACACCGGTGGAATCTTTTTTCATATGTGTCAATGCAGGTGTGTATATTTTGACAGTAGAGTGTCAAATTTACTCATATGCATGACAATTGAAGAAATACCTTCTACCAGTACCTTTCCATTGCTGGAGTCTGGACCATATGTGCTCAGTCCAGTTAAGGAGTAAATACTGCAAAACGGACTTACCTGGATTTCGGCACCAACAGTGTCTGTTTTTTGGGAGTTAAGATGCTGCTGTGAAGGAGGGCCTTGGAGGAAGGGATGCACGTGGGAGACTGAAGGAAAGAAAGGAAATGGGTAAGTATGCACCCCAATTCCTTCTATTTATCCAACTCAAAGCAGGCGGTCTTTCTGCCACTGTCAGATCGACGAGAAGCCAACTTGTATTTCCAACAGCGGTGAACTTGTCTGCACTGCCCTCTGACAGCCGTTTTCCCCATTCCAACATTGTAGCAGTCGGTGAACAGCTGGCAGTGGCGGTGATGCTCCCGCTATCTTTCGTTCTGCAAATCGCCAACATTGTCACACGGCGGGAGGACCACCAACTATGCGGGGGGTTTCCAACGCCATTTCGATGGCAGTTCCCTTTAACACAAAACTCATAATCAGGCTCTTAACTAGAAAAAGGCACTTTTCTGGGTAAAGATTTAACTTTCTGCCAAATTTGGTGTTCTACTATCATTTTTTTCTAAAGATTCTATGGGAAATTGCATTGAGAAAACACATTTTGGGACCTCCTCCCGTCTTCTTAACCCCTACTATGGATAACTCCAAAACTTTACAGGATAGAGCAGAGGTGGATTAAATATTTTAGGGGGAAAGTTTTGTGAAGATTTGTCAAATGGTGCAAAACAAAAAAACGTTTCTCCTATCGAAAATCTGACCTTACTATAACTACACAGTGGCAACTGCCACTCTTTAATATATATGAGGTTATGCCAATCTAAATGTAACCACTGTCCTAAGACAGTTGCATTGTATGACCAAATGCTTCTTTTATGTGGTCTACCATACATGGTGAGGGAGGAAAGCATGACTAAATCTGCATTCAAATATTTATTAAAGCAGCTTGCAAACACAAATAAATATGATATTGATTGAGGATGGACCCTAAAATGGATGGGGGCATTGACAGTTATCTATATGCACTTTTAATTCCTAGGGTGTGTCTGAAATGTTGCTGGTTTAGGCTTTTCTAACTTCCGTTACTGACTTGACGGTATAAGTAGAAGTAGCAGAAGGCAGAGGATCAATGGTGTCAACTTTATTAGCAGACACAAGAGTAATGTTGCATGAGAAATGGATTTGTCCAAAATTGTTAAATGAGAGCAAAATCTTTTTTCTCCCTCCTTTTCATGATGGATTTCACGTGACGTATGAGAACCATGCGCTTTTTTTAACATCAACTGCTAATGGGGCTTGTGTCTTGGTGGCTTGATATATACAGCTACTACATAAATGATCTAATTGTTATATCTTCTCGGATGGTTCTAACAATGATCTCTCAATGCAGATGATGTCTACGACTTAATGATAAAGAACTGAGGTAATCCATAGAGCAGAAATTTGTGTATATTAGGTCATTTTGATAAACAAATTATTTTACTTCTGTATTTTAGGGCTAGCCAGTCAAAGATATATAGGGTTCTCTATTTGTATTTCTATATTTTTGTATTGGGGCCATATGTTGGCATTATAAACTATAATCCCCTAATGTAGGGGACATTTCTGAATGTTGGAAAATATACAGACTCTACATATGTTTATTTACTTCAACAACAAACATTTATTTGTACTGCTTTTATATGAAAATTGTATTTCTGTTGTCATTATAACTTGGCAACCTTCTTCTGTTGGCCAACAAGTAAACTGTATCATATAATATTTGTATTATTGTTATTCCTATGGAAAAAGACTTCTAACATTTTTCAGGGGTTTTGTTTTCCATTAACATCTCAAAGGTGAGTTCTCCGAACAATAGCCCACACTCTACCTGATGTATTAACACCAAACTTGCCATGGATACAGACCCACTGCCTTCTGTGAGCTTTCCTTATTTTGTGTAATAATTTCAAACTAGCTTCAAAATCAAACTACAATAAAAGGGAAACTTATAAAGGCTGATTGATTCACAAATCCCATTTTAAATCTGAATCCAGCTATGCCATTAGTTTAGAAGGCTGAAAAGTTTAGATATTTACTAATGAGTCAGTAAAATCTCCTAGCAAATCCCACGAACACTGTGTTCAGAAGAAAAATGTGCTTAAGTCAGAGAATGGCAGACAAAGCAGACCATCCTTACCATGAAAAAATTGGGCATATACTTTACTTTACGAATTTACAGAGTGCAAACGAACCATCCCCAAGGGGATCTCTCGGCGCTATGGGAGAAGGTAGATTGGTGGGGCTGCACATCTAGAATAACCATTCTATTTTTGCATATAGCAACGTTCTACTCCTTACTGCTAACCAAAAAGAAGTTCCAAACTGGGGAGGTGAACTTTCTTGCGCTGCTGGACGTGCCACTTGCAATGCCGGATGAACTGGAGGGTGTGCCTGGAATTTGACTCTGTGCAGTACCACTACTACCTACTGAGATGGTGGTTGTGCTGGATGTAGGTCCCTACCGGACCTTTTCAAATGCAAATATGGAAGCTGGAGGTGGTGTTGGTATTACCTGTCTTGGTGGTATCCGTGCCACATCCCTCACAGCAATTTGGGATAGGGTAATAATGTCGGTCTCCATCTCCACCGGGCCAGAAGTGATGTTCATGATGACTGGCTTGTCATCATCACCCTCCTCTACATCTACCTCCATAACTCTAGGCTTTCTGGAACCCTCTTTTTCCCTGGCCTTTTCTTGTGGTGTGCCTCACTCTCAGACTGAGCTTGTGGCTTCCAAGTGGCATCTAGATCATAAGAAGGGGGGGGGGGGCGTGAAGAAGAAGTTGATGGACTAACCCTCCTTTTCCTTACAGAAGATCTGTAAGACAATGGTTCTTTTGAAAGAGTGGCTTGCTCTTCTTCGCCTGCAGGTAGCTCGATTTCCTGAACTGCCCTTACTTCTGGAGGATCAACTACTATTGTGGGCTGTTGTGGCAGCTGTTGTTGCAGCTGTTGTTGCGGCTGTTGTTTCGGCTGTTGTTGTGGCTGTTGTTGCGGCACACCAGTCTTGGTAAGTGGCAGTGCCACTTCCTTCTTCTGTTCCTTCTTCTCACTGGCAATTTTCTTGGTACTGGAGGACCTGGGAACTTTCTTTGGGGCCATCTTCTTCCTTCCGAAGTCAGCAGGACGCAGGTGCACAAGTAGCAGAGATGTCTGTGGTCACACGTGGACATAACGCGGTGCGCAGCAAGACTTCTATCTGGCATTAAAACGGGTGATGATGACACCTCCTCCTCTGTCTTTTTGTGCACTTAAAAGCAAAGAAGCCAGGAGAAGAACATCAGTGAAATGTTGCATTTCTTATTGTGGTTCAATTACTACAAGTACAAATAAACAATTATAATGTATAACTTAGTGTGTGGGTGTTACACTTGTTAGTGTTATATTACATTTTATAACTCCGTTTAAGTTATAAAAAAAATAACAGTGTAGCCATTCGTGAGACTTTGACAACAAGGGCTTTCATGGTATACTGTGTAAACTCAGGAAGATTAGGAAAGAAGAACAAAAACAAAAATACAAATGTAATGGAAGTGGAACTTGTTTGGCATTAATTTGCTCATCACGTCATTCAGGGAACTTCAGCTGGCAAAGGGAATGGAAGCAGTAAGCCAAGAGGAACAAAGGAAAGACAGGCAGGCCTAAATGGCAAAAGCTTCAAACAATAGGTTCAGGGAAAGAGAAAGCACATCAAAAACTATACGTGGTCTATCTGAGAGGAAAGTGAAAGAGTAGAAGAAAACTAATAACAGAAAGTGATTGAGGAAGCCTTGAAAACAATATTATCAGTATCACAAAGAATATTATTTATTATATATAATACACAAAATCATTAAAAACAACTGCGCTCAAGACAAACAATGCTGGTGTACATGGAAAAACCATATGACAGAACCTATTGTTTGATGTTATAACTGATTGTCCCGGGTTCGGGGTTTTTGGACAGCCCCTGTGGTTGCTAATAAATGGCAAAAGCAGCACACTACTAAATCACCACCACAAAAGGGCCACCAGCCACATGGTCACTCACAGTCACAACAAGCAGGAGGCCTGGAAAACAATGAACTCAAGCAGGCCTAAATGGCCAGACAAAGGAGGCATGCTAAACAACACAGCTTTAATGTAAAAATGCAAAAACGAAAATCCACAGGGCTAAAAAAGGCTGGACAGTTACGCAACAGCCACCCCATACACACACACACATTCACCAAAGGTATGTATTTAACACACACCAAAAAAGTGAAATATCCCCCCAAAAAACATTTTGCAATTCAATCCAATGCCATCCATGCCTAAATGATGTTTAAATTCTACAGACACCACAGAGACAGTTGTTTCATGCACCCGTGAGTAGCTCTGGGCCTACTCAATGAAATGTATATTGGCAGACTAGGCCACAAGCTTGCAGGCCTATGGCAAACACACTGGCTGGCTACACAAAATGGCTGCCAGCCACATGGCCAGGCCACCCACAATGACAAGAAAGGGAAGACAGACAATGCAGGCTTATGGCAAAAGCAAACTGCCTGGCTTCAAAATGGCCACCAGCCACATGGCCAGGCCCACAACAACAAGAAGCTTGGGCCAAGAGGAACAAAGGAAAGACAAGCAGGCCTATATGGCAAAAGCAGCACACTACCACACTACCACCACAAAATGGCCACCAGCCACATGGTCACTCACAGTCACAACAAGCAGGAGGCCTGGAAAAGAATGAACTCAAGCAGGCCGATATGTCCAGACAAAGGAGGCATGCTAAACAACACAGCTTTAATGCAAAAAAAAAAATTACAGGGCTAAACAAGGTTTGCAAGTTACACATCAATCACACCACACACACACATCCAACAAAGGCATTTATTTAACACACACCAAAAAAGTGAAATACCCCCAAAAATACACATTTTGCAATTCAATACGATGTCATCCATGACCTAAATGATGTTTAAATTCAACAGACACCACAGAAATATTTGTTTAATTTCATGCACCCATGAGTAGCTCTAGGCCTACTGGATGAAAGTCCTATTGGCAGACTAGGCCACAAGCTTGCAGGCCTATGGCAAAAGCACACTCCCTGGCTCTACAAAATGGCCGCTAGCCACATGGCCAGGCCACCCACAGCAACAAGAAAGGTCAGACAGACAATGCAGACCTATGGCAAAAGCACACTGCCTGGCTTCAAAATGGCCACCAGCCACATGGCCAGGCCCATAACAACAAGGAAGGGAAGAAAGACAATGCAGGCCTGTGATAAAAGCACGCTGCCTTGCTTCAAAATGGCGGCCAGCCACATGGCTAGGCCCACAACAACAAGAACAAAGAGAATCCTACTCGCAGTGAAAGGGACGGTGAGTGTACCACAAGTGTGGGGACACTCAGTGTTGTGGTAAATACCCCTCACACACCAACAGGCCCCTTGGTGTCATGCTTCATCATTGGGGTCTTCGCACCCCTCTAACGGGATGCGGCGTGCTGCGACCTACGACTACGTGGGAGCACTTTCAGTTGGACTATGTGTGGTGTGTGTGATGCTAGTGAAGGGGTAGTAAATGTGAGTGGTGGGGTTGGTGAAGGTTAAAAAGTACCTGGCTCGTGGGTATTAAGAAAAAACTTTATTCATAACCCCGGGCTGGCACTATTAAAAAGGTGCAGGGTGAGGTAATTAACTGTTGTCACTATGAACAGTACCTCTAGTGTGCGTCAACATGTTTCGGAGCTGGTGCTCCTTCTTCAGGACGGGGGCACAACTTCCCACCTTACTCACGTTTTTCTAACAAATGTGTATTTTACAAAAAAGTGCAGGACTATGTACAGTGAATTAATACTAAATACAGGCTATAGTGTGCCTACATTTTATGTGACCATGCACTTGCATGACTCATTTTGTAGTGTTGGCTTGCTTCATGAGCATTTCTGGACGTCAGGGGATGATTGCTAAATATGCAGTCTCAGGACAGAATGTGTCTCCATGTTCCCCTCACGCTGATCCGCGTAACAACGTTCGCATCGTAGTTGTCCCGGAGAATACTACGGATGTGCCTACGGACCTCTTGGTGGAAGACCTTATCCGGAACCACTTGGCACCAAAGGGCCTCAGTAATCTTTTTGCTGTTGAGCGTGCTCACAGGATTCCGGGTGGGAAGCCCAAGCTTGGTGCCGCTCCGAGGCCCATCATAGCCAGGATTTTTAATTTCCGAGACAGAGACGCTATCCTGCAGGCCTCCCGTGTTAATGGCCCACCCAAGTTTGAAAATGTATCGATCAGCTTCTATCCGGACTTTACGCAAGCTGTACAGAAGCAACGTATGGGCTTTACGGGGGTGAAACGACGTCTTAGGGACATGGGACTGAAATACGCCATGCTTTTTCCGGCTCGCCTCAGGATTGAACATAATGACCGTGCATTCTTTTTCGATCGACCAGAGGTGGCCAGCGACTGGCTGGACAACCTGCCGACGCAACATACCAGTCCGGAGAATTCGAGGGGAGCCGAGGGCGGCTTGGAAGAACAGGAGTAGTGAGTCTATGCCGACGAGCCAATTTCTGGACGCTTTGCAGTGGCTCTGTGATAGCACTGTTTGTACGTTGTAGATACCCTGGGGTGGGGGGATTCGGGATTCTTCCTCCTCAGGGGACTTTTTTCTCTCTCTTCTTGTAGGTTAGTTTAATGGGGCGACAGGCACACTGCAAGTTGGGGTGGCTTTTTGGTCTACCGCAGGGGTGCAGGGTGGGGGGTTGTGTGTTGAGGGTTCCTTGGGGGTGGTGGGGGGGTCTTTTCTTGTTTGTTTCTTTCGAGGCTATGATTTGGTTGGTATTCTATCCTTTGTGCCTGTTTCGTGGTGGGGGGGACTGTTTTTTCATTTCTGGGATGGGGTAGGGGGCTGAGAGTGTTGAGCTGGAACGTTAATGGTCTCGGGGATGGGATTAAACGAGGGATAGTGCTGCAGTATTTGAAGCGACACTCCCCGGATATCGTTTTACTCCAGGAAACACATCTTGTAGGTAATACGTGCCACGCACTGAATAGGCGAGGCTACCGTTTGGTGGCCCACTCTGGATTCACTACTGGATCGAGGGGGGTGGGCGTCCTGGTTAGAAATTCCCTCCCCCTCGAGATAGATGATAGGGTGCTGGACGATAGGGGTCGCTATGCCGCTGTTGTGGGTCGATGGGAGGGAAGGACGATCTCCATTTTGTCTGTGTATGTTCCCCCTGGTCTACAGTCCACTACGTTTTCTGATTTGGGTGGGGTGGTCCTTGGGCTCCCCGATGGCTTGTTGGTAGTGGGTGGCGATTTTAATTCGGTCGTCAGTGGAGAGGAGGATCGTAGCCCTCGCGGACCCTCCCCACGTCGCAGTTGTGGTTGGGGAATTTTTTAGACACATTGGGCTTGGCTGATTGTTGGAGGCAACTTCACCCTGGCCAGCTCCAATACACCTTTTACTCAGGAGCTCATGGTAGTCTTTCGAGACTCGATTACATCCTTTTACCAGCGGTGCAGATGGTCTCTGTGAGGGAAATTAGGCATTTGGATCACTCCCCACTCTGGCTCACTCTTGACGTGCGGCTAGAGTCCGGGGGTCGGGTTGCTCCAATTAATCCGTGGCATCTCCGTAACCCTCTCATTGGTGCGGAAGTGGTTAAATATATGGATTACTATTTTGCTGAGAATGAGAGGTCAGTATCCTCCCCTGTTTCTTTGTGGGAGGCTTATAAAACTGTTATCCATGGTCAGATTCTCTCTTTGATTGCTAGCGAGAGGAGGCGCAGGACTATGGCTGTGGTGCGACTGGAAAACGATATTACTGAGTTGGAGGAGCGGATGGAGTCTGGAACTACGCCTGATGGCTTGCACTCCTTGGCGCTTAAACAGTTTGAATACAAAGCTCTGGTGACTGATGCAGCTATGGCAATGAGTCGTGAGCAGCAGGGGCGTCTGTATGATGTGGGTGACAAGGCGGGGAAATTGATTGCTTGGCTTGATAAACGGGAAAGATTGAATCGGGTGGTGCCTGTTATTGAGAGAGTGGATGGTGTGCGAGTGGTGGACCCGGTCGAGATAGTGAAGGTCTTTGCCCAGCACTTTCAGAAGGTTTATGCGCCGGTCTCGGACAGACCAGAGGAGGATTCGCACCTGTTGCTCCGCGATATAGCGTTGCCTAGACTGTCGGACTCTGACCAGGAGCTTATGGAGGCGGATTTCTCCACCGATGAAGTAGCGCTTGCTATCCGTGCGCTCCGTTCGGGTAACACTTCGGGCCCGAACGGTATACCAGTTGAGCTGTATAAGCTGGACCCAGACAAAATAGCGCCATATCTTCGTCTGACATTTTTGGCATCGCGAGATCTCGGGATTCTTCCACGAGATCAGAGACTAGCGTCCATTGTGGTCATCCACAAGGATGGCAAACCTCATGACCACTGTTCGTCAAATCGGCCGATCTCGCTTTTGAATGTGGAACCCAAGGTCCTTGCTAAGATCTTGGCAAGCCGACTGGTTATGGTGATCGGTGATTTGGTACACCCTGATCAGTCCGGGTTTATCCCCCACCGCAATACCGCACTCAATCTTCGACATCTTCATGGTGTCCTGGCGAGGGCGGGGTCTCTTGAGGAGCCGGCCGTCTTGGTCTCCCTTGACTCCTCGATGGCCTTCGACACGGTGGAATGGCCTTATCTATGGGCTGCCCTTGCCAAGTTTGGCTTTGGTCCTAAGTTTGTCAGGTGGGTTAGACTTTTGTATGAGCAACCACTGGCTCAGGTGGTGGTCAACGGAAGGGCCTCGGATCCTTTTGTCCTTGGGCGTGGCACGAGGCAGGGCTGCCCTCTGTCGCCTCTCCTTTTTGCACTTGCTCTTGAACCCCTTGCTGCGTGGCTCCATGGGAGCCCTCGCTCCGGGGCATACGGTGGTCCCCTACCTTCGAGGATCGTGTGTCGCTCTATGCCGACGACATACTGTTGTACCTTACTTCTCCCCGTAAGTCATTGGGTGTTTTGTTTGACGTCCTGAATTCTTTTGGAAAGAACTCCGGTTTGGTTATCAATTGGGCTAAATCCTGTATTTATCCACTTACAGGTGGACAGCCTTCCTTGCCTCGCGTTTGCCCTATACCTGTCTCCGGAGTTGGCTTCAAATACTTGGGGATTTACGTTTCGATGGACCACAAGGTGCGCTATGAGCGGAATATACTTCCTCCGCTTGCCCGGCTTCGGTCGGATGTGGCGGCGTGGTGTGGACTGCCTCTGTCCCCTTTGGGTAGGGCGGCCTTGTTTAAAATGATGTCTCTTCCCCGGTTCCTCTACGCCATCCAAAACACGCTTGATCTGGTTCCGGCCGGCTATTTTCGGGAAATCGAGGGCCTCCAGAGGAGACTGGTTTGGGGCGGACGGCCTCGCATTGCATTGGCAAAACTGACTTTGCCCTGGTATGATGGCGGTATTGCTTTGCCTGATGTTAAACGCTATTACTGGGCGTCTCAGTTGAGTGCTATCAATCATGCCATGTATGGTCCCGTTGCGGATCCCGCTTATGAGATGGACAGGTGGCAATTGCCGGGGGGCGATTATAATAGAGCTCTCTATTCCAGGACGGCCAGGAGGAATCTGACGGGCCCCACTGCGGTGGCGGTACGTGTCTGGGATAGTGCAACATCGGCCACAGGCTGGACGGATAAACTGACTAGAGCAACTCCCCTGTATGCGGCTGAGAGATTGGGTGGCCTGTGGTCCTCGAGGGGTTTCGATAGATGGGACCTTATTGGTATCAGCAGGGTGGGTGATCTTTGGGCTACTGACAGAGTCAAGTCAATTGACGAGCTGAAACTGGAGTATAAGCTGAGTGATAGGGAGTATTTCCGTTATCTTCAGGTCCGCCACGCTCTTGACTCGGTCTTCCCTGCTGGTACTGCGATCCCTGAGTCTTCTCCTCTGGAGGATAGGGTGCTGGATGGGCATGTCCCTGACAGCACTATCTCCCTCATATATAAAAAACTTATCAATGCCCGTTCAGACCTTCTTATACAGCTAAGGGATACATGGACTGGTGATGGTTTGGAGATAGACGATGAAGACTGGCAGGCTGCAATATCCTCCCCTAAAGAAGTCGCGATTCCGGTGCGTCTCCGACTGGTGCAGCTGAAGATTCTGCATCTTGTCTATGTCACGGGTCCACGGTTGATGCATATGGGTTATTCTGAGGATGGATCATGTCGGCGTGGTTGTGGTATGCTTGCTACTTTCCTCCACATTATATGGGAATGCCCGGAGGTAGTGATTTTCTGGAATCGAGTGCATGCGGTGCTGAGTGAGGTCACTGGTGTTGGGCTACTCCCCGAGGCCAGACGCTGTCTGCTGAATATCTGGGAACCGAATGACTGTACGGTTGCTCAGACTCAATGGGTCACACTGGGCAACATGATAGCGAAGAGGGATATCGCTCAATTGTGGGGATCTCAGAGGGCACCACTGGTCTCGACCTGGGAAGAGAACATGGACTGGTGCATGTTTAGAGAAAAAATTGTGTACATCTCCCGTGGTAGACCTAAGAAGTGGGGAAGGATATGGGGTCAGTGGAATTTGTACCGTGGAGAGATATGTGATCCTCCCTTTGTTGAGTCCCCTGATGTTCCGCAATCTCCTTGACTATACGTTTCGGTATTTTGCCTTACTGTTATTTGTGATGTATTACTCACTCTTGATCCCCACTCCCCCCCTTTTCCATGGTTTTTCTGTGCTTGCTGCTCATTTGTCTCCCCCCTATCGCATGTAACAGTCCTTATATTGCTTGGTTTTGCCTCAAACTCTTTTTTGTGTTTTCTTTTTGTTGTGTATGTATTATAAAATATGAAACCTTTTATTATCACCGCCCACCATGAGCTCCGGATACTATCGAGTTTACATGCTGCCGGGCCCTCGGGTTGTCGGCTGATGAGCTGTGTACTGCTTTGTTATTTTTTATCCGTATACCTGACCGGCCTTGGTGGTTGTGGGTCTGTAACTGTACTCCTTTTTCGAATAAAGGTTTTAAAAAAAAAAAAAAAACACTCACGCCCACTCTGCCACCCCAGTTCAGACATGGCTATATGTAAATCAGTCTGACCCTGTGCCTCATGGGAATAGTCCAGCCCGAACTGCCAAGCCATGCCTTCCCTGGACCGGAAACAAGCTTCCGAGGACCGGTTTCTGGCATTCCAGCCTTCTTACAGATTCAAAGTGACAATGGGTCTGCATAAGGCACAATTCTAACCTTCCACCACAAAATGGCCACCAGTCCCATGGACACTCACAGTCACATCAACCAGGAGGCCTGGGAAACAGTAAACTGAAACAGGCCTATAATGGCCTGGCTAAGGAGGCATGCTAAACAACACAGCTTTAATGCAATAAAATTCAAAAACGAAAATTCACAGGGCTAAACAAGGTGCGTAAGTTACACAACAACCACACCACACACACACACAACAAAGGCATTTATTTAACACACACCAAAAAAGTGAAATACCCCCCAAAAATACACATTTTGCAAATCAATCCAATGCCATCCATGCCCTAAATTATGTTTAAATTCAACAGACACTTTAGAAAAAGTTGTTTCATGCACCCGTGACTAGCCCTGGGCCTACTGGCTACCCACAATAATTTTTTTTAAATTATGAAAAGTACAAAAATTGCAGTTGCAGCAACTTCAATGGCCCAATGAAACAAACAACATCAACTTACTTGTAAAATCTCAAATACAAAAGTCTTCAAATCCAATGATATGTGATGCAGCAGACACAAAGGGTGATTCTTCCAGCTCCAAATTCCAAATGAAAAGTGAAAAGAACTGGGAAAAAGCACTGGGAGGAGCCTGCTGGATAGGAACAAGAAGTTGGAGACTCTGGGGCACCTCCTTCTTTCCCAAAAAAAAGTAAAAAAAGAAAAAAGACTCTTTGCACAGAAAAGTACAGCCAAATGTCATTCCGAGGAGTTTTTTTCATCCAAATCATTTTCGAGAAGGTTTTATGCAGCTCGAGAGATATTCTTCTCCAGATTGCAATTTTGCGTGTTCGGCATCGCAAGCTTTACTAACTTCTGCTGGATGTCAGATGGCGCGTCCGAATGACGTGTTCGCGATCGCACACTCTTGTGGGATCGCGTGGCCGGCTACCAAAATCTCATGGCTCACACGAACGGATATGAAAACTTGGCAACGAACGCAGGGTTCCCGGTAAGTCACTACAGCGCACAGGAAAATACATTTTGAAAGCGCAAACAGGGGAAAAACTCCTCCGCGGATCGCGGAGTTTTCGGTAACTCCGAGCTCTACGCGGAATGCGGAGTTGCAAAAAATCCACAAGCTCAGTAATCGGAGTGTATTTTACCGCCCAGGCTTAGTGAGTTCCCCCAGGAGTCTCAGAATATGACATGCGCAAGAGGCCAGCATAATCAAATGGAAGTGGTACATACAGGATACGACCAGAGTAGGCCTCAAGGGCCCTGCGTGTTGAATGAACAGGTGGTGCAAGCCCCAATGGGAGATACAGATGTGTTACATGATATACTGCGATACAGGAGTCTCCTGTGAAGTGGGGTAAGCCATTTGAAGAATTATCCTTAGAGGACAGGAAGCATGTGTGGTTTACTGATGGTTCAGCCAGGTATGTAGGGGCTAAAAGGCACTGGAAGGCGGTGTTATACAATCCTGTGAGCAAGAAATTGTTGACCACTACTGGAGAAGGAAAAAGTAGCCAGTTCACAGAACTATACACTGTGTATCCAGCTTTGAAACAAGAATTGCCTGGAAAATGTCATACATACACTGACTCGTGGTCTGCTGCCGATGGGTTAGCCACTTGGCTTCCCACTTGGAATGCCCATAACTGGATGATATATTCAAATGAAGTGTAGGGTAAGGAACTTTGGAAGGAGATCAGGACCATGTTGCCACAAAGCACAGTTACAGTTTATCATGTAGATGCTCACTGTTCCGCCGACTCACTAGACCGCTGGTTTAATTCCCTCACAGATAAAAAAGCTAAGATTTCAGAGGACGAGGTGGCAATGCAAGATTCTGACCTTGATCGGATTTATTTATTTTATTTATTTGTAGAGCGCTACACTCATACCGAGGGATATCAAGGCACAAAAGCAAATGTCCTGGCAAGTCTGCAAGGCTATAGCTTAATATTTAGGGAATAGAGGCGTTTTTAATTTTTTTCGGAACTGAATGTAATTAGAGGTGAGTCGTAGGTCCTGGTGTAGCTCATTTCACCTCTTAGCTGCTAAATAGGAGAATGATCGTCCTCCTGTTCTTACTTTCTTAATTCCCTTGTTCTGGCAAAGGCTAATTGAAGTGATCGCAAACTCCTTGTGGGAACATAGAACTCAATCTTCTCCTGAAGTATTTTAGGGCCTGTTTTGTGCAGAGCTTTCTGAGTGTAACTAAGTAGTTTAAATGCTGCTCATTGGCGCATCGGCAACCAATGTAGTTTCTTCAAGCACATTGAGGCAGAATTGAGCTTCCCCTTATTGCAGAAGTGGGCACATCAGAAGTGCGGACACTTAGGAGAAAAGATAACTAGCAGGTGGGCAGAGAATAGAGGGATACACATTCCCCTAGATCTGATTAAAACTGCGATCTCACAATGTCCTGTTTGTCAGCATACCCAACATAGACCAGTCTCACAGATAGTGAGAGGCCAGCTAGGCAGATAAAAATTACCAGCACAGATCTGGCAAATTGATTACATTGGACCCCTGCCAGCGAGTCGAGGATGTCAATATGTGTGCATGGCTGTAGACACTAACTCTGGAAATTTGATAGCATTTCCATCTAAACGTGCTACTCAGTGGAACACATTGAAAACATTAGGCTTGCTGATTTTGTATTATGGAATTCCATTACAGATTCAAAGTGACAATGGGTCTCATTTCAAAGGCAAATTGGTGCAGGATTATTGTGTACAACACAACATTGAGTAGTCTTTCACATTCCGTATTACCTGTATGCTGCGGGTCTGATTGAGCACATGAATGGATTATTGAAAGATCAATTGAGAAAGTTGTCTGATGGATCATTGAAAAATGTGAGAGATCATTTAAAGGAGGCATTGCAAATACTGAACAATAGACCCTTAGCAAATGCAGAAACCACTTTTGATGCGAATGCTAACCCCAGCCTTGCAGATTCAGCCTCATGTAGCCACCAATACCATTCTCTACTGGGAAATATCTCCTAGAGCTTGAGCTCCGTACCGGGTGACACCGGAGGCTGCAGGTCTTGATCTTCATGCTTTTAAACTGTACAGACTCAAACCAAGAGATATAGCACTCATTAATCCAGATTCCCACAGAGCACTTTGGCTTGATTGCCCCTCGATCTGGATTGGCTCTAAAGGGCATTCAAGTGCTGGGAGGGGTTATTGATGCAGACTATCAAGGCGAAATCAAGGTCATCCTTCTGAATAGTGGAGACGTTCATTTAATGATACAACCTGGAGACAGAGTTGCTCAAATAGTGATCATGCCAGTATACGGAGGGATAGTCAAGATGGGGGCTGACCCAGCCCTTCTCACCGTGCGTGGGGAAGGAGAGTTTGGCTCTACTGACAAGAATCCAGGAACCAAGGTGTGGGTAGAATCTCCAATTAGTCCCCCCGTACAGGCAGATATTATTGCAACAGGAAAGACAACATCTTGTGAATTATGAAGCCAGGACAGGAAAAATGGGAACATGTGCCTGCTGAAAAATGTTACTTGTAAGTATGAATAATACCTGATTGCCACTACCGGCCGCGGCTGCCTGTTTGTTCTCTGTTCTTTTAGATCACAGCATGGCATGTCTGTGCACTGCTTGCGCTCACTGGAGTGTGTTTGGTCGTGTTCGAGTGGGGACAGGAGTGACTGGGAGCACCTTACGCCGAAGTGGCCAGTTGACTGCGCAAATCAACAGCACTGCTGACTCGACCTGACAATGTGTGGTCCTATCTTGCACAGACAGTCCTCAACAGGTTGTACTTTTTCATGACAAACATGAAAAACACCATGGATATTATTTTCACGTGCCTCGTAGCTTACCTACCCCTGTCGATGTGCTGTTGCAGACATTCAATGTCACAAATGCAGATGAGGCAGTGGACGAACATCATGTGAGAACTTACTTGTCACCTTATGAGTTTTGACGATTTTGTCCAGAAACCATTGATGATACTTGGAAAAATCTAACACAAGTAATAACTTTCAATATCTCTGAAGGCATCATTTGCTTTATTCTGACCTGCGGCCCTATTACCATTGGTAAATGTGTTCAAATACAACTTGAAGGAACTGATTCACAAATGACATGTGAACAGCAAACTCTAAGCAAAAATCGAGATGAAAGTACATGCACAAATATGCACAATGACATGATATGCAAAAATGTAATATCTGCTGCCAGTCACTTAAGGTCTGTTAAATTGCCTGTAGGGTGGTTATTCTCATGTGGTAATGTTCCATATATGTATATTCCAGCAAATATCACAGGTGGAGCGTGTGCCTTTACAAGATTAGGCCTCATGATGTTCTCATAAGATCCATCATCACATGTCTGGAATACTAGAGAAGCTGTTCAACTCATTGAACATTGTGATTCTGAAATTCATTTATTATCTAAGTCTGAATATATTAGTTTAGCTGCTTCAATAGTAGGAATTCCAGGCTTAACCAATTATAATTCTAGGGCTGTTAGTGAATTAGCATGTTTGATGGTGAAAAATATTAATCATACATCAGTTGCTTTAGCAGAAGTATTATTAGATGTGGGGAGCAAGAAAAGCTATATTAGAGAACAGAGCCGCAATTGATTATTTACTCTTAAAACATGTTCAGACTTTGAGGGAATGTGCTGCCTTAATCTTTTAGATCATTCTAAATCAATTCAATCCCACATTGAAGCTTTACATTGGTTAGCTAAAGATGTCAAGCAGAATGAAGAAAAAGGATGGTGGGATTGGTTGTTTGGGTGGTTGCAGTATTTTGGTAAACTTCTCTCTGTTCTAGGTGGGATAGCATTATCAATATGTATCTTGATATAATTATGTTGTTGTATCCAGTGTGTGCCTAATCTCTTATCTATGCTTTGACCTAAAACACACTGTCCACCTAAACAGCCAAAATTCATAATTGACAACACCAAGTTGGCAGTAGTTGATAGCTACAAATATTTGGAGATATATCTGGACCGAAGGATTTCATTCATCACACATTATGAAACAATCGAAAAGAAGGGAACCGCTTTACTGTTTGCATTCTGCAGCATACTAAAACTGTTAAAAGGCCCATCGTTCACTCCACTTTTGGCAGTTATCAAAGCAAAACTACTTCCGACTAGTGCATATGAAAGTGTGGTCCATCACGGAAATAGTGCACCAATACTAGACAAAATACAAACACGAGTGCACAAAAGAGTATTTCATTTGCCATGTGATGCCTCACCAGTTCAGTTACGCTTAGAGAAATCAACGATGGATCGGTTAATTCTACAAATGGGCTCCCAGGAGCTTTTAAGCTGACGAGCTTCTGGATGCCGCACCTGCTTGCCGGTTAGGCATCAAGGCCTGTGACGGTTGCTTGGCGGCTCTTTTCCACCCCGAATACGTTCTCTACTGATGAGGGAAGATATCCCGAAACCCGGGCCATGTCTCGGGTCTAGAAATCTTCACAACAACAAGTACTTACTTGCACCTACTGAGGTGAACCACTCATGAACTGTACGTACCAGAATCCTTAGGGGCGATCCGGAGGAGGGGCTAGCGGTATGCGATCCATTGCGGTTGATTCTACAAATGGGCTCCCTGGAGCCTTTAAGCTGACGAGCTTCTGGCTGACGCACCTGCGTGCCGGTTAGGCATCAAGGCCTGTGACGGTTGCTTGGCGGCCTCTTTTCCACCCCGAATACGTTCTCTACTGATGAGGGAAGATATCCCGAAACCCAGGCCATGTCTCGGGTCTACAGATCTTCACAACAACAAGTACTTACTTGCACCTACTGAGGTGAACCACTCATAAACTGTATGTACCAGAATCCTTAGGGGCGATCCGGAGGAGGGGCTAGCGGTGTGCGATCCATTGCGGTTGATTCCAGGTACGCCTAGAGTTTGGATTACAACAACAACTACTCCACAAAAGGTATAAGACAATTACATTTTGGTACAAAATATGGCTTAATCGTGACCTAGAAATCAACTCGGCACTCTGGGAAGCCCTGCCAAATGATCCAAAATCACATTACACAAAGTATCTCAATTTATTGAACATAACCAAGACGGTAGATCTCCTGCAACGGAAACTACCCTGGACATCATTCCAGTTGATCATGAAAAAAACAGCAAAATCGCATACACTAATTGAGGACAAAGCAATTTTAAGTCGACCTGCCCACGCATGGATGGTCTTACAAGCTTATACGAGGTCTGAGCCAGCAGCAAATCTGGGCCTCATTTTCCCGCCTCATCTGAAAACGAAGTATATAGAGTTGCGTATGGGGAAACTGCCGTCCTATGCTGATCAACCGAGTTGGAGGACCCCCGGCCCAAAAGATTGTAATCTATGTGGAGCATCAGTAAAGGACTTTATACATTTGATAGGTATCTGCCCGGTGTTAGGGTTTTGCCACCGGGATTTGCTCAGGAGGAAGTTTAATGAAAAAGGTATCCGTACCTGCAGTTCGGCAATATTGAAAACTCTGGACTCAAAGGACCCACAATTAATCTGTCAAATAATTACATTTTTAACCTATTTTGAGGAGTTAACGAAGAATAATATAGGCTAAAACTATAATGTAGCAATGCTTGCGGTTTTTGCTCCATAAAAAAAGCCTATCCTGTAAATTGAAATCAAATTTTAAATGCAGTATTAATTGTTTATATTTGTTTTTATAATAGCACGTGAAGGTAATATATTTTATGCTTTGAAATATTGTAATGGTTTTAATTAACTACACAATAAAGAATTTCATTCAATTACTAAAGCAGTTGATCTCAGACCGATATGTTATGAAAGTCAATGGTCAAAGGGTGGAATGTAGGTGGAATGCACTGATATTAAGAATGATATATTGACCATTGGCCCCATTTGGCATAATTGACTCCATCTTGTGTAACAGACTCCATTTTCTGTGCTCACACGTAGCTACAAAGTGGTGAGGGCATGTTTTAGCTCTTCACTTGTTTTCTGCTCTTCGTCGATCAGAGTGAACTGGAACATGTTGTGTGGGATGCATGCTTGGTACCTTTCAGGGAATGTATAGATTGTACAGCTCTGTCAAAATTCAGGAGCCTGGCCAGCTTCTTGACCTTGACACAGACCAGTACGGTCAGCTCGTTTTTTTCCAATAGAAGAAAGGGGGCGAGGTTTCTAGGAACCTTTGCCTCATGTTGAGTAAAGGTATTAAAGCTGGAAGTCTTCTGGGAATGTGTAGGGGTTCATTCACAGAGTAGACGTACTGCTGTGAAACAAACGGAACTTGGGTCCCGATCGAACTCCTTCCAGGGCTGTTGAGGTGTTGAGGGGGTCCTCCAGCTTGAGTTGGCAAGGATGTTGCATGATCGATTGGTGAGGTGTTCCTTACTTTGTGTACATAAATACTAAGTTTCTTTGCTACATGTATATATGCTACATTTTCTTCTGGTTTTGAACTTGAGTTACTTGATATTTGGGAGTCTGCATTAACTGGTATATTTTGCCTTTCTTTCTAAAATATTGAATTCATAAATATGTGTGTTTCACTTTAAATGCACCTGAATTTGTTTTTTTGCCTCGCCTTAAGAAATTGCTGGGTCTTGTTTTATTGCCTTTTCTTTTGGGAGTGCTGTTTAACGTGTGTTGTTTAAAGGTGCAGTAGTGCATTTGCCTCCTCTTGGGAGTGCAGGGTCCAGGTGTGTCCTATTATGTCAAATTACAAGCACTACAGTGTTCTCCTCAGAGGCGGCCTCAGCTGCAGGTCCAAATCCTCTAGAGGTGCCGACAGCCTGGTGGTCAAAGGAAAAGGCCACAACACTGGCCGGCTGCGCTTTTAAGCCCCCTGCCTCGGCGCATCTGGATGATGTTACCACCTCGCGCGAACATGGCCACTGATGACCCCCCTCTTCTGCCCCTGCCCATGTAGTGACTAATGGTAAATCTCTGCTAAGTGCAGGGTATGCCAGCCTATTATTTGGCTTCACAATCAGAATATAATAATTATCCATAGCACCCACCACCAGACTGCAAAAATGTGCGTCCATTGTTAATTTTCATGCCCCGGTCACCGTTAGCCTATTTTCTAATATATTATGCATTGCATTATGCACTCATGACAACTAATGCAGGAGCAGAGTACATGACATATTTGAATATAGCCGATATAACGACAGCAAGACATATATATATATATATATATATATATATATTTATGAATCACGTCACCACCAGCGCTCTCCTTCCCGATATTTTGGAAAAGAATTACACAGGAGCCGTGGCCTCGGTTAAAGTGCAGGTTTATTTCCAGACACAACGTCCTACGCGTTTCGGAGTGAACACTACTCCTTCATCACGGGCAAAAATTGTGCATCTTAACAAAACTAATAAAGAAAAGTAAGGTGTCACGTGGTATAACAACATAGACAAAATATTTGATGCTTGTACTTATTTTACAAAATATGTAGCAGATTCATTGTTTATTGTATATTATTTTAGATGAGTGACCGCTTGCTGATGTTTTGACCAGAGCTTATTCTAAACATTTAAAAATGAAATGTCTCCAACCTCTAAAGTTACCGTCCGTAATTTTCACAAGGTTTAATTGCATGTATTCATAAAATATAACTGTTATGCTGGCCCTGTGCCTATTATAAAGTAAAATAAAGTAAAATGAAGCCCCAATGAGTAATTGATATTTCTTACTCGGCAAACATGAGACTCGAACCCTCCGTCTCAAAAGACAAAAGACAAAATGACAGCCTAATAACCGCTTGCGCTACACAGTTAAGCTATGCTTAATATAGAACTGTTGTGGTACATCCGTGAAGATACTTAATGAAAAATCATTTGACAACTCAAAGTATTGCCCAAGTGGGCTAACGTAACTCATATGTCAATTTCAAGTTCAGTTTATATTGCCGGCAAACTAAAGGGCACACAATGTCCGCTATCTCATTGTGACATGTGAAAAAGGAAATAAAGTATTGCCCAAGTGGGCCAGTACTGTTCCCAGTAGATGTTGTGACAAATCATGCCCCAGTGGGCTAATGGTCTTGGTCAGCAAAGTAGCTTCTCATCACTCATTCTTGTACATACATCGGTAATATCTAGAAAAATAAGATAAAGTCCTGTTAAAATCTTCATACCCAAAAAAGGGGGTTCCTGAAGAAAATACACAAAATTCTAAAAACAACAAAACAGAATAGCAACAGCAACAATTATTCTACAACTGTATGAAATGAATTTAATGCAAGTGCACTTCCATTTCTTCGTCCATATTCAACCCATGGGGCACCGTGGTGTTGAATCTGATAATAAATTTGGACTCTAGTTTCCTTAGTTCAAGCAATCTATTGCCCCCTCTCATATTGGGAGAAACACAATCAATAGCTGCAAATCTAACAAGATTAGCATTGCTTTTGTGGTACTCGTAGAAATGTCGGGCTATCGGATAGGTTCTATCATTGTTACTGATTGCCCTTAAGTGCTCTAACACTCTCTTCTTGCCTTTATGGATGGTACTGCCAATGTAGTACTTTGAGCAAGGACATTTGAGGGTGTAGACAACATATTCAGTGTTGCAATTGAGATGTTTATGGATGACCCATGGAGCCTCATTGTCATGAAATTTCAGAGATTTGACACTACTGCTATATTTGCAGGCCTTACATTGGTTGCAGGTAAAAAAGCCTTGCACTGCATTCTTTTTTATAGGGATCGGGATCATATTACTGCACAACTGATCCCCTAGTGACTTGGGTTTGCGAAAGGTTAGGGATGGATAGTCACCTATATAGTCTTTCAGGTCATTGTCTGTTTTTAAGACCTCCCAAAATTTCTTGAGGCTTTTTCTAACCTCCCACGCATGAGTATTGTAGGTCGTGATGAATCTTATTTTCTCTTTGGGCTTATTTAAAGACTCATCAGGTTTTGGAAAAATAAGTTCATGGCGATTGAGAGCATCCACTTTATTAATGGCTTTTTTGACTGTTTTGGAACTATAGCCTTGGGTCAAAAATCTCTCACTCATGATTTCTTTCTCTTGTTCAAATTTCTCGGTTGTACTGCAATTCCTGCGGGCTCTTAACAGTTCACCGTAAGGTATGCTCTTTATAAGATTGTGAGGATGGCAGCTGTCCGCATGTAGTAGACTGTTGCCCGCCGTTGTTTTTCTAAATAAGGAGCTTACAATAGTGTTATTGCTTATCTCTAGTTTGAGATCCAGAAATTCCATGGAGTCTTTACTTATATTATGTGTGAATTGGAGATTCATTTGGTTGTTATTTAGTATTTTCACAAATTCAATTGCTTGTAAGTCAGTGCCACTCCACACACAAAAAATGTCGTCTATGTACCGCAACCAGAGGACGGCGTGGTCTTGAAATAGCCTGATCTTATGGACAACCTGCTCCTCCCACCAGCCCAGGTAAAGACCCGCGAAGCTGGGGGCGAAGCAGGTCCCCATCGCCGTCCCCTGGATTTGTCTGTAGATGTTTTTATCAAATAAGAAGAAATTGTTTGTTAAACAAATCTCAATCATTTTTAGTAACATGTTAGTATGCTGAAAGAAACCTAAAGGTCTATTCTGAAAGAAATGTTTGCAAGCTTCCAGACCTAGAGTTTGTGGAATGCTTGTGTACAAGCTGCAAACATCTAGGCCTAGCATCAAGTACTGGGGAGACCATTCGATTTCACTGATGTGTTTCAAAAAATCGCTGGTATCAAGGACAAACGAAGGAAGAGACTGGACCAAAGGCTGCAGAAAATGGTCTACATACTTTGAAGTGTTCTCTAAGGCACTTCCACAAGAGGAAACAATCGGTCTCCCTGGTGATCGTTGGGCATTCTTATGTAATTTGGGAAGCAAGTACAAAACAGGCAATTTTGGATATTTGCATGCCAAATAGGAAAATTCATCTGTACTTAATATGCTTTCATCTTTCCACTTTGTAATTTGGTTAGCAACACTAGACATAGCTTGATCATACACCATCCTAGTGGTCTGGCAGTATCTGCTAGTATCAGACAATTGTGAATACCCTTCTTGTCTATACATGTCTAGTGGCCAGATGACAACATTCCCACCTTTATCACTTTTTTTAATGACAAAATCGCGATTCAATTCAAGACTGTCCAAAGCTTCTCGTTGTTTTTTGGTCAAATTATTTCTCATTTGAAATTTACGTTATTTTAAACATTTCAATTCATTTACCATTCCTTTCTCAAAACAATTAATCGCTTCACAGTTTATTTGAGGTATGAATATTGATTTGGGTTTAAATGGAGTCACTGCCATCATATCCAAAGTCAAATCATTATTCATTGCGTTCGAGATAGGGTTTTCCACCCTCCCCTCATCACCGGCCAATTCATATACCTCTTGTAAAGTCTCAATGTCCCCAATTCGGAGATCCGGTTGTTCATTAGAACGTTCAGTGACTTGTTTCCTAGGTTTGTTTGAAAACCACTTTTTGAGTTTGAGCTTTCTTATATAGTGGAATAGGTCAATTCTTGATTCTGTGTAATTAAAACTAGACGTTGGACAAAAAGATAAGCCTAACATTAAAACATCAAGTTCTTCCTCACTTAAAATATAATTTGAAAGATTTACCACAGTCTTGTTCTTCATGTTTTCTTCGCAAATTTGCCCCTTGTTCTTGTTCCCACCGGGCTGTCTGACTGCATGGAGTAGTTTTGCTTTTTTCCTCCTCTTCCTCCTCTTCCACGCCCTCTTACCGGGCTGTCGCTGTTGGCCATCGCATTTGACCTTTCTTTTGCCAGCAACTCGTATTCCTTTAAAAATCGTGCTTTTAGTAATTCAGCTTCATTGTCGTACTCTTGAGGTGTTACTTCAGAGTCACACTGCAGGATTTGTTCAGTTAGTTGGGATATACCACTACCGGAGGCTGTAGATTCTTCTGCTCCCTTAGGTAAACCCTCACTGGATTTTACTATATATATATATATTTATGCCAGGAACTTCGTCTGCATACCATTTTTGCTGGATATAAAGAACGAACCGGACCCAATCAGGTGAATTTGCTGGTTTTTATTTAGTGCAACCTTGCTTCCGCCATGACGCGTTTCGGGCCCTAAAGCCCTTGATCACATGACATGGTCATTCAAAACTCGTGATTTTAAAGTGCATACACGGGTCACCTGACCCTGGGCCTATAGATATAAACAACAGACTACTGCCTAGCCCACAAGTTTCAACCATAACAGCAAGATGATGCTCAAAACGTCAAAAAATATACTCAGCAATGTTGCTAAAATATATACATTGCATCATTTTCACTTGAGATTCTCCCCAATAACAACCCAGATTCAATTTTGTGCAAATTTCGCATTAAATAGATAAATACAGATAAATATAATAAATATTAAATATAGCCCATTTCATTTTAATACTACATCAAAATGTAAAATCATGGCTAATATTTCATTATATATGCACATTTACCAAAACGAAAACAAATAACAATTTCATTGAATTCATTAATACGAGTTGATAAAAATATGTGCAAAATCTGCTTTAACTGTGCAAAAGTATGCAGTTTTCTTTTTCTCTTTTTACTGGGTTTAGAAAGAAAGCGGAGGATTTACACTGACAGCCCAAGTGGGCTATATTCGTTAGTGGATAACTGCTTCTACACTGCCCACATGGTCATGATTTACCCAATGCAAATATAAGTGAGAGTAATACGATTGTCCCTAGTGAAGAATACATAAATTAAATTAAGTCATAAAAGCAGTTTCATTAAGTTTAGATGGCACATCCCACAGAGTTTTTCTAAGGTCTCCCTTTTGTTTGTACTCATACATGTATATTCCACATTTATATTCCAGTTTACAAGCATGTGTACAAGTCCTCTGTCGCATTGAGGCCATTCCGTGTCTTGGTATTGAGTTCAAGAATGTATCTAGTCTCAAGTAATCTCAGGCGTGCTTCTCTGTTGCCTCCTCTACGGAGTGGCGGTACCATATCTATGGCATAATAACTGAGGCAACCCAGATCACCCTTGTGGCAAGAGTTGACATGTCTCGCCACAGGGTATGCTTCATCCTTGTTGTTAACCGCCCGCATGTGCTGGAGTATGCGTTTGTGGACCTGTAGCTTGGTGCTACCCACGTACCGTAGCCCACACGCACACTCCAGCACATATATGACGAAATCTGATTTGCATGTCATTTTCTTAGTAATCAGATTTGGAACCTCACAGAATGGGGACATATAGGTCATTTTATTTTTCCCTATGGTACATGCCTTGCACACAGCCCACTTAATAAAGCCCTTACTTCGCATGGGCCAATTGTCTCTGCTTACCACCTCCGGGCTACTTTTCACAAGCATATCACTCATTGACCTGGCACGGCTGTAAGTTATGGCTGGACAGTCAGCCAGTGTTTTGCCAATCACGGGATCCCCCCTGACTATTGGCCAATTCTTACGAAAGATTTTTTGTAATTGCTTGTGTTGGCGGCTATACGCTGTAATTAGCCTCGGTTGGCCGCCTGCGCTATCTTTCGCCTTTGATATATCATTGGATTTCCCCTCAGTGTTGAGTAGAGTATTCATTCTGTTGGCTCTTGTCATGGCTTTTGCAACCAAGACCTCCGAATAGTCCCTTTCCAAGAACCTTTCCTTGCTGCTTAATTGTGATGCCAAGCAGGATTCATCTGTGCTACATATTCTTTTGATCCTCAGCATCTCCCCGTAGGGGATACTGCGGATCAAGTGACCTGGAAACTGGCTGGACGCATGGAGGACCGTGTTGCCCGCGGTCTCCTTGCGGTGCAACTTGGTTTGAAACTTGCCTCCTTCAACATAGACTTCAACATCTAGAAAGTTGACTTTATTATCACTGATCATGCCGGTAAATTTTAGATTCAAATCATTGACATTAATGTCCAAGATGAACTGTTCAGCTTCGATAGTTGACCCCCTCCAGATTATAAAAAGGTCATCAATGAATCTATACCATGACACAACCTTGTTAGTCATCACCTCTGCATGCGCGACTCCCAGGACCTGCTCCTCCCACAGCCCCATGAGCAAGCACGCGTAGCTGGGGGAGAAGCAGGCCCCCATCGCAACTCCTCTCAATTGTTGGAACACTTGGTTTTGAAATAGGAAATAGTTATTAGTCAGACAAATTTCCATAATTTCTTTGATCATATCATTGTGTTCCAGCATGCATACCGGTCTCTTATTCAAGAAATATGTAACTGCTTTCAAACCGTCCGTATGGTTAATACTAGTGTCTAAAGCAGTCACATCAAGTGTGATCAGTAAGTACTCTTTTTAGCCACACAATTGTCTTGATTTTTTCCAAGAAGTCCATAGTGTCTTTTATGTAGGATGGCAAAGCTTTAACATAATCCTGGAGGAAATGATCGATATAGCGAGACGCATTCTCAAAAGTCCCACCCCTGGCCGATATAATGGGCCTTCCCGGTGGCTTGGTCCGATCTTTGTGGACTTCCGGAATCAGATAAAATACAGGGATTATCGGATGATTTGTCTTTAGAAACTTTAATTCATCACCACTTAAGAGCCCTTGTCCTCTCCAGGAATATGGTTTAGTATTGAATTTGTCCCAAGCAGTTTTCGTAGTTTTCCAGTCACTTCTGCTGTAGCATTGCCTGTCACTAAGTTGCTTCAACGCTTCCTCCAAATACATGTGCATTGGCCAGAGGACAATATTTCCTCCCTTGTCAGACTGCCTGATAACCACCTTGTTATTGCTCTGTAGTTTCTTCATCAGGCTACCAAATGCATCATTATATTTTAGTTTCTTGTTGTTTTTATTTATTGATGTTCTATGAAGTTCCTTAAGTTCTGCTATTACCAAATCACTGAATACATCAATATTATCATGTGCCATCACTGGGTTGAATGTCGACTTTGGTTTAAATGGGGTATCCACCGGGGCATTTGTTCCTATTGAAATATCTTCCTCCAGGGTACCCTCTATGTCCCCTTCCCTTAGAAGATCCTCCAGATCACACTGAAGCTCATACTCTCCTACCGACATTGTCGTCGGTTCTGCTCCTTCTACGATATTCATATCAGGGGGTTTGCGCATTTTGTGCTTATTAACCAGGTACATTTTTCTCAGTTTTAACTTCCTTGTGAATTTAAACAAATCCATCCTGGTCCGCGCATAATTAAAAGTACTTGGTGGACAAAAAGACAACCCTAGTGATAACGTTCTCAGTTCTCCCGGACTCAGCTGTATATCAGTTAGATTTACAATAGTCATATTGTCACTTAATTGTGATCTCATCGGCGGTTCCACCTTTTGTAGGTTTTTCTCTTTACCACTGGATTTGTTGTTTTGTTTTGCTGCCCTGCATTTCCTCCGTTGCTTGCGCCTGATGTTGCGCCTTTGGTTATTTCGGAGCTTGAGGCATGGGATCTCAGCGATTGTTTGCGGTCGTGTCGCAGGCACTCCACTTCCTGAGCTAACGACCGCTTTGTAAACCCCAACTGCCCCGTTACCGCCTGCTGTTCTACTTCTGAGTCGCTGCTGGGTACTGAGCTGATATCAGTTGATGACGCCGAGGTTTGATCAAGGTTGGCGGTCACCTGCGATGTTTGTGGTGCCGAGTTTCCCTTGGGGGATCATATTTTCTAGAAAACGTGTAGATACGCCCATTCTGGTAATCTAATTTGTCACGTTGGAATTTGAAGGTCTTTCTCTTTTTGATTACCTCCTCTTCTTTGGCCAACCTTACCAACATTTCTTCCCTCAGTTTTTTCTCTTGTGCCCCTTCATTCAGTGCTTTGATTTGTTCATATATTTTTATATATATATTTTTTTTTTAGCATGATTTGTCTCCTATTGAATATACCATTTACTTAAGTGGTAGGTGTTATTGTTATATTCTTAATTATGTTATGTTATGTTATGTTATGTTACGTTGTTTTTGTATAGCGTACGGCTACTCGAAAGGAGTGTCCCGACGCTTTTCCACCCGTGGCTCATAAAAGTAACACAACACAGCTAAAACACAAAATCCTAAAAGGAAGAAAAAGAAACAATTTAATAAAAAAAACAGACTAGGGATTAAAAAGCCAAGTCTTCAGGCTCCTCCTAAACTGAAGCAGATTGGCAGTACTGCGCAGCGCAAGCGGAAGCGAATTCCACACCTGAGGCGCTCGGCAGCTGAAGGATCGCCCTCCAGCGCGCGCCTTCCTCACCCGTGGAACCACCGCTTTAAAAGGGGATTCCGAACGGAGAGAGCGAACTGGATGATAGAAGTTCAGTCTCCGCTGTAAATATCCCGCCCCTGATCCATGCAAAGCTTTGTGCATCAGGGTCAAGGATTTAAACAGAATCCGCTTCCTAATAGGGAGCCAATGAAGCTTCTGGAGCAACCCTGAGGCACGGGCACGTCTGCCAAGACCAAAAATTGCCCGGGCAGCAGAGTTCTGCACCACCTGAAGGCGCTGAACCAGATAATCTGGAAGGCCAAGAAAGAGGGCGTTTACATAATCCAGCCTAGAGCCGATAAGAGCCTGAACGGTAATCCTCCTGTGTTCCTCCGACAACAGGGGCAAAAATTTGCGAAGCATCTTCAGGATTCCGTAGCAGGTACCAGCCAGACCAAGGATGTGAGTTCGCAACGCCAGCTGATTATCTAGCTTGACACCCAGATTTTTAGCAACCTGGGAGGACTGAGCAGGAGGATTCATGTCAGACGGCCACCAATGCTGCCAATCAGGCTCGACGACACAGCCAAAAAATAAAATCTCAGACTTGCCCGAGTTGGCCCTCAGACTGTTCCGTTGGAACCAGTCGAAGACCAACGCCAGGCAGTCCCGGATTCTCTCTCCATCAAACTCTTGATCTTTCCCGCAAGTGAAGAGGAGTTGTGTGTCGTCGGCATAGGAGACGATCTGGGCCCCACAGGCCTCCACCAAGGCCGCGAAAGGGGACATAAAGATGTTAAATAGCGTGGGGCTCAACACAGAACCCTGTGGAACCCCAACTCCCAGTGGCGGCATCTCGGCGGAGCTCTGGGAAACCCAGACCGTCTGGCGGCGATCTTCCAGGAAAGAGGTGAACCACCTGAGCACCGTCCCCCTGAGGCCGATGTCATAAAGCCTCGCTAAAAGCGCCTTATGGGGGACGGTGTCGAACGCCGCCGACAGATCTAACATGACCAGCATGGCCCTACCGCCGACATCCAGAGTCTCCCTGATAATCTCAGTCACCTCCAACAGAGCCATTTCCGTACTAAAATTAGGACGGAAACCCGATTGAGATGAGTGGAGCAGATGGTTAGCCTCCAAAAAGCCCGACAGGACTCCGTGGGCGTATTTTTCCGTGATCTTCGCCAGTGCAGGTAAAAGCGAGATTGGCCTGTAGTTCGCCAAAACCTCGGTGTCAAGACCCGTTTTTTTTAGGAGGGGGATCACCATCGCTCTTTTCCAAGAGCTGGGGACCCTTCCCTCTTCCAAGGAGGAATTGAGGACAGAATTGACCATAGGATTCACCACCGCCGCCATCCCGGCCAAAAATTTGGCAGGGCAGGGGTCAAGTGGCGAGCCAGATTTAAGGTTGGCCAATAACGCCTGAGAGACATCACAGGCAACAGTAGGGAAATCGGATAGCGTCGCCGCAGATATCTGCGGTAGACTACCATCCGCCCTAATACCATTGCCTCGCTCCGGTCCCTCCTCAAAGGTGGCCTGAATGGCCTTGATCTTACCTGTGAAGAAGCCAGCCAGATCATGCGCCCAAACATCCGCTGAAGCTGGCGGGGGCGGATGAGAGCTGGAGATAGTAAACTCCTTCACGATATTAAAGATCTCCTTACAGGAGTTCGCCGATGCCTCTATCCTCCTCGCCAGATATTCCCTCTTGGCACCCAGGATGTCCCGATGGTAGGCCTTAACTGCTGCCTTATAGGCAAGTTTGGCCTCCCCATCGTACATACGGCGCCAGGCCCTCTCGGCCACCTTGCACTGACTACGGGCCACACGAAGCGCCTCCGTAAACCACGGGGCCGATTGCCTCGCCACCGTGGACCGGGGGGCAGCCTTGGGGGCTAGATCATCCAACCTGTCTATAAGCCAACGCTGTAGAGACTCCACATCACTATCCAAATCACCCACAAGATGACAAGGGTGATCCAGAAGCGCCTGCTCAAGCAGGTCTGGTGTCACTCTATAAAGTGCTCGCGAGGCTGGTCTGAGCAAAATGGGCGCTCTATAGTCCGAGCGTGCAGATTCCACCACCGAGAAGCTGATCAGCCGGTGGTCAGTCCAAAGCATCTGCCGGGTAGCAACCTCCGTGGGTGGAACAGATGAAAACACTTGATCCAGGGTGTGCCCCTTCTCATGTGTTGGCCCCTTGCACTGATGACAAACTGTACTTTCTTTTTGACTTGGTGATAAAGAGGCATAGCTTGCTAAATACATGCTATGTTTATGCGCCAGCACTGATGACATACAGTACTTTTGTTTACGACTTGGTGATAATGAGGCATAGTTTCCTGAATATGTGCTTTGTTTAGTGAACACTCTTCTAAGCTGGTGCTCACACTTTGTGATGACATTGTGTGCACTGATGGATATTGCTACTTGGGCTCATATTATTGTGATTGAGAGGCTTTGGCTTCTAACACAAAATGGGTACATTCCTAAGAGGGCGCTCACGCTTAGTGACGTTAGCGTCAAGTGCCTTCTTGAGTTGTTAAAACTTTAAACGTACGTGGGAGGACAGATGCATTACCTGCATTCGGGTACATTCATCTAAAGGAAACAGGTACGTTCATGTGCAATTTTAACGATATATCAGGCAATCCGGATGGCGAGACCTTCTTGATATTGATTGCTATACTTTTTTGGTTCACACGGGTTTTTCCTGTACTTCAGGGACCTCTCTCTTAAATGATGGGAGTTTAACAATCTCCAAAGGGATTTTGATATTGACAGATTACATTGCGGGAAACACTCTTTTTCAGCCTTTCAAAGGGAATTAATTTATTGCACTTGGGGTAGACGGTCCACTCATGAACCTTGATGTTTACTTTTACAGAATTTGGCACCTATTGACAACCATTTAATTACACTTTAGTGTACTCTTGGATTGTACAAACATAAGTTGGATACAAGGTCTCGGGGACATAACTTTCACTTTAGGAGGTAAGCTCACCATTGGCATTAATCCATGCTTCATTAGTTACATTTATTATGGCTGTCACAGATCTTGACCTTGAACACAACCAATACCCTCAGGTACAGCACGCCTCCTGGGTTTATTTTTATATTTTTGGGTGTGTGTTTCAAGTGTGGTCAGCAATTATAGGCAATCACAAATTATGGCTAGAATTATATTTCACAACACTATTGGGAAATTCTAACTACTTATGACATGATTTATTAATATTTCAAAGGTTATGTCACCATGTGTATTTTGAAAATATGCATGCTTTGACTTATCCATAAAATGGTATATGTACCGAACACTTCATTTTGAATACTATGAATTTAATGGTGCAGGTTGCTAAATAGTGCACAAGAGGGGCACATTATTCAACGATTTTGGTTTTCTTGCACAGGGCAAAACTGTTGGCATGCTTGGAGTTCTATGACTTTGCAATTGTTTTGTGTATTACAAAATTGGTATTTGTATTACTTTTAGCCCTGAGGAAGTTGTAGAGGTGTTACCCCCAAGTGACGAAACGCGTTGGCTAAAAGGAGTAGTAAGAATAAAAACACCAAAGAAGAAACAAAGTCTATATCATTGCTTTGATTTCAGGACGTTCACTGTACTAACACCTGGTATTTTTGATTTATTCAGCTATAATGTTGCTGCAGCCATATTAAGAATCTAGGCCACATTTAGGGTTTACATGACTACAGACTTGCCTTTTAGTTCACTAATGGCAGTGTCTTTGGGGGGAGATGAGCCATTACTTTTTCTAAGTTTATGTTTAAAAACTATCACTTTTAATATATATATGACTATGCTGTGATATCTGAGTTACTAAAGTAAAACGCTTCTGTGTGTGGATTGGGGGAAACATGGCGCCCACTAGCTGAGCGGTCGCGCACGTCCTATGATAGCGTTCTCCCTCCCCTGGTTTAGAGGCGTTCTTGGTGTGTGCCGAGCCTGGAAGTTCCGCCTCACTTTCTTTCACCTGATGTAGTTCCCTTGAGGAGTCCTTACCGATGTGTGTTGGTGTCCCCAAGGAGTCCCTAGGTGGCCCGCGTCTGCTCCTCTTGCCGCGTTGGTCCGGCGCCGCCCTGGAGCTGAGACGCGGTTGCAGAGGTGCGGCCGGCGGTCTCCTCCGGGTGAACAGTGGTAGTGGTATCGGCGCTTTCTTCCCTCGAGTGGCCGGTGGAGAGGCAAGCTGCACTGAAGACAACGAGGCCAACGAGGACAACGAGGAGTGTAACGGTGGCGGTGGAGGTGGTGGAGGTGGTAAGAGCGAGATCCCCTCTTTACAAGAGGGGTCTCGAATTGTAGTGCAGGAGCAGGCGATAAAGTCAGGCCCCCCATATTAAGTATCAGTGTTAGTAAGAAAGGTGGTAAGCGGAGGGGGAAGCGAGGGAAGAGCACACCCAGACAAGCTGCACAGTCAGGTAGTCTTGAGGGGCAGGATAAAGAGCGGTGCACCCCTAAAGATATAACAGAGGCAAAAGAGATATCGGGGGTTCAACATCAGGAAGGAACAGCTAAAAGGGAAATTTCCTCTGTTTACAACAATGCCTTCAAGAATTACCAGGTGAAGGGAAGGAGTATAAAGGGAGTTAGAAATAAAGGCTCTACTATAGGATCTACCAAAAGTAACACTGTTAGATTCACACCATCTCTACGCTCATTCTTTAGGGTACAGCCTCAGATCCTGAATATCTCAAACAGGTGGGGGCCCCCCGACTGCAAGACCCTATCACTCCTGTTAAAAACTTTGCCACTATGGAATATAAAGAGTCTCCCAAAATCTCCAATAGTATGACCAAGCCCACGCCCACGAACACCAGTTCCACCACTTCTGAAATCTCTACGTCACCCTCCGGACTACCCCTAGCACCTAGGCCCTCGGATGCCTTGGAGACAACCCTGGAACAGCAGACTAAGCAACAGGGACAGTTCGAAAGAGGGGGAGTAGAGAGTTCAGCTGGGAGCTCGATAGAAGTTTTATTTGCTTCCTTAAAAGAAGACATAAAACAAGGTTTTGCAGTGTCAGCAGACAATCAGACTAAGATTAGAGCAGCATGTGAAATCCTGGAAAAAAAAGTGGACTTACTGAATTCAAGGACTGAATTATTGGAGAACTCGGTTGACGAGCTTAAGGCGAATCTGGGGTCAGCAGAGAAAAAAATTCAAACTTTACGCAGAGATGGAGACGCCCTACAAGATAGAATGGAGACACTTGAAAATAATTCTCGTAGAAATAACCTACATCTTTTGAAGATTCCTGAGGGTAAGTAAGGGGCAGACATTAACAGCCAGATTCATCATTCTCACGTTTTGCGAGCCCCTAATAGCGATCCATAAGGAATCGCTATTAAGGACTTGCAAAACGGGATTCATGTAGGAATTGCAAAAAATATTGCCATTCCTACATGTTCCTTATTTGCAATTAGCAAATTGCTAATCGCAAATAAGGAATAACTCCCCATTCATTCCTATGGGCCTACAGGCCCATAGGAATGAATGGGGAGTTATTCCTTATTTGCGATTAGCAATTAGCTAATCGCAAATAAGGATGCGATTTCAAGGGTGCAGGGGTGTCCAAAGGACACCCTGTAGCACCTCTGAAATGTAATCTACATTGGTGTTGCGCACACACATGTCCAAAGGACATGTGTGTGTGTAACATGCAACTTAGAAAAATGCATTTAAATGCATTTTTCTAAGTTTTTGCTATTTACCACGAGGTCTGACCTCTCGGTAAATAGCGGCCCAAAATTGCAATTTCGCAATTTTAAAATGATTCATGAATTGCATTTAAGGAATCTCAAATAGGGATTCCTTAAATGCAATTCTTCGCAAATGTGCGAATTCTTTAATAGCGAATTTTGCATTTGGGATGATGAATCCCAAATGCAAAAATTGCACTCGCAAAAGGCAAGATTCTGAGAATCTTGCCCTTTACAAGTGCAATTTTGCTTGATGAATCATGCTGATAATAGACCTTTGTCGTCGCACTGCTTAGGGATTCTTTAAATCTCGATGAGTCGGTGGGCTTTGTGGAGAAGGATATAGAGAGAATCCACAGAGACCCTTTTCGCCTCAATCCTAGTAGACCTAAACCTAGGAAGATCCTTAACAATTTCCTTAGCTATGCGGTTAAGGAGAAGATTTTGGATTTTGCTCTAAAGGCCAAATCTTTAAGAGGTTCTGACTTTTCTTTTGAGGTGTGTTCAGAACTATCTAAAGTTACTCTAGAGCACCAGTGGGAACTGGGTCAAAGGATGGACAAATTTAGGAAAGTCGGTGCTACAGTTCAATTGAAATTTCCCGCTTTTCTAAGAATAATGTTCAATAACAAGATGTATAACATCAGATCTCCATATGAGGCAGATGAGCTACTAGAATCCCTAAGCAATGTATCTCTTGGGAAGGAATGATTAGGGTATGGTAGGGCCGTTCTGTTTTGAGGGCTGACTATGTGGAGATCGAGGCTTCTTGAATCTTTTCCTTTAATCCCTTTCCAATTCCTCACTCTGCCTTGTATGTCTCAGGAATGGCATTTGGGTAAGAAAATCAAATCTTGGAAGGCAAACGTTAAAATGGATTGATGTTTTGTAAGCTGAGTATTAAGTCATATGGAGAGTAGAAAGGGGGAAGGCGAAAGAAAGAAAAAAAGGAAAAGAAAAAAAAGAGAAAAAAAAAGAAAGAAAAAAAAGTGAAAAGTGAAAAATAACAACAAAAAAAAGGAAGGACAGGCAACAATTAAAATACGGATTTGGGGTTAAGGAAAGGGGGAAAAAAAAAAGATTTTTTTCATAGAGAAAGTACACATTAATACACGATGAGGTTGGTTGGCTCTTTTGTTTTAAACACAACGGCACAGACACAACACAACACAGGGGAAAGGGGTGGGGAGAGAGGCTGCAGGACCTAAACCTGGTCATTCACCAGACCAGAGTAAAAAGGAGGGGGGGCACTGAGGGGGCAAGGGTAAATATTTCTCATTCACCAAGACCCTGCCAGTACTACTTACGCCAAAGCTCAGGAGTGATCTCAGAGAGGGAGTCTATGAGGCAGTTTGGGCTCAAGGAAGGCTAGGACTAGGTTGCGGGGGTTGGAAGGTCGGTGGGACACCTATCGAAGTAAAGGAAGAAATATCATGACCTCTCTGCAGATTTTGTCCTGGAATGTCAATGGCCTGCGCACGAAGGGTAGAAGAGCCAGAATTCTACAATATCTAAGAGACTCTCCGGCGCAGGTCATTGTTATCCAGAAAACCCACCTTCTTAAAACCGAGACAAAAGAAATGTTAAAAAATCAGAAATGGGTGGATGTTTATATCTGCACTGATCAGACGGCAAATATCAGAGGGGTGTTGTTCTTATTTAAAAAATAAGCCAGTGCCCAAATATTGGAATATAGGGAAGACCATAGTGGTAGATGGCTTATTCTGAGGGTCTCTTTAGGAGGTATATTTCTCTCTTTAGTGGGATACTATTGTCCGAATCAGGACGATGTCTCATGTCTAAAAACCATTCATTGCCATCTTATCGACTTCCTAGATCCTGTAGTTTGGGTAGGCGATTTCAACATAGTGTTGAATCCTAAGTTGGATAAATCGCCAAATTCCAGGGCAGCAGTCCCCTCTAAATCTCGGCAGCTGCTTTTGACAATCATGGACCAGATGGGTCTATCTGATATATGGAGGGAACGGGCGGGAGATCAATTGGGAGTTTCATTCAGAAATTTGAAATATAAACATAAGTCTAGAATCGACTACGCCTTGATTAGCTATAATCTTAAAGATCGAGTTAAAGATATTGAATATCTGCCGTCACATCTCTCCGACCATTCTGCAATTTTTTTAAGCTTAGTTTTCATCACCAACAGCAGACTAGATCCTGGTCCTTCGATCGAACCATTTTGCTTGAGGAAGATGAAATAATTTTTTTCCTCTCGGAGACTAAACATTTCCTTGATGTGAATTTAGATACAGCCAATATTTCTGTGGTCTGGGACACTCTGAAAGCTTTCTGGAGAGGATGCATTACCAATAGAGCAACCTTTAGAAAACGGAAATTTAGGGAAGCCACCATGGGCTTAGAAGCAGAAATGAAGGAAATTGAGCATAAATTGAATACACAAACAGGAATCGATCTGAAGGAGGATCTGGACAAACTAGACTTGCTTAAAAAACAGCTGAAGTGTATTCTCCAACAGAGAATAACTCGTAGATGGGAAGCAAGTAAAATTTCCTATTTTGAATTTGGAGAAGGGACAGATAAAGTACTTGCCTGGAAAGTAAAATCAGATCAGGTGCGTAATCACATAAAAGAGATTAAAGTAGAAGATGAGCTATCACCTCGCTCCTCTAATCTAGATATTGGTCTGGCTTTCTGTGACTTTTTCCACAATATAAACAATGAATCTATCATCGATGAAAGCGATTAAAGGAAAAGGTGGTTGGAGAAGGCCATCCTACCTACCCGCACAGATGATCAAAAATCAGATCTGGAACAGGAAATAACAGAAGAGGAAGTAAGAAGGGTGATCGACCAGTCCAAAAGAGGGAAGGCTGCTGGCCCTGATGGGCTTCCAGGGGATCTATATAGGTCTTTTAGAGAGATCATTATCCCAGTACTTGTTAAAGTTTAAAACAACATACTTTTGAAGGGAGAAAACCTCCCTTGTTCATGGAGTGAGTCTACAATCCTACTGATTTTGAAACTCGGTAAAGACTCATCTAACTGTGGGTCCTATCGACCAATCTCACTCCTTAATAATGACTATAAATTCTTCGCTGCCATTTTGTCAAATAGGTTGGGGGGGTGGCTGATAGTATCCTTCACTCAGATCAAAAGGGCTTTGTTAAGGGGCGCCAATTAGCGGATCTTACATATGATTTGGTAGGCGCAATTGATATTGCGTCTACTTTTACACTCCCTCTGGCTGTTTTACCCCTAGACGCAACCAAGGCCTTTGATAGGGTAAATTGGGGATACCTGTCTGAGGTAATGAGGAAATTTAATCTGGGAGAACATTTTTGCTGTTCCATAAATCTTATATACAAGGCCCGACAGCTAGATTACTAGTGAATGGAACCCTAACAGACATATCACCAGGGGTATGAAACAGGGCTGCCCTCTCTCCCCGCAGCTCTTCAACTTGTACATCGAACCATTTGCACAGGTACTTAGGGAAGATCATAACATCACTTCTTTTAAATTTGGAGAGTAGGAGAGGAGGGTGGCCCTGTACGCAGATGATATCCTCCTTTTAATAGCCGACCTGGATTCAGCTTTTCCCGCAGTTTTTAAACGTGCGGAGGAATTTGGCCAAGTTTCGGGCTATTAAATTAATGCTAGCAAAACCGAAATATGGCATGGAATATAAGAGACACACAACTCCAAGTCGGGTCTACCATGCGATATCTGGGGATTAGAATTATACAGGCGGTAGGAAACATTCCAGAATATAATCTTGATCGAGTCTTCAAAGACTGTCAAAAGCAGATGAAATCGTGGGCTCGCCTCCCCTTATCCATCTTGGGGAGGATCAATTTAGTAAAAATGTCAATCTTACCTAAGCTCACATTTCTTTTTAATACCATCCCGCTGTTTTTTGTTAAGTATCAGATAGAAAAATGTCAACGAGAATTACATTCTTTTATCTGGAAGTATAGAGCTACCAGGTTGGCATGGAAGAAGTTTAGGCGGAAGAGGGATAAGGGAGGATTGGCGCTGCCCTATTTGCAATATTATGCCTGGGCATTTCAGCTCTCACATTCAAGAATGCTGTTGAAAATACCCACCAGTACAGGGGGAGGAGAGATGTTTCGGGCTATGATAAGGGGGGCAGGGTTACCGGAGGAAGGTTTTATGTTTAAGTTCGGAGACCAAAAATTCTTTAAAAAACTCAAATTAAAGGTTCTCCACTCGATGGTAAAAAACTGGACCATAATAAGAAGCAAAGTGGGGCTTAACTACTTTTCAAAACTAGCGCCATTGTAGGACTCCCCAGGCATACCCATATGCTTCCAGGATAGTTTGACTAAACCAGTGAGAGATTCTGGGATCACAGTGTGGGGAGAGTTGTTGAATGGTGGTTCTTTACTCTCCTGGGAAGATCTACGTGAGAAAGTGGGGGCTGGCCTTTCCAGATTTAAGTACATCCAGATGAAAAGCTGGGGCCAGGCCCAGGCTAGGCATAATACATCCTTTGGGAAGGTCAGTAACCTGGAAGAACAGTTAGTGGCGAGACCGGCGGGTAAAATGGAGGTTTCAGTGTGGTATTGGGCAATTGAGGAGGAAATGAATGGCGTCTTTAAACTCGCTGATGAGCTATGGGGGGAGCAGATGGATATTCAGTGTGATCTTGTTTGAGTGGACTCATTTAGTATCCTGCATAGAATAGTTAAACCTGCTTGGTTGAAGCGGAATCATCTGTTTACGGCTCATAGAGCTTATCTTTCCCCTCTCAAGTTATCGAAATTTCAGAAAGGGAAAGTCTGTAACAAATGTGGGATGCCTGAAGCACCAGACGTTCATATGTTTAAGGACTGTCCTTCCATTCGGCCCTTCTGGGAAAATGTGAAGAAGACTCTTGAGTCCATCTTGAAAGTATCACTAGAGATTAATCTGCCTCTAATCACCTTCCGTCTTAATGACTGCATCACGGGTCCCGCCAGGAAGATCCTTAACAATTTCCTTACCTATGCGGTTAAGGAGAAGATTTTGGATTTTGCTCTAAAGGCCAAATCTTTAAGAGGTTCTGACTTTTCTTTTGAGGTGTGTTCAGAACTATCTAAAGTTACTCTAGAGCACCAGTGGGAACTGGGTCAAAGGATGGACAAATTTAGGAAAGTCGGTGCTACAGTTCAATTGAAATTTCCCGCTTTTCTAAGAATAATGTTCAATAACAAGATGTATAACATCAGATCTCCATATGAGGCAGATGAGCTACTAGAATCCCTAAGCAATGTATCTCTTGGGAAGGAATGATTAGGGTATGGTAGGGCCGTTCTGTTTTGAGGGCTGACTATGTGGAGATCGAGGCTTCTTGAATCTTTTCCTTTAATCCCTTTCCAATTCCTCACTCTGCCTTGTATGTCTCAGGAATGGCATTTGGGTAAGAAAATCAAATCTTGGAAGGCAAACGTTAAAATGGATTGATGTTTTGTAAGCTGAGTATTAAGTCATATGGAGAGTAGAAAGGGGGAAGGCGAAAGAAAGAAAAAAAGGAAAAGAAAAAAAAGAGAAGAAAAAAGAAAGAAAAAAAAGTGAAAAGTGAAAAATAACAACAAAAAAAAGGAAGGACAGGAAACAATTAAAATACGGATTTGGGGTTAAGGAAAGGGGAAAAAAAGATTTTTTTCATAGAGAAAGTACACATTAATACACAATGAGGTTGGTTGGCTCTTTTGTTTTAAACACAACGGCACAGACACAACACAACACAGGGGAGAGGGGTGGGGAGAGAGGCTGCAGGACCTAAACCTGGTCATTCACCAGACCAGAGTAAAAAGGAGGGGGGGCACTGAGGGGGCAAGGGTAAATATTCCTCATTCACCAAGACCCTGCCAGTACTACTTACGCCAAAGCTCAGGAGTGATCTCAGAGAGGGAGTCTATGAGCCAGTTTCGGCTCAAGGAAGGCTAGGACTAGGTTGCGGGGGTTGGAAGGTCGGTGGGACACCTATCGAAGTAAAGGAAGAAATATCATGACCTCACTGCAGATTTTGTCCTGGAATGTAAATGGCCTGCGCACGAAGGGTAGAAGAGCCAGAATTCTACAATATCTAAGAGACTCTCCGGCGCAGGTCATTGTTATCCAGAAAACCCACCTTCTTAAAACCGAGACAAAAGAAATGTTAAAAAATCAGAAATGGGTGGATGTTTATATCTGCACTGATCAGACGGCAAATATCAGAGGGGTGTTGTTCTTATTTAAAAAATAAGCCAGTGCGCAAATATTGGAATATAGGGAAGACCATAGTGGTAGATGGCTTATTCTGAGGGTCTCTTTAGGAGGTATATTTCTCTCTTTAGTGGGATACTATTGTCCGAATCAGGACGATGTCTCATGTCTAAAAACCATTCATTGCCATCTTATCGACTTCCTAGATCCTGTAGTTTGGGTAGGCGATTTCAACATAGTATTGAATCCTAAGTTGGATAAATCGCCAAATTCCAGGGCAGCAGTCCCGTCTAAATCTCGGCAGCTGCTTTTGACAATCATGGACCAGATGGGTCTATCTGATATATGGAGGGAACGGGCGGGAGATCAATTGGGAGTTTCATTCAGAAATTTGAAATATAAACATAAGTCTAGAATCGACTACGCCTTGATTAGCTATAATCTTAAAGATCGAGTTAAAGATATTGAATATCTGCCGTCACATCTCTCCGACCATTCTGCAATTTTTTTAAGCTTAGTTTTCATCACCAACAGCAGACTAGATCCTGGTCCTTCGATCGAACCATTTTGCTTGAGGAAGATGAAATAATTTTTTTCCTCTCGGAGACTAAACATTTCCTTGATGTGAATTTAGATACAGCCAATATTTCTGTGGTCTGGGACACTCTGAAAGCTTTCTGGAGAGGATGCATTACCAATAGAGCAACCTTTAGAAAACGGAAATTTAGGGAAGCCACCATGGGCTTAGAAGCAGTAATGAAGGAAATTGAGCATAAATTGAATACACAAACAGGAATCGATCTGAAGGAGGATCTGGACAAACTAGACTTGCTTAAAAAACAGCTGAAGTGTATTCTCCAACAGAGAATAACTCGTAGATGGGAAGCAAGTAAAATTTCCTATTTTGAATTTGGAGAAGGGGCAGGTAAAGTACTTGCCTGGAAAGTAAAATCAGATCAGGTGCGTAATCACATAAAAGAGATTAAAGTAGAAGATGAGCTATCACCTCGCTCCTCTAATCTAGATATTTGTCTGGCTTTCTGTGACTTTTTCCACGATATAAACAATGAATCTATCATCGATGAAAGCGATTAAAGGAAAAGGTGGTTGGAGAAGGCCATCCTACCTACCCGCACAGATGATGAAAAATCAGATCTGGAACAGGAAATAACAGAAGAGGAAGTAAGAAGGGTGATCGACCAGTCCAAAAGAGGGAAGCCTGCTGGCCTGATGGGCTTCCAGGGGATCTATATAGGTCTTTAAGAGAGATCATTATCCCAGTACTTGTTAAAGTTTAAAACAACATACTTTTGAAGGAAGAAAACCTCCCTTGTTCATGGAGTGAGGCTACAATCCTACTGATTTTGAAACTCGGTAAAGACCCATCTAACTGTGGGTCCTATCGACCAATCTCACTCCTTAATAATGACTATAAATTCTTCGCTGCCATTTTGTCAAATAGGTTGGGGGGTGGCTGATAGTATCCTCCACTCAGATCAAAAGGGCTTTGTTAAGGGGCGCCAATTAGCGGATCTTACATATGATTTGGTAGGAGCAATTGATATTGCGTCTACTTTTACACTCCCTCTGGCTGTTTTACCCCTAGACGCAACCAAGGCCTTTGATAGGGTAAATTGGGGATACCTGTCTGAGGTAATGAGGAAATTTAATCTGGGAGAACATTTTTGCCGTTCCATAAATCTTATATACAAGGCCCGACAGCTAGATTACTAGTGAATGGAACCCTAACAGACATATCACCAGGGGTATGAAACAGGGCTGCCCTCTCTCCCCGCAGCTCTTCAACTTGTACATCGAACCATTTGCACAGGTACTTAGGGAAGATCATAACATCACTTCTTTTAAATTTGGAGAGTAGGAGAGGAGGGTGGCCCTGTACGCAGATGATATCCTCCTTTTAATAGCCGACCTGGATTCAGCTTTTCCCGCAGCTTTTAAACGTGCGGAGGAATTTGGCCAAGTTTCGGGCTATTAAATTAATGCTAGCAAAACCGAAATATGGCATGGAATATAAGAGACACACAACTCCAAGTCGGGTCTACCATGCGATATCTGGGGATTAGAATTATACAGGCGGTAGGAAACATTCCAGAATATAATCTTGATCGAGTCTTCAAAGACTGTCAAAAGCAGATGAAATCGTGGGCTCGCCTCCCCTTATCCATCTTGGGGAGGATCAATTTAGTAAAAATGTCAATCTTACCTAAGCTCACATTTCTTTTTAATACCATCCCGCTGTTTTTTGTTAAGTATCAGATAGAAAAATGTCAACGAGAATTACATTCTTTTATCTGGAAGTATAGAGCTACCAGGTTGGCATGGAAGAAGTTTAGGCGGAAGAGGGATAAGGGAGGATTGGCGCTGCCCTATTTGCAATATTATGCCTGGGCATTTCAGCTCTCACATTCAAGAATGCTGTTGAAAATACCCACCAGTACAGGGGGAGGAGAGATGTTTCGGGCTATGATAAGGGGGGCAGGGTTACCGGAGGAAGGTTTTATGTTTAAGTTCGGAGACCAAAAATTCTTTAAAAAACTCAAATTAAAGGTTCTCCACTCGATGGTAAAAAACTGGACCATAATAAGAAGCAAAGTGGGGCTTAACTACTTTTCAAAACTAGCGCCATTGTAGGACTCCCCAGGCATACCCGTATGCTTCCAGGATAGTTTGACTAAACCAGTGAGAGATTCTGGGATCACAGTGTGGGGAGAGTTATTCAATGGTGGTTCTTTACTCTCCTGGGAAGATCTACGTGAGAAAGTGGGGGCTGGCCTTTCCAGATTTAAGTACATCCAGATGAAAAGCTGGGGCCAGGCTAGGCATATTACATCCTTTGGGAAGGTCAGTAACCTGGAAGAACAGTTAGTGGCGAGACCGGCGGGTAAAATGGAGGTTTCAGTGTGGTATTGGGCAATTGAGGAGGAAATGAATGGCGTCTTTAAACTCGCTGATGAGCTATGGGGAGAGCAGATGGATATTCAGTGTGATCTTGTTTGAGTGGACTCATTTAGTATCCTGCATAGAATAGTTAAACCTGCTTGGTTGAAGCGGAATCATCTGTTTACGGCTCATAGAGCTTATCTTTCCCCTCTCAAGTTATCGAAATTTCAGAAAGGGAAAGTCTGTAACAAATGTGGGATGCCTGAAGCACCAGACGTTCATATGTTTAAGGACTGTCCTTCCATTCGGCCCTTCTGGGAAAATGTGAAGAAGACTCTTGAGTCCATCTTGAAAGTATCACTAGAGATTAATCTGCCTCTAATCACCTTCGGTCTTAATGACTGCATCACGGGTCCCGCCAGATCTCTACTTTTCTATCCAATCCTAATGGCTAAGAGACAATTATGCAAGCATTGGGTGGATCCAGTTGCACCAACCCACTCAGAATGGCTGTCCTCTCTATATGAAGTATCCAAGATGGATATGGCTAGATACTGCAATAAGAAAAAGATCGCGTTTTGGGACTTATTGATACTGTGGAGATAGAAAGCCAAGGTTTTTTTTTTCCGGGTCCTATGATTATGCCTCTTCTTGGTTACTCCTTGGACTACTGCTTTGGTCTCCCAGGTCACCGATATGGTCCGTCAGGTCTGTAAAGACCGAGTTGGAGTAAAAAACCTAACCTCACCCCTTGACATTTCTCCCGCCTATTAAACGTACCCTTGTTTGAGTTAATAAAATGCCAAAGACTCCTGAACTCATTTAGTAAGGTTACGAATGGTGGTTGGTTTCTCTTTTTTTTCTCAAGAGGGTTAAAGGTGAATCAGGACAAAAAACAACAAAAAAAAACGAAAAACAAAACGCCTCTCTATGTCAAAGAAATACACATTTTTGAATTTTGAAGAGACTGTGGGGCTGGAAGCACAGAGTATCACAACATCATAAATACAGCCACATGAAAAAAGGACTGATCTCCACACCCTCTTTGAAAAATTACGGGCGCCAACTTTACATGGTATTTAAGTGAAAGCTGAAACGCGTTGTTTTTCTGCGGCAAATAAATTGTATTTCTTCTGCAACTATCCAGGGTGTCCGTTAACTTTTTCTGGTATTTCAGAAAATTGTGGATATAATATATATATATATACATATATATATATATACATATATACATTACCTACTGGCGGTCGCCAGTAGGTATATATAGTTAGGATCGATTTCCATAGGGAAATCGCAACATTCTATTTGGAATAACTTTGGCGCCGGTTGAGCAATCAGGCTGAATTTTTCAGCAACTTTGCCTCGCGGCTCTCCGCTCCTTCCCTGAAAGTTTGGGGGGGATTCGTCAAGCGGGGGCTGAGATAAAAGGGGGGTCCCAAAACGTGTTTTCCCCATGTTAATTTCCATAGGGCGGTCTGTCGCAGTTTTAGCTCGAACGGCTGAATGGATTTTCACCAAACTTGGCAAAATTGTAGGGACTGGTAGCCCGATGTGCCTTTGCTATGTCTCAAGATATGTGCTCCAGTGGATTTTGAGTAATTTAGGTTTAAAAAAAATTATATATCTGTAAGCGCGCCCCGGTACGCGTACCGGGGAGCGCTCTGGGCGCGCCACGCGACTTGTGCACGGCAAGCTGATTGGTTCTCGGGTGTCTGTAAACATTCGAAACAGTCAGCAGCGGCCGCCATCTTGTGTCTCAGTAGGATTGAGATACAAGAGGGGGCAAAAATCAAAGGGGGAAATGAGCAAAAGGGGGCAGGGTAGACCCCCCCTGACCTCCTAGGTTTGATGTGGGGGCAATAAAAGGGTCCCGTGGGACAAAAAAAAAGCTTTTTTTTTTCGATTTTCGCGGGGGGAGCGCCCGGTACGCGTACCGGGGAGCGTACGAGGGAGCGTACTTAGGTGAAAAATAGTGAAAATAATAGTGTAAAATAATCATTTTGAGTGATTACATGTAGGGTAGCTCTGAAAAGAGCTTTTGGGTTCTGTGGCTGTTTTAGGTACCTACAAGTGTGTCCCACACACACCCACATGTACACAACCCCACACTCACACACCCACACACTCCCCACACACACTTCACACATGCACACTTCCACCCACAGTCAAACACCCCACACCCCCACATCAACACCTTACACATCCAGAGCTACACCCACATCCCACACACCCACACTCAAACACACACCTCACCCCCCTTCCACCACACACACACACACACACACACACACTCACACACACACACACACACACACACACACATGCACATACACACAAATATCTCACAGACACACCACACACATCCCACACACACATCTCCCCCAACACACAAAGAGACAACTCACAGACACATCCACACATCTCATACATACATACACATCCTAAACACATACCTCCCACACCCACACACACCCCACACACACCTCACACACCCACACTCCCACCTACACTCAAACACCCCACACACCCACACACACACCTTACATACCAATATCCCCACCCACATCCATATACCCCACACACCTATACACCTCATCCCCCCTAGACAAACAGACACACACATACACACCTCACAGACATCCCCCGCACATCCCCCGCAATACAATTCCTCTATGCAAACAAACTCAATATGCTTCCTACACTGAGTTAACACAGCTAACATCATTCTAAAGAGTCAAATGTATTTCTATTAAACATGCACACATTCTTTATTACTTTTAAAAAATGTAAAAACTATTTTTATGCTTCATGAAGCCTAGTCCACTGCATTTTTAGACACAAGCCTCACTACCTACGCTCCCCAGGAAAGCCCAAACATGTACCTTTCTGCACCATATTTAAAAAGTGAGACATGTAATTAGATGCGTCACGTCTTAAACCTCTGCGCCACAATATACTCAAATATGTAAAAAAAATCATTTCCCCAAAATCGTTTTTGACATCACATTTAGGAAACACAGCACAGATCCTATGTACAACCATCTGCCTCACAGCAGGGATAAGACTAAGGCAAAAGCTTTCACATGAAGCTTCACAATTTTACAAATTACAATTCCTCTATGCAAACAAACTCTATATGCTTCCTACACTGAGTTAACACATGTAACATCATTGTAAAGAGTCAAATTCACACCTGTGTCTAACAGTGCAGTCAGGGATAGGCTTCATGAAGCCTAGTTCACTGCACTCTTAGACACAAGCCTCACCACCTACGCTCCCCAGGAAAGCCCAAACATGTACTTTTTTGCACCATATTGAAAAAGAGACACATGTAATTAGATGCGTCACGTTTTAAACCTCTGCGTCACAATATACTGAAATATGTAAAAAACATTCATTTCCTCAAAATCGATTTTGAAATCACATTTAGGAAACACAGCACAGATCCTATGTACAACCATCTGCCTCACATCAGGGATAAGACTAAGGCAAAAGCTTTCACATGAAGCTTCACAATTTTACAAATTACAATTCCTCTATGCAAACAAACTGAATATGCTCCCCAGGAAAGCCCAAACAAGTAAATTTTTTGCCCCATATTTAAAAAATGACACATGTAGGTAGATGCGTCACTTTTTAAACCTCTGCGCCACATTATAATCAAAAATGTAAAAACCAATCATTTTCTCCAAAATCGTTTTTGACATCACGTTTAGGAAACACAGCACAGATCCTATTTACAATCATCTGCCTCACAGCAGGGATAAGACTGAGGCAAAATCTTGCACCTGCCTCACAACAGGAATAAGACTGAGGCAAACGCTTTCTCATGGAGCTTCACAATTTTATAAAATACAATTTTATATAACTATATAGCTCAATATTTTCTTGGGTAGCATAGGTGGTGAAGCCTGTGTATAAGAGTGCAGTGGAGTTAGACATAGGTCTGATCTTCTTTGTAGTTGTGGACAGAGCTGTCTTCCACTATATTTTTCAATACACTCCTCACCTTTTGTGCACCACTGGAGAATCCTCACCTGATCTGAAACCCTGTATTGATTGTTTGCTTTTTGTCATTGCTTTGTTGTTTGGTAATAGTGGTCTATAATGTGGTACTGTTTTTCTTTAACACAGATTGAAATCGTTATTTGAAGAAAAAGCAAAGATGCCCACAAAAGAAAGGACAAAGAAAGAACGCAACCGGGAAAAATCAAAAATAGCAACGTAATTACAGCATTCTTCCACAACAGATACTTCAAAAAACAGGAACAAAGCTCCTGGTAAGACAATTAAGTCTTTTTTACGCAACATATGTACATCCAGAAAAAATAATGGACACCATGTACAAAAAGAAAATGAGAGAGTAAAATTGAAAAGGAAGGAGAGAAATTCAAAGAATCCTAAAACTGGAGCAGGAGAGAATAATATGTATAGGAATAGAAGGCAGAATCAGTTTAGAGACATTCGTAGACGAATGTTTCGCAATAGGGTGGTTTTAAATTTGTTAAAAAACATTAGGAAAGGTAAACAGAGAGCTGCTTTTTATAAGAAAAAGAAAAGTGTAGAGAAGATTGTTGATCAGGCTTTTGAAGTTAAGAAAAAATTATTTATTTTAATAATTAATAGAATTAGGACACTTAACAAGACAATTGATGTTTTCAAATCAAACAGTAGATGGAAAAGAGTAATTAATCGGACTAATTTTTATAAAGTTTTTTCTGGAGAATGGATGCACAGTTCAAATTGTGAGCCATTTTTTAATGAGGAGAGTTACTTCCAGGAGAATGATTTAGTGCATGCAGTTGACACCAGTGGTCGAGCGTATGAAGTGAAAGACGGTTGTCCGATTGAAAAAGAGAAACTTGTGCCTAGAGAACCAGAAGAGGTGTTATCTGATGGAGTTTTAGGGAGACGTACTAAGGGTCCAGTGTACACTTGGAAGTGTAGTAGTATTTGTAGTGTGCGACAGGAATCAATTGATTTGTTTTGTAATTTCTTACGTACATATAGTAAGAAAAGTCTAAAGCAGAAAATGAAGTTGTTGCAAGACTTAGATCCTTGCAGAGTGAGAGGAATCACAGGTTTGCAAGGCCATTCACTGGCTTGTCTTTCTAGAAAAGTCTGTCAGAGTGTTTTTCATCATTTTAGGATGTTAGCAGTGCAGCATACCAAAATGAGGAAATTAGTGAGAATGTTGTATTATGCAAAAAGTCCAGCACTTAAGCTTAAACAATTAAACAGTGCTCTTTTGCATGGAACAGAATTAGATGTGAAGAAGATTTGTGAAGAAATTGAGATTTGTTATTTTCATGAGCAAGAGGACAGTGTAGAAATTGAGACAGCAATTCAAGGTAATGTGGAAGACAATGTACAGATTTTAAATACAGAAAAGTTTGAGAAGGAAATTACCAGGTTTAAAGTGAAATCAAGTGAAAGGCCGAATTTTACTTGTGTGTGTTGTCGACGGACTCATTATAAGATTCAGACTAGGTTAGTTGATTTATATGCAAAAAGTGAAAAGATGGATAACTATGAGTGGAAAGATTTAGCAACTTATTTGTGGGTGGAGAATTCTTTTGATTTGAATTCTGATCAGCGTATTTGTAAATATTGTTATGACAAATTAAATCAAAACAGAATGCCTGCTAGAGCTGTTCATAATAATCTGGAGTTGATAGACATTCCCCGTGAATTGATAGATTTAAATACATATGAGTCTATTTTGATTCAATGTGTCCATCCTTTTCAGGCAATTGTTCGCATGGGGCCTAAGATAGGGAAATTGCCTCCTACAGATTTGCAGAGAGGATTAAAGGGAAGAGTTGTTTATTTGCCCCTAGATTTGAAAAAAAATATTGATACAATTGGCATAGAAAAAGTAGAAGAGGAACCTTTAGTTATTCTAGTTAATGGGGTTCCAACAAAGAGTAAAAAAATCTGGCAAGATTTAGTGGATGTTAGGAAAGTCAAAAAGGCAACGTTGTATTTAGTCAAAAACAATGAGTACTACAAAGATGTATGTGTTGCAGCAGAGGAAACAGCTGCAGATGAAGACAGTGATTGTTCAGCTGGCCAAATTGAAAAAGTTGATGTGTCTAGAAGTGAAGAAATATATGAACATTATACTGTTCATCCTTTACATTCCAAAGAAGTAATGGGGAATGCAATTGACTTGTTTCAAATGAAAACAGCAAAAGGAAGTCCCATTAGTGTATGGGAAGAAAGTTTGGAAGCTCGTTGTTTTCCACAGCTATTTCCAACAGGTCGAGGTGGACGATATGACGATCGACCACTTCAAATTCCTGCATCTGAATATCGAACTGTAAGATTATATGCTGAAGATGCAAGGTTTCGTCAATGCATTCCCTATTTGTTTCATCGACTGTATGAAAGTGACTTGTCTGGGCTTTCTTATGCAGTAAACCATATTCTGAAAAGTGGAGCACATCTACAAAATGTTTCGGCGAGGGACTTTATGCAGAAAGTGAATCTTCAAGATAATATTTTAGAATCTCATCTAATCAATCTCATGGCATGTCAGCGTGGTACAAATGAGTATTGGTAACGTCGCCATGGGGAATTGAAATGTATGCTAAGAAACTTAGGAACTCCTACATGGTTCCTCACTCTTAGCTGTGCCGAGTATGCATGAGAGGACTTACTTCAATTTCTACGAGAGGCCAATGCTAATATACAAAATATAGAATTCAAAACACCTGGAGAACTGTGCTCTTTGGATCCAGTGAATGTATGCAGATATTTTAATTACCAACAAAAAAAATCCTCCCCTTGGAGAGGTTTTGGATTTCTTTTGGAGAAAGGAGTATCAAGCGAGAGGTGCTCCTCACATACATATGTTGTTGTGGATTAAAGATGCACCCAAATTTGGAACAGATTCGGATGACACAGTGATGAGTTTCATTGAAGAGTATTCAACATGTGCTGTTCTGAAAACTACAGAAGAAAACAGTTTAAGGCAACAAGTTTTACGCTTTCAATCCCATCGTTGTGGAAAGTACTGTCGTCGAAAATTCAGAAACAAGGACAAGTTCTACACAAAATGTCGTTTCAGCTTTCCACGACCAGTGATTTCTAAAGGAAGAGTAAATAATTTGATGTCTTCTCTGCGACATACTGTGACGAGGAAATCACCAAAAATACATAAAATTTAAAAAGAGACGAAGAGTTTAAGTACATCAACGACTACAACCCAGTGATTTTGTCCATGTGGAATGCTAACTTGGATATTCAATTCGTTGCTGACAACTCTATTGCTGTGGCTCGATATGTGACGTCTTACATCACAAAAAAGAAAAGACAGAACTAAAGGAAATGTGGGAGGACATTTCACATGAAAAGAGTCTAAGCAAGAAATTATACAGTTACAGTCTGAAGATGTTGTCGCATCGAGAAATTGGAGCGTATGAATGTTCTGATCGATTGTCGTCAGCAAGTCTCTATGCCAAATCTAGAACCATCATTTGGGTGAGTCTAGGTCTTGCTGCAACACGAAATCGAGTTTTGAAATCTGTACAAGAGATAGAGTATTTGGCGGAGAAAGAACCAGAAAGTACAGATATTTTGAAGACAAACATGTTGGATACATACTATCCAAATAGAAGTCATCACCTTGAGAACGCTTGTCTCTATGAAGTTCTGCAGAGATATATTTATAAGAGGAACATCAGAGAAGATATCAATAATGGAATATATGGAGTCATTGGATGTGAAGGATGTCTAGTGAAACAGAAAAAAGGTCATTTGATTAATCATCGCAAATTGAGTTGTGATAATCCAGATAAAAGAGAATTTTATTATTTGGCTCTTTTGCAACTGTTTAAACCATGGCGTGAAGAAGAGGAACTTCTTGGAGATTTTCTCTGTTATGAAGACTCCTTTAATGCAACGAAGGATACCATAGAATGTCCTGTTTTTCCAAATTATCTGCAAATGTTGAATGAAGAAATAGAGCAAGAAGCCACAATTGCTGCAGAGATTGCGAGAGACAGTTCTCAAGGCAGTCAGAGTTCTGCTTCATTGAGTCAGTATCCACTAGGAGGACCAATTATCCAAAATGAAGCTGCTACTGCCATGGATGAGGTGGAAAGAGTTATGGAACAAGGTCAAGATGATGAAGTTAACTTAGAAGATTTGGTGAAACAACTAAACCTTGAGCAGAAACAGATATATGACGAAGTCACAGAACAGATTGAACATGGATTCAGTCATGAGAAAAAAGAATGCTCATGTACATCATTTAAGCCTGTCCAACTGTACGTGAGTGGAGAAGCGGGAACTGGAAAAAGTTTTCTGATTAAAGCCATTGCAACTTATCTGCAGAAAAGGACTGAATCACCGCTGTCTTGTGTTGTTACTGCTCCAACTGGGCTGGCAGCACATAACATTAAAGGGATTACTTTACATCGTTTACTGATGCTGCCAGTGGAGCATGATAACAAATTGGAGTATCACAACCTATCAGGAGATGCGTGTTCCAAAGTTTCGAGAGTCCTGAAGAAAATGAAACTTCTTATCATTGATGAAGTAAGCATGGTGTCAAATATCATGCTTGCTTTTGTGCATTTGAGAATGCAAGAAATTCTTAGAACAGACTATGATGTCTTATTTGGTGGAAAACATATTATTGTTTTTGGAGATCTTCTGCAGTTGACTCCAGTGAAAGGACAACCTGTGTTCAAAATGCTCACACATGAAGATACCAGGAAGTGCTTAGGGAGCATCGGAAACGTTAATATATGGTTAAACTTTAAATATGCAGAACTGCTTCAAAATATGCGGCAGGCAAATGATGAAGATTATAAAAAATATTCTACAAGATGTAAGGATCGGAAAAGTAAGTCAGCAAGGGAAAGAAGCTTTACATGCACGATTAATTTCAAATTTGTACCCAAATGAAAACATTCTTCCAGAGAACATATTTAAGAAAATTAACGAGAAGAAATCTGGCATATGTTTGTTGCCAACTCTGAAACAATGTTCCATGTTCAACAACAAAATGTTACAGTTAGAAAATGAAGAGATAGTGAAACTGGAAGCTATGTATAAAATAGAGCATATGGGAGCAACAATTATTTTGTCTGAAAATGTGAAATCAAAATTGGATTCATTAGAGAAGACTATATCTAAAACTGCTGGTTTTGAAAAGACTCTGAATGTGTGTTTGAATTGTCGTGTCATTTTAAGAAGGAATTTAAATGTTGAAAGAGGTCTGGTAAATGGAGCAATGGGTTATGTTGTTGGTTTTCTGAATTACAAAAATAGAGATGGAATTGAAATTTTAAAAATTAAATTTGATGACATTGATGAAATAGAACAAATTTGTCGTTGTTCAGCTAGATGTTTGCTCGTGAAAGACTTATATGTTCGCCGAAAACAGTTTCCTATTTGTTTGGCATATGCGGTGACAATTCATAAGTCTCAAGGTTTAAGTGTAGATAGCGCTTTGGTGAACATTGGAAGTTCTGTGTTTAAAAGAGTATGGCATATGTGGCATTATCACGAGTCAGAACTTTAGCAGGATTGTACTTGATTGAGTGTGATGAAACAAAGATTTGTGCAGATTTAGATTGTGTAAAAGAATACAATAGGTTAAGAAGAGAGTATGCTCCACATTTGCCTCAATATCCTCTGATTGAAAAACGTGTGGTAGGCCGAAAAAGAAGAAATGAGAGTAATTGCAGTGAGGTATCAGCAAAAAGGCATAAAGTAGATAAAAGTGTAATTGTAAAGAGAAACAAAAAGGATTCTGTTGAAGATGTTGTTGGATTTCAGTTTGAAAACAGTTCTGGTGTCAACTGCTATGCTAATGTAGTAGTTAATGTTGGTTTTTTTCTTCAAAATTTACAAAGACAGATTGTTGAAAATCGGGAACAAACATTGTGCTGTTTATTGAATTCTGTGTTAGAGAAATGTAGTAGTGATAGAGCTAAAATAGAAAGTGTTTCAGAAATTAGAAATCTTCTAGATATATGTTCAGGTCAAAATCAATTTTCACAGGATATTCAGCAGGATTGTCAGGAATTTGTAATGTATATGGTTGATGTATTACAAGATGAAGGAGTAGATATAAAAAATCTATTTGGCCTTTCTTATCAATGGCAACATGACTGTGATAACTGTGCTTTATCAAGTACTACTAGAATAGACTCTGAAAGATTTATATATTTAACTTTACCAGACTGCAAATCAGTGTCTTTCAATAATCTAGTTAAAGCAGCGGATCACAATATGGTGTGTACTCAATGTAAGTCTGCAATGCTGTCCACATTATTTCTACAAAATTATGGTCACTATGTTATTTTAATGTTCCAACGATGTAGACCTGATGGAACTAAATTGACAACTTCTATTAAAAATTTCGTGGCTTCTCAGTTATCGATATCAGGAAGAACCTTTGCAACTGTAGCTATTATTTTTCATGACGGTCCTTCTACAACATCAGGGCATTACACATGCTATTTAAAAACTTCTAAAGGTTGGACCCAATGCAACGACAATAATTTGACTTTCAAACAACGTTTGCCTTTTGGCTTTATAAATTCATACCTAGTGCTTTTACAGCCAAAATTTAGGTAAAGCTAATTGGCCTATGAAGACGGGAGGAGTACTCAAATATACTCATACATGTGACACTATTTGGCCAAATGGAAAGGTGCAAGAATGAGTAAAGAGTCATGACTGAAAAAAAGGAGTATATTAAAATTTTGAAAATATTTCAGATGTTCTTGGAGCTTTTCTTGTAGAAAGTCGATGAAATGGATTTCTAAGTGAACAGCAAAATACTATGTAACGAGAAAAGGACCTCCATGATATACTATTTGGCCTCAAGGAAAAGTAAGTCAATCAAAGATTAGCGTACATTTGTTGTTTGTCAGTATGTAAGGGTTTCTTAAAACACTATCTTTTAGATTGTGTTTTTTTTTCCCGCTGTCATATGATGAGTAATTTGAACTCACTGCTTTAAGTGAAATTCAATATATTCTGAGAACAGCAAAAATAAACTATGTAACATGTTGTAGAAATTATTCTATAGTTTGGATTGTGTAAATTAAATTGTATTCCCATTCTCTGACATCCACTCTCCCTCGCTTATCTTTGTTTGCTTCTTACTTTTGACCTCTTCTCTCTATTTTTCATTCACTACTTCTCTGTACTCAGTGCCTCACTCTACTTGTATTATTTTCACTTGTGTTTATCTACCTTCTATCACTTCTTTTACAACAACTTCACTGCTCCTCTCTCGTCGTTCTTCATCCCATTTCTTTTACTCTGGTTCCGTTACTATCCATCATTTCCTTTTTTTCATTGTCCTTCTCTTTACTTTCATCACCAAATTATTTTTTCTCAGTAGCACTGTTTTAGTCGTGTTCTCCTCTCTTTCCTTTTTTTGCTCACTTACTTTTTTTCTTTTCTCACTCATTGTACTCCACCTCACTCTGTTTTTCTCTTAGTGTGTCTACCTTATAACTTCCTTAGTCCATTTCCTTCAATTGTTGTATATTATTCTGTCTCCCTTCATCCTTTCACTCTATGACTGTTCTTCACTTACTCTCAGTTATCTTCTATTCCTCATTCTTCTAAATGCATCATTAATTAGACTGTTTTCTGTCTCAGTCATTATCTTTTTACTTACTTGTGTTTCCTGATTTAGTTTTGCTAACTCACATTGTTTTAGTATCTTTCTTACTTTCAGTTCATTTCTCTGTACTTCTCTCTCTTTTTCTTAGTGAATCTATATGCCTTACTCATTGTAATTTGCTCTCCTTCTATTTCTTTTTCCCTTTTTTTGTCCTTCTAACTTAGTTTATTTCCCTTTCTGTGTTCTTCACTCACTATATTTCTAAATAGAGTGTTATGATGTTTTTAGCTCTTCATTGGTATATTTTAATTTAAAATACATATTTTACTAATTATAACTTATATTTTTTTCTCTCTTTCACAGATACCAACTGTAGTAAAAAAAAATAATGTTACATTTATTATATGGTAAGTATGACTAAAACAATGTAGTTTGTTATCACCCTTTGCTTTAAGGTCACTAACATTTTCTCAATCTACCTCACTCCTGTGGTTTTACTCTGCTTCTCTCACTTATTTGTATTCTCCATGTTTACTCCCCTTCCATTATTTACCCTCTCAACTTCTTTTGATCCCTATTCTTTACTTCACTTACCCTCTGTTCCTTTCCTTTGCTTATTTACTCATTCTCTTTTTCTTAATTATTTACCTTACTCCTACATATATACCTCATCCCTCTCCCAACACATACACACACCTGTAACATACACCCCACACACACACCACACCTACACATCAATACACACAAAAAACCTCCCACACACACTCCTCAAAAACACACACACATTCCATACACACACATACATTGAACACATATACACCCCACACTCATACACTTCTCACACATATTTCACACACCCTCATCTCTACCCACACCAAAACACTCCACACAACCACACCCACAGACACACCTTACACACCCACACTCTTACCTACACCCACCAACTCCCTGTAAGTCACACACACTGCATTACTTATTTTTTTTTGCTGTTGTACTCAAGCCCATTCAGGTACTGTTCCTTTTACTCTCTTTGTCCTCTCTCTTTGTCACTCACCTTGTGTTATCCTAATTCAATATTTCTCCCTCTATCACCCCTCTTTACTTTTACTATGGGTAGCGCACCGGGGAGCGTAACAAGGGGCAAACAAAGAGAAACAGTAAAATAATATTTTAGATTGCTTTGAGGTAGGGTAGCTGTTGCGTTGTCTGGGTGATTTACTTACTGCACTCCTTCCACTCCTTTTCTCAGTACCTCTGTTCTCACAGTTCTTCATTCCCGTTCACTCAGTCCGTCTATCTTACTGTAATTGTCTCTGTCTCTTCACTCTTTCACTACTTGTTCATTATGCTTTCTCCCTGAAGTTCAAGCACATTACGTTATTTACATTTCTTTGCTGCTTCAATTATTCCCTTTCTGTTACTTCTTCTTTTCTTCTTTTAGTTTTTTTCTCTGTCAATCCACATGTTTTAACTTTATTCGATGTTATCCATCTTATTTCATCCCTCTTTATTTATGCACACTACTTTTTTCTCTCTCTCCTTTACCAGTGTTATTTAAATCTGGTTCCGTTATTACCTTTTATTTGTACATCATTTTTTCTCTTTCCTTTTAGTCTTTACAGACACTCACATTCTTCATGTGCCTCTGCTTTAGTATTCTTCTTCTCTCTTTCTTTGTTTCACAGCCTTATATTTTTTACATTTTCTCTCTTAAACTTTGTTATATCTTTTACACTGTTTTACTATGTATTACACAGTACATCTGTGTTGCTCTCTCTTGCTGTCTGTCTCTTAACATTACTCTCTCTTTCTCTTATGCTCTCCTTCTCTTGTTTTTTTTTCTTTTATTTGTGTTGCGCTAACGGGTCGCTCACCGGTGCGCGTACCGGGAAGCGCACCCATGAGAAAAATGAAGTGAAGAGTGCTAAAAATTTTAGTAATTTTTTTTAAATGGGAGGTAGTTCTCAAAAGAACTTTTTTTTATGTTTTTGTTGTTTTATATTTATTTTTTATTTTTCTGAACATTTTTTTGTTGTATTTTTTGAACAATTTTATGTTTTTTTGTGGTTTTTTGGGGGGGAACAACGGAAAACAGGCATTAGAAAGGGCTCAACAGGAGCAAAAAAAATAAATCACTTTTTGGGGCGTTTTGAGCACTTGTGATTTTCAAATACTCTGTTCATTAAAATCACACTCATCTCCCCGTGGCAAAGTAGTCCCCCACAATAAATACACACTAGCTTGATGTGTTGAAAATTGCTCTGGATATTGGGGACCGTCTCCCTCGCCTCTGGTCCCGAAAAACTTTCCTGTGTTGAGGTGGTGGCCACAAGAGTTCGTGGGTTTTCACGGAGGTCACGCACCTCAGGCACGCTGTAATTTATTGGATGCCACCTTTGCATGTGGCGATGCATAGTATAGTTCCCGTAGCTATATTTTTTATCTGTGCCTCGGGACAGAACTTCTTTGCAGATCAGGCATGTGACATAACGGGCATTGACCTTTTTTTGGCTTTCTGGGAATGTATAAAATTGCCAAATGAAACTGTCCTTGTGGTGGGATTTCCGGGGCTGTTCTGGCAAGAATACTCTCTCATGTACCTCCTCTTCCTCTTCTTCCTCCTCTTCCTCACGGTTGGGAAGGAACTGGGTAGGTGGTCCTTCCTTCCTAGGAGGTGGTGGTGGTGGTGGGGGTGCACCAGCTGCAGCTACTTTTGAAGCCATCTCTTAATAATGAAAATAGGTCTTCCTCTCACAAAGTTGAAAGTCAGAGTGAGAAAAAAGGTGGGGGCTTTCATCATTTGGGAAAAAAAATGTTCTAAACCAATGAAAAGTGTTATTTTTAGGTCACATGACCTAGCCTTACATCATTAGGAAACCAAAAGTGAAATGAACCAATAAAAAGTTTTATTAACAAGTCACATGACCTGTTACGCTTACGTTACGCGCTCCGCCCCGCACCCCGGATCGCTTCCGGGGAGCTGCGCTTTGCGCCTCGGTTCGCGATCCGGAGCACTTCCGGGTGCGCTAACGCGGCGCATCATAAGACGCATTACGCGGCAACGCGATACGTCGCGCTTACGCGACGCGTCACGATGTTGTTTTCTAACGCGGCAGTTGCGCTAACGGAACGTTTACCGGTTCGCGGACCAGGTCGCGTCACCAAATTGAGCTAACGGGAAGCTACACGGTGCGCGGACCGGTAGCGAAACAAAAAAAAAATATATATATATATATATACATAAAAAAATTATATTAAATACATATAAAATATATTTTTCCTTTAAAAAAAAGAATACATTTAACAGCTTTTAATATTTGCTATTAAAAAACCATTGAAATTCACTGAAAAAACCATAGGGTATAGATCATATATAGTTAGGTATTAGCATTTACAAAACCTTGAAAATTCACTGAAAAAACCATAGGTTATAGACCATATATAGATGTCATTTGAGATGTCATCAGTGATGTCATCAGTGATGTCACTGACCATGTCATGAATGATGTAATATGTGACATCATCAGCAGTGGATTGCGGGTGCGCGAAATATATAGTTAGTGCAACTAACTATATATGCGAATTTCAATGGTTTTGTGTCAGTAAAATAAGGTTTTATAAATGCTAATTCTTAACTATATATGGTCTATAACCTATGGTTTTTTCAGTGAATTTTCAAGGTTTTGTAAATGCTAATTTCTAACTATATATGGTCTATAACCTATGGTTTTTTCAGTGAATATATATATATACATACACACATACACTCACAGATATATATATATATATATATATATATATATATATATATATATATATATATATATATACATACACACACAGATATATATATATATATATTGTATATATATTACCTACTGGCGATAGCCAGTAGGTATATATAGTTAGGATTTTTTTCCTATGGGATTTTTGAAAATTCTATGTCGAATAACTTTGGCGTTTGAGGACAGAATTGGCTGAAATTTTCAGGAAAATGGAACATTTTGTTTCTGAGCAGCCCCTGAAAATTTGGGGGGGTTTCGTCAAGGGGGGGCCGAGAAAAAAGGGGGGTCCCAAAACGTGTTTTTCCCATGCAATTTTCCCTAGGGCGGTTGGCCTCACTTTTAGCCCGAACGGCTGAATGGATTTACACCAAACTTGGCAAAATTGTAGGGAATGGTAGCCCGATGTGCCTTTGCTATATCTCAAGATATAGGCTCCAGTGGTTTTTACGAAAATTAACTTTGAAAAATATATATTGGGCTACATTGGGCTATATATATGTTGGAGCCCAAATGTAGCCCAATGTAGCCCAATGTAGCCCAATGTAGCCCAAAGATGGCCACCAGAGACAAAAAAAAACAAATGTAGCCCAAATATCAGCCAGATGTAGCCCAACTATAGCCCAATGACAGAATGTCCCAGAGTGTTCTAAAGAACAACTAGAGTGCTAACAGTCCTACTTATTACAAAGGTATGGCACACCTGAAGCCATCTTGATTGGAATAAAGTTGTAACTCTTAAAACATTTAATTTAAAAAGGAACAAAATGAGGGGGTTCATTTTGCCATAGAAAGTATGATTAGCGAATATATGATGAAATCCCGCATACCATCAGTCCGCAAAAAAAATCCTGCATGTACTATTAGGCCGCAAATTAAAATAACGAAAACTTTTAGAACGAATATGCCTTTAGCATACACTAAACAACTAAACTACCCTAAACCCTAAAACACTACCCCCAGCATGACCCTACACTACACAAACAGTACAACACTACCCTAAACCCTAAAACACTACACCCAGCATGACCCTACACTACACAAACACTACAACACTACCCTAAACCCTAAAACACTACCCCCAGCATGACCCTACACTACGCAAACACTACAACACTACCCATAACCCTAAAACACTACACCCCAGCATGACCCTACACTACGCAAACACTACAACACTACCCTAAACCCTAAAACACTACCCCCAGCATGACCCTACACTACACAAACACTACAACACAACCCTAAACCCTAAAACACTACCCCCAGCATGACCCTACACTACACATACACTACAACACTACCCTAAACCCTAAAACACTACCCCCAGCATGACCCTACACTACACAAACACTACAACACAACCCTAAACCCTAAAACACTACACCCCAGCATGACCCTACACTACGCAAACACTACAACACTACCCTAAACCCTAAAACACTACCCCCAGCATGACCTTACACTACGCAAACACTACAACACTACGCAAAACCCTAAAACACTACACCCCAGCATGACCCTACACTACGCAAACACTACAACACTACCCTAAATCCTAAAACACTACCCCCAGCATGACCCTACACTACACAAACACTACAACACTACCCTAAACCCTAAAATACTACCCCCAGCATGACCCTACACTACGCAAACACTACAACACTACCCAAAACCCTAAAACACTACACCCCAGCATGACCCTACACTACGCAAACACTACAACACTACCCTAAACCCTAAAACACTACCCCCAGCATGACCCTACACGACACAAACATTACAACTCTACCCTAAACCCTAAAACACTACCCCCAGCATGACCCTACACTACGCAAACACTACAACACTACCCAAAACCCTAAAACACTACACCCCAGCATGACCCTACACTACGCAAACACTACAACACTACCCTAAACCCTAAAACACTACCCCCAGCATGACCCTACACTACGCAAACACTAAAACACTACCCTAAACCCTAAAACACTACCCCCAGCATGACACTACACTACGCAAACACTACAACACTACCCTAAACCCTAAAACACTACCCCCAGCATGAGCCTACACTACGCAAACACTACAACACTACCCAAAACCCTAAAACACTACACCCCAGCATGACCCTACACTGCGCAAACACTACAACACTACCCTAAACCCTAAAACACTACCCCCAGCATGACCCTACACTACGCAAACACTACAACACTACCCTAAACCCTAAAACACTACCCTCAGCATGACCCTACACTACGCAAACACTACAACACTACCCTAAACCCTAAAACACAACCCCCAGCATGACCCTACACTATGCAAACACTACAACACTACCCTAAACCCTAAAACACTACCCCCAGCATGACCCTACACTACGCAAACACTACAACACTACCCTAAACCCTAAAACACTACACCCCAGCATGACCCTACACTACGCAAACACTACAACACTACCCTAAACCCTAAAACACTACCCCCAGCATGACCCTACACTACGCAAACACTACAACACTACCCTAAACCCTAAAACACTACACCCAGCATGACCCTACACTACGCAAACACTACAACACTACCCTAAACCCTAAAACACTACCCCCCAGCATGACCCTACACTACGCAAACACTACAACACTACCCTAAACCCTAAAACACTACCCCCAGCATGACCCTACACTACGCAAACACTACAACACTACCCTAAACCCTAAAACACTAACCCCAGCATGACCCTACACTACGCAAACACTACAACACAACCCTAAACCCTAAAACACTACCCCCAGCATGACCCTACACTAAACAACCACCACAACTCTACACTACACTAACACAACACTACACTACACAACACTACACTACACAATCACTAACCCACGAAAAAATTAACACAAACCCACTTACCTCTCTCGTCATCATGCATTTACCATACATGCCTTTAAAACGTAATTCTTTGTAAAGGCATGCGCGATAAATGCACATGCGTTTTGAAAAAATGCGGGATAATGGTATGCGAGGTCAATGACCTTGCGGGATAATGGTATGCGGACTGAAAGTCTTGCGGGATAAAAAATGCGGGAAAATGGCTGCAAACCATGATTTGCAGCAGACTTCCCTGGTGAGCACTAGCTTTACTACAGTGATCTAATGAGCAACTAGAGTGCTAACATTCAGAATTTATGGCAAATGTGTGACACATCTGAATGCCTTCTTGATAGAACCAAAGTAAACAAGCATTGAAAATGCAATAGATCTCGCCCTCGTTTAAGTTAAAGCCATTCTGTTTGTAATGAGGGGGCTTTTTAGCTTTACTTTTATTAGTGTTTTTAAAACTTTCATGTAAATACATGCATATGTATGCATATATGTATATGTATGCATGCATTTATATTTATATAGATATGCAGATTATATATGTTTATATATGTATATTACCTACTGGCGATAGCCAGTGGGTATATATAGTTAGGATTTTTTCTCTATGGGATTTCTGAAAATTCTATGTCTAATAACTTTGGCGTTTGTGGACGGAATTGGCTGACATTTTCAGGAAAATTGCACATTGTGTTTCTGAGCAGCCCCTGAAAATTTGGGGGGGTTTCGTCAAGTGGGGGCCGAGAAAAAAGGGGGGTCCCAAAACGCATTTTTCCCATTCATTTTTCCATAGGGCGGTTGGACTCACTTTTAGCTCGAACGGCTGAATAGATTTACATGAAACTTGGCAAAATAGTAGATATGGTTTGCCCGACGTGCCTTTGCTATGTCTCAATATATGTGCTCCAGTGGATTTTGAGAAATTAACGTTTAAAAAAAATATATATCTGTGACAGCGCTCCGGTTAGCGCCCCGGTTCGCGTACCTGACGCGTAACGGAACTTCGCGAAGCGAAGCTGATTGGCTCTCCGGTGTCTGTCAACATTCTAAACAGTCCGGAGCGGCCGCCATCTTGTCTCTCGGTAGGATCGAGAGACAAGATGTGGTGAAAAACAAAGGGGGAAATGAAGGAAAGGGGGCAAGGTAAACCCCTCCTGACCCCCTAGGATTGATGAGGGGGATATTAAAGTCCCCCGCGATATTTCGCGGTAGAGAGGCGCTTCCCGGTACGCGAACCGGGCAGCTAACCGGCAGCGTAACGGGAGTCCGCCATCTTGTGTTTTTGGAGCGTCCGGTTCGCGTACCGGGTAGCGTCCCGGTAAGCGTAACAAGGGGAAAACCAAGAGAAACAGTAAAAAAAAAATGAAGGGAATAGATTTCCAGCAAACTTGGCAAAATTGTAGGGACTGTTTGTTTGATGTGCCTTTGCAAGGCCTCAAGATATGTGCACGTGTGGATTTTGTCTAATTGAGGTTAAAAAAATATATATATATCTGTAAGCGTGCTCCGGCACGCTTACGTTACGGGTTTTGTTTGCGCTGCAGAGCCGATACGTCACGGTTATGCGACGCGTCATGAGGCGTCTCACGTGGCTACGTGATACGTCACGTAATAAAGTATATATTTTACAGCTATAGATATTAGCTTTTAAAAAACCAATGAAATTCACTGAAAAAAACATAGGTTATAGACCATATATAGTTAGGAATTTGCATTTACAAAACCTTGAAAATTCACTGAAAAAACCATAGGTTAGAGACCATATATAGTTAGCTGGACATTTTATTGACATAAAACCAATGAAATTCCATATATAGTTAGTTGCACTAACTATATATCGCGCACCCGCAATCCACTGCTGATGATGTCACATATTACATCATTCATGACATGGTCAGTGACATCACTGATGACATCACTGATGACATCTCAAATGACATCACTGATGACATCACTGATGACATCTCAAATGACATCACTGATGACATCATGACACACCAATACCAGTTACTACATACGCACTCACTGATTCCTACGTCTACACACACATTCACTCATTCACCCATACAATCACTCATACATACAGTCACTCATTATTACAACACTATCATATGCACTCATACACCTATGCAGACACTCACACACTGCCACTCATCCATGGAGTTACTCACACACCTAGTCAGTCCTGTAAAGAATCAATCACACTTCCATTTCCTCATCTATACAGTTAAACACAGAACACCATACTTCAGTGACATCACTGATGACATCTCAAATGACATCACTGATGACATCTCAAATGACATCACTGATGACATCATGACACACCAATACCAGTTACTACATACGCACTCACTGATTCCTACGTCTACACACACATTCACTCATTCACCCATACAATCACTCATACATACAGTCACTCATTATTACAACACTATCATATGCACTCATACACCTAGTCAGTCCTGTGAAGAATCAATCACACTTCGATTTCCTCATCTATACAGTTAAACACAGAACACCATACTTTTTCACACATATACTAACACATACTTACTCTCTTATACAATCACTGATACAAGTACACATTGATATGCACAGAGTCACACACCTCCCAGCCAGCCACACACACACTCAGTAGTCCATACATCCACTCATTCTTCAATATGTAAAACATATTTAAACTTTACAAAAACACACAGACACTAGATGATGTCATCACTGATGTCATTTGAGATGTCATCAGTGATGTCATCAGTGATGTCATTTGAGATGTCATCAGTGATGTCATCAGTGATGTCACTGACCATGTCATGAATGATGTAATATGTGACATCATCAGCAGTGGATTGCGGGTGCGCGATATATAGTTAGTGCAACTAACTATATATGGAATTTCATTGGTTTTATGTCAATAAAATGTCCAGCTAACTATATATGGTCTCTAACCTATGGTTTTTTCAGTGAATTTTCAAGGTTTTGTAAATGCAAATTCCTAACTATATATGGTCTATAACCTATGGTTTTTTCAGTGAATATATATATATATATATATATATATATATATATATATATATATATATATATATATATATATATATTTTTTTTTTTTTTTTTTTTTTTTGAGGTGAACACTGACGAAGCCTGTTGGCGAAACGCGTCTGTTATGGGGGTAGGGGCTTGAATTAAACCAACTTTGACTGATGGTATGGTGTGCGGGTCTTCTGTTCAGCCGGATTGGAGTGAACTGTTTCTGTAATATATATATATATATATATATATATATATATATATATATATATATATTCACTGAAAAAAACATAGGTTTCAGGAGTTATATAGTTAGGAATTCGTTTTTAAAAAACCTTTGAAATTCACTCAAAAAACTATTAGTTTTAGTGGTGTTATAGTTAGCTGGACATTTTACTCATACAAAACCACTGAAATTGCTCCTATATAGTTAGGTGTACTAACTATATTTCGCGCACCCGCAATCCACTGCTGATGATGTCACATATTAGATCATTCATGACATGGTCAGTGACATCACTGATGACATCTCAAATGACATCACTGATGACATCACTGATGACATCATCCAGTGAATGTGGTTTGCTTCGTTATTTAAATATGCATTATATATATAGCAATTTACATTGAAGAATGAGTGGATATATATAAATAAATATTTGGATGGAGGATTTAGTAGCAGTGTAATTGACTGTTTACTTGACCAATTTATAATGTCTCACTAAATATAGTGGATAGTGACTAAACTGTGTGAATATCTGTATCACTTTGTCAGTTGTTGTGTAAACTGATTCTACAGTTGGTTACTAGCTATGTGAAAGTCTATATTAGTTATTGATTAGTTAACTGAGTATTTGTATGGGAGTGTGAAAGTGTGTGTGGTTCGTTGGGGGGTGTGTGACTGTCCAAAGATGTGTGAATAGTTGATTCAGTAGATATATGAAGTTAAAACTACATGTTCTAACAGTTTGGGTGAGGGAATCTCTTTATGGGTGTGGTGATGAGCAAATATATTTCTCAAAGGTACAGGTCCAACAAACTAGAAAAATAAAAGGCAGTGTATGTGTCAGTTGTATATAAATAAGTATACATAAGACACAATGATTGTGTGAGAGACTGTATGGATAACTGTATACTTGTAATAATGATTTTATAATTCACTACGTATGACATACTATCTAAATGAATAGAAGAAGTGGTGTTTGTATTAGTGTTTTGCTAAGTAAATATGTAAGTATGATCCATTGTTTGCATAAGTGAGTAGGATGACTTCATATGTGAATAGGATGCGTGCTGTTGTTTAATGTCGATATAGATGTATAAGTATTTTTGATAGTGCTCTATTGTTCATTGACAGCATGTATGAGTGAATCCATAGGTAAGTGATTAGATGTGTGTATACATCTATGAATCACTGAGTGGATTTTTAGATACTTGTATTGCTGTGGCAATGGATTTAAATATGATACTCTGTATTTTACAAACAGTGATGAAAAATTGTAATAGTGTATGAAAAGGTGTATGTGATTGTCACGTGGATGATGTCATCAGTGCTGTCATCAGTGATGTCATTTGAGATGTCATCAGTGATGTCACTGACCATGTCATGAATGATCTAATATGTGACATCATCAGCAGTGGATTGCGGGTGCGCGAAATATAGTTAGTACAACTAACTATATAGGAGCAATTTCATTGATTGTGTATGAGTTAAATGTCCAGCTAACTATAACACCACTAAAACTTATAGTTTTTTGAGTGAATTTCAAAGGTTTTTTAAAAACTAATTCCTAACTATATAACTCCTGAAACCTATGGTTTTTTCAGTGAATTTCAAAGGTTTTTTTTAAATGCTAATGCCTAACTATATAAGGCCTGAAACCTATGGTTTTTTCAGTGAATTTCAAAGGTTTTTTAAATGCTGATTCCTAACTATATAAGGCCTGAAACCTATGGTTTTTTCAGTGAATTTCAAAGGTTTTTTAAATGCTAATTCCTAACTATATTAGGCCTGAAACCTATGGTTTTTTCAGTGAATTTCAAAGGTTTTTTAAATGCTAATTCCTAACTATAACTGGTGTGTAACCTATGGTTTTTTTCAGTGAATATATATATATATATATATATATATATAAAATTTCTATGGCAAAATGAAACCCCTCATTTTGTTCCTTTTCAAATTAAATGTATTAAGTGTTACCACTTTATTCCAATCAAGATGACTTCAGGTGTGCCATACTTTTGTCATAAGTAAGACTGTTAGCGTTCTAGTTGTTCTTTAGAACACTCTGGGACATTCTGTTATTAGGCTATAGTTGGGCTACATCTGGCTGATATTTGGGCTACATTTGGGCTCTTTTGTCTCTGGTGGCCATCTTGGGAGACTGCATATCAGAATTTTTTTCATGAAATATAAGAGGATTTGAGAAGTCACTCAAAATGTGCCCTAATTTTTCTTTCTTCAGCACTAATCATAATTTCTATGGCAAAATGAACCCCCTCATTTTGTTCTTGGGCTATAGTTGGGCTTCAGTGAATTTCAAAGGTTTTTTAAATGCTAATTCCTAACTATAATTGGTGTGTAACCTATGGTTTTTTCAGTGAATATATATATATATATAAAATTTCTATGGCAAAATGAAACCCTCATTTTGTTCCTTTTCAAATTAAATGTATTAAGTGTTACCACTTTATTCCAATCAAGATGACTTCAGGTGTGCCATACTTTTGTCATAAGTAAGACTGTTAGCGTTCTAGTTGTTCTTTAGAACACTCTGGGACATTCTGTCATTGGGCTATAGTTGGGCTACATCTGGCTGATATTTGGGCTACATTTGGGCTCTTTTGCCTCTGGTGGCCATCTTGGGAGACTGCATATCAGAATTTTTTTAATGAAATATAAGAGGATTTGAGAAGTCACTCAAAATGTGCCCTAATTTTTCTTTCTTCAGCACTAATCATAATTTCTATGGCAAAATGAACCCCCTCAATTTTGTTCCTTTGCAAATTAAATGTTTTAAGTGTTAACACTTTATTCCAATCAAGATGACTTCAGGTGTGCCATACTTTTGTCATAAGTAAGACTGTTAGCGCTCTAGTTGTTCTGTAGAACACGGTGGGACATTCTGTCATTGGGCTATAGTTGGGCTTCAGTGAATTTCAAAGGTTTTTTAAATGCTAATTCCTAACTATAACTGGTGTGTAACCTTTGGTTTTTTCAGTGAATTTATATATATATAAAATTTCTATGGCAAAATGAACCCCCTCATTTTGTTCCTTTGCAAATTAAATGTTTTAAGTGTTAACACTTTATTCCAATCAAGATGACTTCAGGTGTGCCATAGTTTTGTCATAAGTAAGACTGTTAGTGCTCTAGTTGTTCTTTAGAACACTCTGGGACATTCTGTCATTGGGCTATAGTTGGGCTACATAAATGTAAATAAAATGTAAATGTCGGAATTTGTAAAGCGCACAGCTACCTCCACCGGAGGTGTCCCGGCGCTGTCCGTATACCGCTTAGGAACCCTTCCTGGCTTTCCTGGGAATTGTCCACTCCTGGGCACCCCCCAGGTGCAGACAGGCATCCCAGCGCTTTTGGGGCCATTGTGGAGACTAAGCAAGCTATTGCCCAGAGTTGCAGCGTGGGACCCATGATCAGAACAGGCACTGAGGCGAGAATATCCAGTCAGGGGAATTAATGAGCGGGAGACCCGCCGAGGCGGGAATCGAACCCTGGTCCCTGGCCAGAGCTCTGCATCAAGGTCTGCCTGCTCTAACCATTGAGCCACACTTCTCTGGCTGATATTTGGGCTACATTTATTTTTTTTGTCTCTGGTGGCCATCTTTGGGCTACATTGGGCTACATTGGGCTACATTTGGGCTCTAACATATATATAGCCCAATGTAGCCCAATATATATTTTTCAAAGTTAATTTTCGTAAAAACCACTGGAGCACATATCTTGAGACATAGCAAAGGCACATCGGGCTACCAGTCCCTACAATTTTGCCAAGTTTGGTGGAAAACAATTCAGCCGTTCGGGCTAAAAGTGAGTCCAACCGCCCTATGGAAATTAACATGGGGAAAACACGTTTTGGGACCCCCCTTTTATCTCGGCCCCCGCTTGACGCATCCCCGCCAAACTTTCAGGGAAGGAGCGAAGCGCCGCGAGGCAAAGTTAAGGAAAATTTCAGGAAGATTCCTCAACCGGCGTCAAAGTTATTACCAATAGAATGTTGCGATTTCCCTATGGAAAACAATCCTAACTATATATACCTACTGGCTATCGCCAGTAGGTAATATATATATTTACCACAATCCCTCGTTGCCAATGATGATGTTGCTGCTTCTTGAAAAATACAATCATTTATTGTCAGCTGACAATTGTCGGACGCGTTTCGCCTGCCCTGCAGGCTTGCTCACTAACAAAGTACATAAAGTTTTCAACCATTTTTAAACACTCTGACATGCCATGTCATGTGACACCTACAATTAAAGTGCATTAGACATCAGACTCGTAGTTTTTGCTTCATTACACCATGCAACGGTCATGCTTTAACAAGACACAATGCTGGGTCACCACAATACACTATCTTAATGGCCTCATAAATATCAACAAAATAATTGTGATATTTAACAATTCAACAAAAGTATATACATTTAATAATGTTACATATGCCAAATGTTTCATTATAGCCCATCTGGGCATTTGAATTCAGTGCAGAGTTTACATTGCTTGCCATTGTTTTGATATTCTGTAATCATTTATCAATAGCATAGTTTGTTTATAATCCTGCCCAAGTGGGCATTCACCACCCACAAGATCTAATACTGTTGTTCACTAAAGTGCAAAAGTGTTAATGACCTAACAATACATAAAACCAAATAATATACAAACTATGTTACATATATACGAAAACAGTTAAAACCCAGAGAAATTCCAGAAAGACTCACTGTAGACTAATATTTCTAAAGGTGCATATTGAGGTCTTTCTCCATATTGAGGCCTCCCGGGGTTTTAGTATCGAGTTAAATTGTATAACTCTATTCTAACCTTCTTAATTTTTTCTCATGATTTCCACCTCTTATGTTTTGTGGGACAGCATCTAATACAAAATATATTAACCCTTGTACATTTTTGAAATGTCATGTCATGAGTACGATCTATATCCGTTCTTGATAGCACTTTGATGTGGAAGCACTTGCTTGTGTACTGGTAAGATTGTACTGCCCACGTACTTCAAGCCACAAGGGCACTGAAGCACGTAGACCGCACAATCTGTCTTGCAGGAAAATTGCCCTTTAATTTTCTTTTCTCTTGTGGAAAGTCATGATTTAAATGTGGCAGTGTTTTTCCCATGGATACACGCTTTACATTTGGTGCATTTAATAAAGCCATCTTTTCTCCCTAGCCATGTACTGTTTTTCATCTTGGCTTTCGGTAAAGGTGCCAAATGACTCACTAGCATTTGTTTGAATGATTTTGCCCGCCTAAACGTTATTAGAGGTCTCTTTTATACCAGTTTATCTAGCACCGGGTCGTTGCGAATCAAATGCCAGTGTTTGGATAATATATGTCTGACATTTTGATGTTGATTGTTATATGTAGTGATCAGCGTACACTGGTTTTTGTTGTCACTTTCCAATTTTTTCTTTGTGTTACTTTTGTTAAACAGAATCTCTTCTCTAGGTTTTCTTTCTGCTTTAAAAATTGCTAACTTAATGCATTGCTCAGAATATCTTCTGGATTTAAAACGTCTTTCTAGACTGTTTAGTTCTTTTTTACAACTCTCATGATTTACAGTTACGAATAGTTTGTAAACATTCTCCATAGGGGATGCTTCTGAATAAATTGGGAGGATGGTAACTTGTTGCAGGCAACAATGTTTTTTCCTCTGTAGGTTTTCGGTACAGCATAGTTTCTAATTTGCCTATATATATATCTATATCTATATCTATATCTATATATATCTATATATATATATATATATATATATATATATAATGCCACAAGGTTGCCCTGTTATGAATGTCGCACACCTCAGGGTTTCCGCACTCTGAATCTCAGGCGGCAACACAGACAGCATGCCCCACGCTTACACAGAGCCATACGCGTTTCGAGCCATAATGCTCACGTTGACGCCCACAGGGGCGGGACTGTTTATTCAAGTAAAAGTATGTTCTGCAATTACCGCTTCTTACCTCATTTCCCCGCCAGTGATCAAGAGCTCGAGAAGCTCGAAACGCGTATGGCTCTGTGTAAGCGTGGGGCATGCTGTCTGTGTTGCCGCCTGAGATTCAGAGTGCCGAAACCCTGAGGTGTGCGACATTCATAACAGGGCAACCTTGTGGCATTATTTGGAGCGGCTGGTCCGGTCGCGTGGATGTCCTGACGCCGGAGAGGCGTTCCCAGGTGCTTACACTACAAAGCGCCGCTTTGGGACCAAAGGGGCCTTGAATTTCAGAAAGACTTTGGCAGCGCCGACGGGGTGCCGGCAAGCTCTTCACCCTGATGGAACTTTATTTTTAAATGAGGCAGAAGCGAGTTAACCACTTGGTGAGAGAACTATACTCAGTCTTTGGTGGCATTATTTGACTACATTAACCACAATGCTCACGTTGACGCCCACAGGGGCGGGACTGTTTATTCAAGTAAAAGTATGTTCTGCAATTACCGCTTCTTACCTCATTTCCCCGCCAGTGATCAAGAGCTCGAGAAGCTCGAAACGCGTATGGCTCTGTGTAAGCGTGGGGCATGCTGTCTGTGTTGCCGCCTGAGATTCAGAGTGCGGAAACCCTGAGGTGTGCGACATTCATAACAGGGCAACCTTGTGGCATTATATGTATATATATATATATATATATATATATATATATATATATAAATATACATATATATATATATATATATATATATATATATATATATATATAATATGTATATATATTACCTACTGACGGTCGCCAGTAGGTATATATAGTTAGGATTTTTTCTCTATGGGATTTTTGAAAATTCTATGTCTAATAACTTTGGCGTTTGTGGACGGAATTGGCTGAAATTTTCAGGAAAATGGAACATTTTGTTTCTGAGCAGCAACTGAAAATTTGGGGGGGGTTTGTCAAGGGGGGCTGAGAAAAAAGGGGGGTCCCAAAACGTGTTTTTCCCATGTTAATTTCCATAGGGCGGTTGGCCTCACTTTTAGCCCGAACGGCTGAATGGATTTCCACGAAACTTGGCAAAATTGTAGATATTGTTTGCCCGATGTGCCTTTGCTAGGTCTCAAGATATGTGCTCCTGTGAATTTTGAGTAAATTAGGTTTAAAAAAAGATATATATCTAGAGCCGCGCCCCGGTGCACGTACCTGGGAGCGCTCCGGGCGCGCCACGCGACTTGCGCACGGCAAGCTGATTGGTTCTCGGGTGTCTGTAAACATTCGAAACAGTCCACAGCGGCCGCCATCTTGTGTCTCGGTAGGATTGAGACACAAGAGGTGGCAAAAATCAAAGGGGGAAATGAGCAAAAGGGGGCAGGGTACACCCCCCTGACCCCCTAGTTTTGATGTGGGGGCCATAAAAGGGTCCCGCGGGTAAAAAAAAACAATAAAAAAAATTCGATTTTCGCGGGGGGAGCGCCAGGTACGCGCACCGGGGAGCGTACGGGGGAGCGTACCATGGAGATAAAAAATGACACTTTTAAAAAAAAAAAAAATTGCTTTTTTTTATAAATTGGAGGTAGTTCTGAAAATAACTTTTTTTTTGTTGTTGTTGTTTTATATTTTTTTAGACTTTTTAAAACGATTTTATATTTTTTTGGGATTTTTGTCAGGGGAAAAACAAAAACAGGGATTCCAAAACTGCTCAACAGGAGCAAAAAAATGTGAAAATTTAGGGACTGGCAGGGCAGCGGTGTTGCTGTTTCTTTATGGCAATGAGTTCAAAACTCTGCTCCCCATAGCAGAGCAGTTCGTCACACTCCGTGCACAGAAATTTGATGCCTGCAAACACCGGCTGAATGTTAGGGACCATTTTTCCACGGGGTGGTCCCGAAGGTGTTACTCCACCAGTGGAGGTGCTGCCGCCATCTGTGGGTAAATTCCGTGCCAGCTCTCTGACACTCTCCCTGGCAAAGTTGTTAGGGTGTCTTCTTTTCACATGCCTGATTAAATTAGCATTTCCAAAACTATATTTTTTCAGAGGATTGTCTCTGGATAAAGTACTACCACATATTTTGCAGGTTACTTTTGGAGCGTTGACTTTTTTTTGTCCTTCAGGGATGTCATAGAATTTCCAGATGAAATGGGTTTTTTTCTTCTGCTGAGGAGGGTCCTCATCTAAAAATCCGTCGGAATCACTGCTGGATGACTCTCTTGCAGCCATTGCTGTAGATCAGAAAAGTAGGAGATGAACACAGTACACAGAACAGCTCTTGCTCTCTCCAAGTACAAAGCAATAGTGAGAGAAATGGGTGGGTTTCACACAATTTGGAAAAAAAAAGTTATGAACTAATGAAAAGTGTTATTTTAAAGTCACATGGTTTGACGCGCTTACGCTACGCGCCCCGGGGCGCGTCCCGGGGCGTGTTTCGTAAGCGCATCAGGGCGTTTACGTTGCGCGATCGTATGCGCTTCCGGGTGCGCTTACGCGGTGCGTCATAAGACGCATTTCGCGGCTACGCGATATGCGCTTATGACGCAAGGCGTGGCGGCTACGCAATACGTCACGATGTTGTTTTCGTTCGCGGCAATAGCGCTATCGGGACGCTCATCAGTACGCAAGATTGCGCTTACCCGTGCGTTCACTGGTCCGCGCCCCGGGAGCGCACCAAAAAGAATTACAAAAAAAAAATGACATAATTATACAATATAAAATTCGATTTAAAATTTATTATTTTTAAAAACTATAAGAATTTGCTATTAAAAAACCTATGAAATTCACTGAAAAAACCATAGGTTATAGACCATATATAGTTAGGAATTAGCATTTACAAAACCTTGAAAATTCACTGAAAAAACCATAGGTTATAGACCATATATAGTTAGGAATTAGCATTTACAAAACCTTATTTTACTCACACAAAACCATTGAAATTCCATATATAGTTAGTTGCACTAACTATATATCGCGCACCCGCAATCCACTGCTGATGATGTCACATATTACATCATTCATGACATGGTCAGTGACATCACTGATGACATCACTGATGACATCTCAAATGACATCACTGATGACATCACTGATGACATCTCATTTGACATTACTGATCACATCACTGATAACATCATTCATGTGATGATACGATGAACCTCTTCAGACTCTAATATAACCTTAGATACACTCAGTGTAAACAGACACTCACAGACTGTCACTCATCCATGGAGTTACTCACACGCCTAGTCAGTCATGCAAAGAATCAATCACACCTCCATTTCATCAACTATATAGTTATACACACCTCACTTATTGAAACATATAATAACACATATTTACTCTGTTATACAATCCCTGATACAAGTTCACAATGATCCATACAGCCACTCACACATTCACTGGCTCTTATGCACAGTTATTTATATATGTCAACTCTCACATGTACTGTGTTTTACATATGTACTTACTTTGACATGTAGCACTGAGATATCCATTCACTCACCAATACACTCATGCACACAGTCAACCGCCCATACAGCTGTTTCCACATGCACTTTTGAACCCATACATCTAGTGAATCAACTGCTCACACATCTATGCACAGAGTCATACACCTCCCAGACACCCACACACACACAGTCTCCCATACAAATACTTGGGCAACCAATCAATAACCCATATAGTTAGTCATATAGCTAATGATCAACACATGCATGCATATATATATATATAGATATATATGTATATATATATCTATATATATTACCTACTGGCGGTCGCCAGTAGGTATATATAGTTAGGATTTTTTTCCTATGGGATTTTTGAAAATTCTATGTCAAATAACTTTGGCGTTTGTGGACGGAATTGGCTGAAATATTCAGGAAAATGGCACATTTTGTTTCTGAGCAGCCCCTGAAAATTGGGGGGGGGGTTCGTCCAGGGGGGGTCGAGAAAAAAGGGGGTCCCAAAACGTGTTTTTAACATTGAGTTTTCCATAGGGCGGTTGGCCTCACTTTTAGCCCGAACGGCTGAATGGATTTGCACGAAACTTGGCAAAATTGTAGGGACTGGTAGCCCGATGTGCCTTTTGTAGGTCTCAATATATGTGCTACAGTGGATTTTGAGAAATTAACGTTTAAAAAAAGATATATATCTGTAACAGCGGACCGGGCAGCGCTCCAGTACGCGTACTTTTCGCGCAACGGAGCTTTGTGAAGCGAAGCTGATTGGTTCTCCGGCGTCTGTAAACATTCCAAACAGTCCGTAGCGGCCGCCATCTTGTCTCTCGGTAGGATCGAGAGACAAGAGGAGGCCAAAGCGAAGGGGCAAATGACCATAAGGGGGCATAGTAGATCCTCGCTGACCCCCTAGGTTTGATGTGGAGGTTTTAAAAGGGCCCCGCGGGGCAAAAAAAAAAAAAATAATAATAATCGAACGGCTGAATGGATTTGCACGAAACTTGGTAAAATATTAGGGACTGGTAGCCCGATGTGCCTTTGCTAGGTCTCAATATATGTGCTCCAGTGGATTTTGAGAAATTAACGTTCAAAAAAAGATATATATCTGTAACAGCGCTCCGCTTCGCGTAACGGAGGTTTGCGAAGCTGATTGGTCATTCTGTCACTGGGCTATAGTTGGGCTACATCTGGCTGATATTTGGGCTACATTTGTTTTTTTTGTCTCTGGCGGCCATCTTTGGGCTACATTGGGCTACATTGGGCTTCATTGGGCTTCATTGGGCTACATTGGGCTACATTTGGGCTCCAACATATATATAGGCCAATGTAGCCCAATATATATTTTTCAAAGTTAATTTTCGTAAAAACCACTGGAGCATATATCTTGAGACATAGCAAAGGCACATCGGGCTACCAGTCCCTACAATTTTGCCAAGTTTCGTGGAAATCCATTCAGCCGTTCGAGCTAAAAGTGAGTCCAACCGCCCTATGGAAATGAAGGAAATGAATGGGTAATTTGTAATTAGCAAATAGCTTATCGCAAACTAGGAATGGTAAAGAATCGCTATTTATTCCTTAAAGTTGGCTATTTAGGAAATGCAAAAAACTTTGAAGATACATATGGCGGTTCATCTCTAACAAGATAAGAAGCATAGGGATAGATTTATGATGACTGGCGCATCACCAGGGATGTGTTAGTCATTCTGTGCCGCTGTTCCGTCACCTATGGTGTGCTGCATTTACAATGCGGCGCATCATGGGGCAAAAACAGCACAGATGCGTGATGTATCTGTGCCGTAAAGGTGGCGCATTGCTGGAGTTGTATCGCAAGTGTGATGAAGCTCCAGCAAGGGTCGGGGGTGCCCCTGTCGCAGGGTTTCTGTTCTCACACAGAACTGTGGACAGAGGATTGGAACCTCGGCGAATTAGGGTGCCCCAAAACTCACCTTAGTAATCAAAAACCCCTTAGCAAGCTAGGTACAGTGTCACATTGGATATAACAAACTCTCAATGTTTAGACAATCCAGAATATGAACTTATAGTACCTCAGGATACGTAAAACTCATGAACAGTCGGTCGTTATATATTTCTTAGAAACCAGAACATGGAGTTAAGAAGAACACATGTGTATTTGAAATGTTTATTTACTAATGCCGTCTTCTCAGGCGTAGTATCTTAGATAATACAAGTACACATATTATCAGTAGCAAAATTACCAGCATAGTTACTAGTACATAAAAAGCGAATGGTGACAGTATGTTAACATGCTGTAAATGAATAAGAGTTAGCAACACTTATAAACAGCCACGGGCCGTGGAGGGAGTTACGGTGGGGCAGGGAGGTGGGGAGGGGGAGGGGCAGGGTGGAGAGGGCTCCACCCTGCCCCTCCCCCTCCCCGCCTCCCTGCCCCACCGTAACTCCCTCCACGGCCCGCGGCTGCTTATATCTCACCCTCCCTAATACACATATTATATTATTTGCTAAGAAGGTCTGTTTGTGTTGGTTTAGGGCGTGCCCATACTTTAGTGTCTTAGATTTGAAGGAATCACATCAGCATACACCAGCTCTCTCTTCATGTGAACCGCATCAACTGTTGTGTATGTGTGTTCGGCAAAGCAATATAAAACCCGCCTCATGCCCAGAATTGGCAGAAGCTGCACTTATGTTATGAGTATGAAGTCGTGGAGATCAGACCTCATAACAATTCTGTATCGTGTTGTTCTTGAAACTTCAGCACTCGCTGTACAGATATAGTTTAACAAGCAAAGCAGATAGTAGAGCAATAACATATTATTCTCATGTAAACCACGATGAACTACTAGGTTGAAAGCTAAAGCAACAACTAAGTGTCGTGTGCAGAAGTTGCAAAAAAGGAAAAATGGCGTTTAAACCGGTAATGAGCCCATGCTAACTTAACACGGTGTAAAGATATCCAGGACCTAGATGACACCTCCCCATGATCCGGAAACGAACTGAATAAGATAATAGAAGTGCCATCTCATGAGAGCAGATTGCAACTTTATATGTGGACGGTCCGCAAGGTAAAACATTAAAAACTAGGAAAATTTTATGCTAAAGAAAAATAAAACAGCCAAGTACTTTATCGAGTCTTAAGCCAATAGGCAAGCTAAATAATAAAAACTTGACAAATAAGTCAATGAATTGTCAATGAAATGCTAGTACTCAGCATATCAAACATGAAAAAGGTCTATGACATAACTGTGTATGCAAAATAAGCTGCAACAGCCTCCAATAGGAAGTCACCGTCTTCATCCGAAAAGAGTTCAGCCATCCAATTTAAAAGCGGAAAAGAACATACGTGCTCTCCCAGCACCGGATCCTCTATCACCATCAGAGGACAGCTCGGTGGGTTTTCAAGAAAGCTCTGTTCCAAGAAAGACTGTGTTGCCGCCAGTAAATTCCAGGGACCAATTAGTCCATGCATCAATGCCACAGCCATAATCCTTTCGCCAGGACAAACCAACTCGTGAGTAATGATAGGAGTCATCAGCTGATTAAAGTCGACGTCAGGAGAAACCGGTCCGCAGAGACACAAATCAATGGCCCAATCGAAATCACAGGTCAGGCAGTGAAATACAGGCTGGACACAGGTGAAGTAGGAGAATCGAAAAGATAATCCATATGCCGTGCTTAATATCGCCAACGGCATTGTGCCATAATATTCTAGCATGCGATTGCGGAACAGTGTCAGCAGCTGCAGGGCGGGAGCTTGCACAGGAGGGACATCCATATTTAAAAATGTAAAAAAGCACAAGAGCGTCCGCTGGTAATGCAAGTAAAAATGGGAATCCACGAAGCACAGTGGAAAAAATAGAATGAAAGAAAGCAGGGATGACTCCAAAGATTTTCTCAAATGAAGTCACGAGACCACTGGTAACAACTTTAAAAAAGTACGCCAGGGCCTTTGTGGAGGACGCGTTAAAGATGGTCCGAACCATCTTGCTGAAATGGAAAGGCGAATCAGTATTGAAAAGGGTCTGCACCTCTGTACGGGTGTTCGCTATGTGAAGCACGAAAGTTTCACGGGCCGAACTCAAGGCCACCTCTCTCTGAGACAAAAGAGCTCTTATTCTTGCCATGCCGTTGAAATCTGCTCCCAAGGTTGGTATTTGTGGCCAGATTGAAAACTCCCTATGTTCATGTGTGGGAGGAAATAGAACATTTCTGCAGCAAATAACCCGTTCACTTACTGTTACGATAAAAGGAATACTTTTAATTAACCCAGAACAATCTTCATTATTGAGCATCAAATAACTACCATTTTCCAACAACTTGAACGTGGGGATGATAGCAGGAACTGGCGTGCCTTGCAACACGCAAGCCATATTTGGTCGGTGTTTGTTGCATGAACCGTGTAACTGTATGTGCCTACACATTAGTGAATGATCTGGCGTCTCAGTGCATTCCTCTCCATTCAGATAAACTTCTTGATCATCTTTGAAACATCTGTATGTGTATGGAAGCGACCAGACCTCATGAAGAAAAGCACTACCTAAAGGTTCATAACGACCTATTGGTATATATTTCATACAATTTGAAAACTTATATAAAGCAAAAGGCAGCGTTATTAAACCGTGGATAAGGCACGTTGCCAAAAAACCCGCAATCCTCTGCTGATGATGTCACTGAGCATATCATGAATGATGTAATATGTGACATCATCAGCAGTGGATTACGGGTAATAGTATCTCTAGTTTATTCCCCTATAGCTGTCTTTCTTTTAACATAAGTGTCTGTTTCCTTCCCTTATACTTACTGTTCTTTTTAAAAAAAAAAAATTTGGGTTCACTTCCGGTTCGCGTACCGGCGAGCGAACTGGGAAGCGAACTACGAGAAATAGAGGTTGGCACAGTTCCAAATATTGTACCAATTTTTTAATAACGGGGAGGTAGTTCTGAAAAGAACTTTTTTTTTTATTGTTTTTGTTGTTTTATATTTTTTTTATTATCTTTCTGAACATTTTTTTACTTTTTTTGAATTTTTCTGAACAGTTTTATATTTTTGGGGGGTTTTCTTGGAGGGGGCAATGAAAACGATTCATTGTAAAGGGCTCAACAGGAGCAACAAAACAAAAAAAAAAAAGTATTTATTATTTGGGGCGTTTCGTACAAACTTGCATATGATAGTCAATAGCTCTGTTGATCAGAGTGATGCTTCTTTCTCCGTAGCAAATGAATCCACTGCAATATACGCAGACTTGTTTTACTTCATGAAATCTCGTTTGTATATTTGGCACCATCTCCCTGCCCTCTGGTCCCGTTACTTCCGGTACAACAGATCTTCTGGCCATAATAGGGAGATTATCTAGGTCGTTACGAAACTGTGCAGCACTGTAGTTGTTAGGATGCCACCTAGTCATATGGCGATGCATTGTGTAGTTTCCGAAACTGTATTTTTTGTCGGTCCCTCTGGACAGTCTATCTTGACATATAAGGCAAGTTACGTATCTTGCATTTACTTTTTTCTGACCTTTGGGAATTTTAAAAAATTGCCAAATGAAGTTTTCTTTCCGGTGAGACGTCCTGGGCTCCTCAGGCAAAAAGTGCCTCTCTTCGTGCTCGTCGTCCTGTTCCTCTTCTTCCTCTTCTTGCTGAATTATAACTTGAGCAGGTGGTCCACTCTTCCTTGGATGTGGTGGAGGTGGTGGGGAAGCACCAGCTGAAGCTACTAAAGAAGCCATTGCTCACTGGTAACAAAGGGTCTTTCTCTCACAATGATGAAAGTCAGAGTGAGGAAAGAAGGAGGGATTTTCATCATTTGGGAAAAACAATAGTTCTCAACCAATGAAAAGTGTTCATTTTAGATTATATGACCTAGTCTTACATCATTAGGAAACCAAAAGTGAAATGAACCAATGAAAAGTGTTATTACCAAGTCACATGACCTGCTGTGTTTACGTTAAGCGCTTTGCAGGGCCTCCCGGTTTGCTTCCAGAAACCTGTGCTTTGCGACTCGGTAAGCGTACCAGTTCGCTAACGTAGCACGTCATATGACGTATCACGCGACAACGCAAAACGTCATGCGGACGGGAGGCGTCACGATGTTGTTTTCTAACGCGGCAGTTGCGGTAAAGAAACGTTTACCGGCTCGCGGTCTATTTCGCGGCATCAAGGTCAGCTAACGGGAAGCTTCCCGATTCGCGAAGCGGGAACGAAGAAAAAAAAATATTAAAAAAAAAAATTATTAATAAACATATAAAATATATTTTTGGATTTAAAGAAGAATACATTTTACAGCTACAGATATTAGCTGTTAAAAAACCAATGAAATTCACTGAAAAAACCATAGGTTATAGACCATATATAGTTAGGAATTAGCATTTACAAAACCTTGAAAATTCACTGAAAAAACCATAGGTTATAGACCATATATAGTTAGGAATTAGCATTTAGAAAACCTTATTTTACTCACACAAAACCATTGAAATTCCATATATAGTTAGTTGCACTAACTATATATCGCGCACCCGCAATCCACTGCTGATGATGTCACATATTACATCATTCATGACATGGTCAGTGACATCACTGATGACATCACTGATGACATCTCAAATGACATCACTGATGACATCACTGATGACATCTCAAATGACATCACTGATGACATCATGACACACCAATACCAGTTACTACATACGCACTCACTGATTCCTACGTCTACACACACATTCACTCATTCACCCATACAATCACTCATACATACAGTCACTCATTATTACAACACTATCATATGCACTCATACACCTATGCAGACAGTCACACACTGCCACTCATCCATGGAGTTACTCACACACCAAGTCAGTCCTGTAAAGAATCAATCACACTTCCATTTTTTTCATCTATACAGTTAAACACAGAACACCATACTTCAGTGACATCACTGATGACATCACTAATGACATCTGAAATGACATCACTGATGACATCTCAAATGACATCACTGATGACATCATGACACACCAATACCAGTTACTACATACGCACTCACTGATTCGTACGTCTACACACACATTCACTCATTCACCCATACAATTACTCATACATACAGTCAGTTATTATTAGAACACTATCATATGCACTCATACACCTAGTCAGTCCTGTGAAGAATCAATCACACTTCGATTTCCTCATCTATAGTTAAACACAGAACACCATACTTTTCACACATATACTAACACATACTTACTCTCTTATACAATCACTGATACAAGTACACATTGATATGCACAGCGTCACACACCTCCCAGCCAGCCACACACACACTCAGTCTTCCATCTTCAATATGTAAAACGTATTTAAACTTTACAAAAACACACAGACACTAGATGATGTCATCAGTGATGTCATCAGTGATGTCACTGACCATGTCATGAATGATGTAATATGTGACATCATCAGCAGTGGATTGCGGGTGCGCGATATATAGTTAGTGCAACTAACTATATATGGAATTTCAATGGTTTTGTGTGAGTAAAATAAGGTTTTCTAAATGCTAATTCCTAACTATATATGGTCTATAACCTATGGTTTTTTCAGTGAATTTTCAAGGTTTTGTAAATGCTAATTCCTAACTATATATGGTCTATAACCTATGGTTTTTTCAGTGAATATATATATATATGACTGACTCCAATTAGATTATTATAACATGCAGGGACCCCCAGTAGGTCATGCACAGTGCGTTCATTAGTATGATGCATGCTGGGATTTTGAGTCCCAATCGGAGGAACATTGTTGCTCACAGTAAGCTCCATTCAATGCTGCTCGTAAGAGAGTCTTATTTACCTTTGTAGGCCCCCAATTGGCACGATGACTTTAGTGTCTCCCAAACTGCTGCACTGATCGCGGCGTTTCTGACAAGGTTTCAGCATGCTGTGCAGTCCCTCCACACTTGGGAGACGGTGTATCCTTTCACTGCAGGGCAGCCGTGTGGAAAGTTTGTTGTTCAACAATGGCCCGAAAGCATTCAAAGGGCGCACTCACAGCAGTTACCAGCAGGTTCTTTATTAAGGGAAAGTCGGCATCTCCAATTAAGGTGAGTTCATCGCCGACGCGTTTCGAGGACAAGCCTCTTGAAATTGAATGCTTTCGGGCCATTGTTGAACAATATATATATATATATATATATATATATATATATATATATATATATATATATATATATATATATATATATATATATATATATATATTCACTGAAAAAACCATAGGTTATAGACCATATATAGTTAGGAATTAGCATTTAGAAAACCTTATTTTACTCACACAAAACCATTGAAATTCCATATATAGTTAGTTGCACTAACTATATATCGCGCACCTGCAATCCACTGCTGATGATGTCACATATTACATCATTCATGACATGGTCAGTGACATCACTGATGACATCACTGATGACATCTCAAATGACATCACTGATGACATCACTGATGACATCTCATTTGACATTACTGATCACATCACTGATGACATCATTCATGTGATGATACAATGAACCTCTTCAGACTCTAATATAACCTTAGATACACTCAGTGTAAACAGACACTCACAGACTGTCACTCATCCATGGAGTTACTCACACACCTAGTCAGTCTTGCAAAGAATCAATCACACCTCGATTTCCTCAACTATATAGTTATACACACCTTACTTATTGGAACATATAATAACACATATTTACTCTGTTATACAATCCCTGATACAAGTTCACAATAATCCATACAGCCACTCACACATTCACTGGCTCTTATGCACAGTTATTTATATATGTCAACTATCACATGTACTGTGTTTTACATATGTACTTACTTTGACATGTAGCACTGAGATATCCATTCACTCACCAATACACTCATGCACACAGTCAACCGCCCATACAGATGTTTCCACATGCACTTTTGAACCCATACATCTAGTGAATCAACTGCTCACACATCTATGCACAGAGTCATACACCTCCCAGACACCCACACACACACTCAGTCTCCCATACAAATACTTGGGCAACTAATCAATAACCCATATAGTTAGTCATATAGCTAATGATCAACACATGCATCAGATTACAAAACAACAGACACAATGATGCACAATTTAAAACAGTTTAGTCACTAACCCATGCACTCAGTGAGACACATTTAATCACTCACTTATACAGTCAGTCATGCACCTACTAAATCCTTCATCCAGACACTTATACATCCACTCATTCTTCAATATGTAAGACATATTTTAACTTTACAGAAGCATACAGTCACTGGATGTTGTCATCAGTGATGTCATCAGTGATGTCATTTGAGATGTCATCAGTGATGTCATCAGTGATGTCACTGACCATGTCATGAATGATGTAATATGTGACATCATCAGCAGTGGATTGCAGGTGCGCGATATATAGTTAGTGCAACTAACTATATATGGAATTTCAATGGTTTTGTGTGAGTAAAATAAGGTTTTCTAAATGCTAATTCCTAACTATATATGGTCTATAACCTATGGTTTTTTCAGTGAATTTTCAAGGTTTTGTAAATGCTAATTCCTAACTATATATGGTCTATAACCTATGGTTTTTTCTGTGAATTTCATTGGTTTTTTAACAGCTAATATCTGTAGCTGTAAAATGTATTCTTCTTTAAATCCAAAAATATATTTTATATGTTTATGAATAATTTTTTTTTAAAATATTTTTTTTTCTTCGTTCCCGCTTCGCGAATCGGGAAGCTTCCCGTTAGCTGACCTTGATGCCGCGAAATAGACCGCGAGCCGGTAAACGTTTCTTTACCGCAAGTGCCGCGTTAGAAAACAACATCGTGACGCCTCCCGTCCGCATGACGTTCCACGTTGTCGCGTGATACGTCATATGACGTGCTACGTTAGCGAACTGGTACGCGAAGCGAGTGCCAAAGCGCAGGTTTCTGGAAGCAAACCGGGAGGCCCTGCAAAGCGCTTAACGTAAACACAGCAAGTCATGTGACTTGGTAATAACACTTTTCATTGGTTCATTTCACTTTTGGTTTCCTAATGATGTAAGACTAGGTCATATAATCTAAAATGAACACTTTTGATTGGTTGAGAACTCTTGTTTTTCCCAAATGATGAAAATCCCTCCTTCTTTCCTCACTCTGACTTTCATCATTGTGAGAGAAAGACCCTTTGTGATCACTGAGCAATGGCTTCTTTAGTAGCTTCAGCTGGTGCTTCCCCACCACCTCCACCACATCCAAGGAAGAGTGGACCACCTGCTCAAGTTGTAATTCAACAAGAAGAAGAAGAAGAGGAACAGGAGGACGAGCACGAAGAGAGGCAGTTTTTGCCTGAGCAGCCCAAGACGTCTCACCGGAAAGAAAACTTAATTTGGCAATTTTTTTAAATTCCCAAAGGTCAGAAAAAAGTAAATGCAAGATACGTAACTTGCCTTATATGTCAAGATAGACTGTCCAGAGGGACCGACAAAAAATACAGTTTCGGAAACTACACAATGCATCGCCATATGACTAGGTGGCATCCTAACAACTACAGTGCTGCACAGTTTCGGAACGACCTAGATAATCTCCCTATTATGGCCAGAAGATCTGTTGTACCGGAAGTAACGGGACCAGAGGGCAGGGAGATGGTGCCAAATATACAAATGAGATTTGGTGAAGTAAAACACACCTGCGTATTTTGCGATGGATTCATTTCCTACGGAGAAAGAAGCATCACTCTGATCAACAGAGCTATTGACTATCATATGCAAGTTTGTCCGAAACGCCCAAAATAATAAATACTTCTTTTTTTTGTTTTGTTGCTCCTGTTGAGCCCTTTACAATGAATCGTTTTCATTGCCCCCTCCAAGAAAAACCCCAAAAAATATAAAACTGTTCCGAAAAATTCAAAAACAGTAAAAAAATGTTCAGAAAAATAAAAAAAAAAGTTCTTTTCAGAACTACCTCCCCGTTATTAAAAAATTGGTACAATATTTGGAACTGTGCCAACCTCTATTTCTCTTAGTTCGCTTCCTAGTTCGCTCGCTGGTACGCGAACTGGAAGCGAACCAAAAACAGTAAGTATAAGGGAAGGAAACACACACTTATGTTAAAAGAAAGACAGCTATAGGGGAGTAAACTAGAGATACTATTACCCATAATCCACTACTGATGATGTCACATATTACATCATTCATGACATGCTCAGTGACATCATCAGCAGAGGATTGCGGGTTTTTTGGCAACATGCCTTATCCACGGTTTAATAACGCTGCCTTTTGCTTTATATAAGTTTTCAAATTGTATGAAATATATACCAATAGGTCTTTATGAACCTTTAGGTAGTGCTTTTGTTCATGAGGTCTGGTCGCTTCCATACACATACAGATGTTTCAAAGATGATCAAGAAGTTTATCTGAATGGAGAGGAATGCACTGAGACGCCAGATCATTCACTAATGTGTAGGCACATACAGTTACACGATTCATGCAACAAACACCGACCAAATATGGCTTGCGTGTTGCAAGGCACGCCAGTTCCTGCTATCATCCCCACGTTCAAGTTGTTGGAAAATGGTAGTTATTTGATGCTCAATAATGAAGATTGTTCTGAGTTAATTAAAAGTATTCCTTTTATCGTAACAGTAAGTGAACGGGTTATTTGCTGCAGAAATGTTCTATTTCCTCCCACACATGAACATAGGGAGTTTTCAATCTGGCCACAAATACCAACCTTGGGACACGTTTCAACGGCATGACAAGAATAAGAGCTCTTTTGTCTCAGAGAGAGGTGGCCTTGAGTTCGGCCCGTGAAACTTTCGTACTTCACATAGCGAACACCCGTACACAGGTTTGCCTTTCAATTTCAGCAACATGTTTCCGACTATCTTTAACGCATCCTCCACAAAATCCCTGGCACACTTTTTTAAAGTTGTTACCAGTGGTCTCGTGACTTCATTTGAGAAAATCTTTGGAGTCATCCCTGCTCCCTTTCATTGTATTTTCTGCACTCTGGTTCGTGGATTGGCATTTTTACTTGCATTACCAGCGGACGCTCTTGTGCTTTTTTACATTTTTAAATATGGATGTCCCTCCTATGCAACCTCCGACCCTGCAGCTGCTGACACTGTTCCGCAATCGCATGCTAGAATATTATGGCACAATGCCGTTGGCGATATTAAGCACGGCATATGGATTATCTTTTCGGTTCTCCTACTTCACCTGTGTCCAGCCTGTATTTCACTGCCTGACCTGTGATTTCGATTGGGCCATTGATTTGTGTCTCTGCGGACCGGTTTCTCCTGACGTCGACTTTAATCAGCTGATGACTCCTATCATTACTCACGAGTTGATTTGTCCTGGCGAAAGGATTATGGCTGTGGCATTGATGCATGGACTACTTGGTCCCTGGAATTTACTGGCGGCAGCACAGTCTTTCTTGGAACACAGCTTTCTTGAAAACCCACCGAGCTGTCCTCTGATGGTGATAGAGGATCCGGTGCTGGGAGAGCACGTATGTTCTTTTCCGCTTTTAAATTGGATGGCTGAACTGTTTTCGGATGAAGACGGTGACTTCCTATTGGAGGCTGTTGCAGCTTATTTTGCATACACAGTTATGTCATAGACCTTTTTCATGTTTGATATGCTGAGTACTACCATTTCATTGACAATTCATTGACTTATTTGTCAAGTTTTTATTATTTACCTTGCCTATTGGCTTAAGACTCGATAAAGTACTTGGCTGTTTTATTTTTCTTTAGCATTGAATTTTCCTAGTTTTTAATGCTTTACCTTGCGGACCGTCCACATATAAACTTGCAATCTGCTCTCATGAGATGGCACTTCTATTATCTTATTCAGTTCGTTTCCGGATCATGAGGAGGTGTCATCTAGGTCCTGGATATCTTTACACCGTGTTAAGTTAGCATGGGCTCATTACCGGTTTAAACGCCATTTTTCCTTTTTTGCAACTTCTGCACACGACACTTAGTTGTTGCTTTAGCTTTCCACCTAGTAGTTCATCGTGGTTTACATGAGAATAATATGTTATTGGTCTACTATCTGCTTTACTTGTTAAACTATATCTGTACAGCGAGTGCTAAAGTTTCAAGAACAACACGATACAGAATTGTTATGAGGTCTGATCTCCACGACTTCATACTCATAACATAAGTGCAACTTCTGCCAATTCTGGGCATGAGGCGGGTTTTATATTGCTTTGCCGAACACACATACACAACAGTTGATGCGGTTCACATGAAGAGAGAGCTGGTGTATGCTGATGTGATTCCTTCAAATCTAAGACACTAAAGTATGGACACGCCCTAAACCAACACAAAGAGACCTTCTTAGCAAATAATATAATATGTGTATTAGGGAGGGTGAGATATAAGCAGCCGCGGGCCGTGGAGGGAGTTACGATGGGGCAGGGAGGCGGGGAGGGGGAGAAGCAGGGTGGAGCCCTCTCTACCTTGCCCCTCCCCCTCCCCGCCTCCCTGCCCCACCGTAACTCCCTCCACGGCCCGCGGCTGCTTATAAGTGTTGCTAACTCTTATTCATTTACAGCATGTTAACATACTGTCACCATTCGCTTTTTATGTACTAGTAACTATGCTGGTAATTTTGCTACTGATAATATGTGTACTTGTATTCTCCACCCTGCTTCTCCCCCTCCCCGCCTCCCTGCCCCACCGTAACTCCCTCCACGGCCCGCGGCTGCTTATAAGTGTTGCTAACTCTTATTCATTTACAGCATGTTAACATACTATCACCATTCACTTTTTATGTACTAGTAACTATGCTGGTAATTTTGCTACTGATAATATGTGTACTTTTATTATCTAAGGTACTACGCCTGAGAAGACGGCATTAGTAAATAAACATTTCAAATACACATGTGTTCTTCTTAACTCCATGTTCTGGTTTCTAAGAAATATATAACGACCGACTGTTCATGAGTTCCACGTATCCTGAGGTACTATAAGTTCATATTCTGGATTGTCTAAACATTGAGAGTTTGTTATATCCAATGTGACACTGTACCTAGCTTGCTAAATAGTTTTTGATTACTAACGTGACTTTTGGGACACCCTAATTCGCCGAGGTTCCAATCCTCTGTCCACAGTTCTGTGTGAGAACAGAAACCCTGCGACAGGGGCACCCCCGACCCTTGCTGGAGCTTCATCACACTTGCGATACAACTCCAGCAATGCGCCACCTTTACGGCACAGATACATCACGCTTCTGTGCTGTTTTTGCCTCATGATGCGCCGCATTGTAAATGCAGCACACCATAGGTGACGGAACAGCGGCACAGAATGACTAACACATCCCTGGTGATGCGCCAGTCATCATAAATCTATCCCTATGCTTCTTATCTTGTTAGAGATGAACCGCCATATGTATCATCAAAGTTATTTGCATTTCCTAAATAGCGAACTTTAAGGAATAAATAGCGATTCTTTACCATTCCTAGTTTGCGATGAGCTATTTGCTAATTAGCCGAATGTAGCCCAATGAAGCCCAATGTAGCCCAATGTAGCCCAAAGATGGCCGCCAGACACACAAAAAAACAAATGTAGCCCAAATATCAGCCAGATGTAGCCCAACTATAGCCCAGTGACAGAATGACCAATCAGCTTCGCAAACCTCCGTTACGCGAAGCGGAGCGCTGTTACAGATATATATCTTTTTTTGAACGTTAATTTCTCAAAATCCACTGGAGCACATATATTGAGACCTAGCAAAGGCACATCGGGCTACCAGTCCCTAATATTTTGCCAAGTTTCGTGCAAATCCATTCAGCCGTTCAATTATTATTTTTATTATTTTTTTTTGCCCCGCGGGGCCCTTTTAAAACCTCCACATCAAACCTAGGGGGTCAGCGAGGATCTACTATGCCCCCTTATAGTTATTTCCCCCTTTGTTTTGACCTCCTCTTGTCTCTCGATCCTACCGAGAGACAAGATGGCGGCCGCTACGGACTGTTTGGAATGTTGACAGACGCCGGAGAACCAATCAGCTTCGCTTCACAAAGCTCCGTTGCGCGAAAAGTCCGCGAACCAGAGCGCTAACCGGTCCGCTGTTACAGATATATATCTTTTTTTAAACGTTAATTTCTCAAAATCCACTGGAGCACATATATTGAGACCTACAAAAGGCACATCGGGCTACCAGTCCCTACAATTTTGCCAAGTTTCGTGCAAATCCATTCAGCCGTTCGGGCTAAAAGTGAGGCCAACCGCCCTATGGAAAACTCAATGTTAAAAACATGTTTTGGGACCCCCCTTTTTTCTCGGCCCCCACTGGACGAACCCCCCCCAAATTTTCAAGGGCTGCTCAGAAACAAAATGTGCCATTTTCCTGAAAATCTCAGCCAATTCCGTCCACAAACGCCAAAGTTATTAGACATAGAATTTTCAAAAAACCCATAGAGAAAAAATCCTAACTATATATACCTACTGGCGACCGCCAGTAGGTAATATATATATATATATATATATATATATATATATATATATATATATATATGTATATTTATACAGTTAGATCAAGGAAATTTGCACTTGTAGAACTTACTGTACTTGTAAATTTGAGGTTAAGGTCATTAACCAGAAGTTTTTTTTAATAAACTCTGTTGCTTTCTTTTCAGAGCCTTTCCACACAATAAATAAATCATCTATGAAGTGGCTCCAATGCATGATATGATTTTGTTATTCCTCATGGTACAGTTTCTGGATCACCTGCTCCTCCCACCAGCCGAAATGCAGATTAGCATAGCTGGGGACGAAGCAGGTGCCCATCGCTGTAACGCACACCTGATGAAATAATTCCCTGTTAAAGAGACAATAGTTATGTTTTAAACATGTAGCGATGATTTCAATGAGCATTTGCGTATGTGAACAAAGGGCCCTAATAGGATGGCGGACGGACCTGCGTCTGTCCGCCACCCCAGAGGTGGAGGGACCGTCCGCAGGGGCAGCGGCGGTTCCTCCGAGCAAATTAGGATGTGACCGCCACCCTGGCGGTCACATCCTGTCTGTTTAACATTGCGTTGGGTGCTGCTTGAAGCAGCACCCATCGCAATGTAAAAAATGCATGTGTAACATTTACATGCACAAAGCGGCAGGCACCGCGCGATGCCTGCCACTTTGTGCATGTAAATGCTGGGGGGTACCATAGGTACCCCCCATGTGCACCTCCCACCCCTCGACACCCTGGGGGCCTGCAACGGGCCCCCAAACGCCAAAGTCCACACGCTTTTCAGCGGCAGAAAACCCGCCGTGGAAAAGCATGTCTCCGCCGGCATCCTAATATGGCTGGCAGTGTCTGATGGACACCGCTGCCATATTAGAGCTTTCCGACCGTGGCGGAAAAGCGGCAGACGGAAACATGACCCCCCAGCCATCCTAATATGGTGGGGGGTCTTTTCTGTGTCCGCAGCGGTGAATCCGCATCCTCCGGGCCGGCGGTGGCTTCCGCCGGCCCGGAGGATGTGGATTCACCGCGATCCTAATCGGGCCCCTAGTTTTAACAGTCGAATTCCCAAAAAGGTTTTGATTGCATTCAAACTGTCTTCATGTTTGATGCTGGTATAAAGTGTGGTTACATCAATTGTTACCAGCAAGAAATAATGTTCCCAAGGGAGATCCTAGACCATCTGTAAAAAGTCATCTGTATCCTGAATATAGGATGGAAGACGTTGTGACATATTATATACATATATATATATATATATATATATATATATATATATATATATATATATATTACCTACTGGCGGTCGCCAGTAGGTATATATAGTTAGGATTTTTTCTCTATGGGATTTTTGAAAATTCTATGTCTAATAACTTTGGCGTTTGTGGACGGAATTGGCTGAAATTTTCAGGAAAATGGAACATTTTGTTTCTGAACAGCCCTTGAAAATTTGGGGGGGGTTTGTCAAGGGGGGGGCCGACAAAAAAGGGGGGGTCCCAAAACGCGTTTTTCCCATGCAATTTTCCATAGGGCGGTTGGCCTCACTTTTAGCTCGAACGGCTGAATGGATTTGCACGAAACTTGGCAAAATTGTAGGGACTGTTAGCCCGATGTGCCTTTGCTAGGTCTCAAGATATGTGCTCCAGTGGATTTTGAGAAATGAACGTTCAAAAAAATTATATATATCTGTAAGCGCGCTCCGGGCAGCGCCCCGGTTCACATACCTGACGCGTAACGGAACTTCGCGAAGCGAAGCTGATTGGCTCTCTGGTGTCTGTCAACATTCTAAACAGTCCGGAGCGGCCGCCATCTTGTCTCTCGGTAGGATCGAGAGACAAGAGGAGGCCAAAACAAAGGGGGAAATGACCATAAGGGGGCATAGTAGATCCTCCCTGACCCCCTAGGTTTGATGTGGAGGCTTTAAAAGGGCCCCGCGGGGCAAAAAAAATAAAAATAAATTGTTTTTTTTGCGTGGGGAGCGCCCGGTACGCGCACCGGGAAGCGGTCCGGGGAGCGTACTATAAGGAAAAAAGAATGATAGACTATGATATTTTGAAATATTGTATGTTTATTGATTGTTCTTTTTGTTGTTTTTTTTTTTTTTAATTTAAGTAGCAGTATTAATGATTATTAAATATAAATGTATTTTGGGAATTGTGCACAGTATACTATAAGTCTGACTTTACATTATAATCAATTTGGTACTAGTTTATAAATTACATATAAAAATGATTAAAGACTCAAACATTTTTTTAATATTAAATATAATTTTATTTTTCTGATTCTTTTTCAAAATTTAATAGAACGTCTAACATTTGACTGTCCGATATGTCCTCTTGTTGAGTGAACATAACTTCCCACATTTGACCGTCATCATAATGAAGTAAATAATCCACAGATTCTACACATTGTAGAAGTTCATGGTCTCGTGATTCATCCATGAATTCCAAGTCAATGGGTTCAATGATTTCCTCATTGTTCATGTCTAGGACAATTTCAAAGGAAACGTTCTGTTCTCCTTGCATTTTTGTGCTGAAATTTGAATAAAAAATAAATATATCAGTAGAGATAGGGCACTGTTGGGTTTAAGTTCTGACAGGTACTTTTGAGGCATGAAGTAGTACTATTAAAAAGTGCCTGTGAAAAAGCCTATGTAAATTCATAATTATACCACAGAAACCTAAATCAATCCATAATTATAATAAACAAGCCTTTCTCAATGTCTAACTCTTACAGAGGGATAGTATATAACTATCTGAAAATGTTTTCAAATTTATAAAATAATATCTTACCTTTTAAAAACAAGTTTAAGTTGTGAGTGAAAATTATCTTGCAATGTAGTTCAGGAAGTAGTAGTCAAAATGGCTGTGTTTCTCTCTCTTTTTTTATATATATTCAGGTACATAACCAATCAAATGTCAGGTGAAAAAAGTAGAAAATGAAAGTAACATTTTAATTGGTTGTCAATTCCAACACTTCAGATGTGTTTTGTGAAGTAATTTACCTCAGGGTATTTAGAGAGGTCTACAGGCTAAATGGCTAAATGGAATTCCAACCAAATTTGTGGAAATGGTAGGGATTGGTATGTAGTATGAGTTAATCTATATTTGGTGACATTGTCTCCAGGGTTTTTTCTGTAAATTACTTTCCCACCTTTTTTAATGGAGCGCTTCCCGGTGAGCGCCCCGGTACGCGAACCAGCAGCGTTACGGGAGTCCGCCATTTTGTGTTTCGGTCGAATTAAGATACAAGATGGAGGGCAAATAATGTTCAGAATGGGTAGAAGGGGGCACGGTAGACGTATCTTGACCCCCTAGGTTTTCTGAGGGTGGCTGAGGAGGCCCATATGTGCGGGAAAAAAAAATAATAATTTTGCGCCGTTAGCGTCCGGTGCGCGTACCGGGTAGCGCTCCGGGGAGCGTACTTTGTTGAAAATTAGTGAAAAAAGTTAGAGTAAAATAATAATTGTGAGTGATCAGATGTAGGGTAGCTCAGAAAAGAGCTTTTGGGTCCTGTGGCTGATGTAGGTACCTACAAGTAGGTAGCAATGCACAGTCTTAAATTGAGGATGAAAATTCTGTTCCCCTCATCTGAGAAGTGAACTCCATCTCCTCTGTAGATATCTTGCATGTAGTAACGCAAGTTATTGTTGTACATGGAGCCCATTCCATGGTCTCTCATGTAAGCTGAAACAGACTTATTTACATGCTTCCTCGATTTCTCAATTTGTGGACAAAATTGGTTCGACCACCTCCATTTCTGTCTTTGGCATATATTTGAATATACCAAGGCAGTTTGAGGAAAAAGTGCCATCAATTGCTCAAAGGTGTCCTTTAAAAGCATTTCCAGACCTACCCCAGTCAAAGTGCCCAAGTCATTACCTCCACAGTGCACAATTAACAGGTCAGGTTTTGGCAAATGCAAAAAGGTTTTCACCAATGGTATCAATTGGTGACATTTTAATCCTCTGTGGCCAATCCACTTAATTTCCACATTTTGTAAATTGAGGTTAGGTAAATTTCTGTTATCAGTATACCTTTGAGCCCAGTAGATGTAACTATGTCCAACAATCCAGACAGAAAACATGGTGAGAGGAGGTTCTGCTGCAGTCAGATGAAGTGTGGCAATGAAATGGCAGTTGAAAAAAATAAGAGTTTAAAATGAAAAAAACTGTGGAGTTTCTGTGTTAATGAAGCAGTAGCAGTGATTGGTGGATTTTGATTGCTGAAAACAGAAAGTTAGGGTGCATGGATGAGTTCTTTGAAAGATGTAATTTGAATGGTCAAGAAAAAATCATTTTATGAAAGATTGCACTGGATATGCAGGTGTACTGAGAGTTCAGAGTTCAATTGAAACATTGTTGTGTGAACTTGCAAACATCAGAGGTCTTTCAGGAGGTGGTTGCTATGCAAAAAAGGCAGAAAGGGCAGAGGGGGGAAGGGTGTTGATTTGAAAAAAGTGAGGGAAGAGTTTTGATTGGGTGACATGAGAGATATGTGTGATGAATTACAGCTTTTCTGTGCTTTTTATGGCTGCAGACTCTGGAGTGCATACCTTTTGCTCTGCTAAAGACAAATTGGTGTGTTTCTGAGACTGTTTTGAAACTCATAAAGTATTTGCTAAGGTGAGAAAAGATTCATTTAATTTAGATAGAGAATAGTATGGTTTAGGGAGAAAATTATGAAGAAAGTTGTGTATTTAAAATGTTGCTTTGTGTCAAGTGTTTTACAAATAGATTTTGTTTCTTTGTGTTACATAGCCATGTTAAAAGTGACGCAAAAATAGTGCAAGGGTCTTACAAAAATGCTTTCATGTGTCTTAGGGTATTTTAACTCACTTCCCCATGAATGTATGAATATAATTTCTTTACAAGATGTGTTTAAAAACGTTTTTTGAAATCAATTAGGTTTCTTGATATGTACTGCTAGAGTTTCATAGGTTGCTTGGGGCATATTTTCAAGGCTTTTGAGTTCCTTTGATGTAATTTTTCCCATTTTAATTTAAGACCTTTCCCCGTGGTGCAAGGTCCTTGTAAATATGCTCCCATCTGTGCTTGGCAAATTTAGATTTAAATTCTTTGACTAACATAGCCATGTTAAAAGTGACCCAAACATGTTGCAAGGGCCTTAAAAAAAACGCTTTCATGTGTCTTAGGCCATTTTAAGTCATTTCCCCTTGAATGTAGGTATATAATTGATTTAGATGATGTGTTTAAAAACGATTTTTGAAAACAATTAGGTTTCTTGATATGTACTGCTAGAGCTTCATAGGTTGCTTGGGGCATATTTATAAGGCCTTTGAGTCTCTCTGATGTTATTTTTCCCATTTTAATTTAAGACCTTTCCCCGTGGTGCAAGGTCCTTGTAAATACGCCCCCATCTGTGCTTGGCAAATTTAGATCTTGATTATTTGACTTACATAGCTATGTTAAAAGTGATCCAAAAATGGAGCAAGGGTCTTACAAAAATGCTTTCACGTGTCTTAGGGTATTTTAACTCACTTCCCCATGAATGTATGAATATAATTGCTTTACAAGATGTGTTTAAAAACGATTTTTGAAATCAATTAGGTTTCTTGATATGTAGTGCTAGAGTTTCATAGGTTGCTTGGGGTATATTTAAAAGGCATTTGAGTCCCTTTGATGTTATTTTTCCCATTTTAATTAAAGACATTTCCCCGTGGTAGAAGAACCTTGTAAATACACCCCCATGTGTGCTTGGCAAATTTAGATTTTGATTATTTGACTTACATAGCCATGTTCCATACAGTTCTCACCTTCTGCGTAGTCTTTGATATGCTACACTCCATCTGCACAATGAGATACGTAAGCAAAGGAAACACAGGTGATGTGATTGTGAACTGAGGAAAAGAAATTCCACATTTTTCAATTACATCACCTGTGTTTCCTAAGTTTACGAATGACATTGTGCAGATGAGGTTTAGGCCTGTCCACGGACACAGAAGAGGTCTGGCCTTTGTTCAAGAGTGAAGTGGACATGACTTACTTCATTGGTAGGCCTTCACATGTATTATCTCCTCTGTACTCTTCAACAAGCGTAAATTTCATCTGCAACCCTGAGTAGGCCTCACCTTAAACAAACCTCTGGATAGGCCACACCTTATCGTCATCCTGAATCAATCATTTAAAATGTTAGGGACAGATTTATGATAGGTGTATGCCTCTTTTGCGTCACTGTGCGTCACTTTTGTGACGCAGCGGCGGTGCAAAAGATTTGCTATGTGGTGACATATTTACAACTTGATGCATCTAGGCAGATGTGTCATGCTGTAAAGTCCCGTGCCACATGAAACCGATGCAGCAGTGATGCAAAAGATGCACCATGTTGCAAGACAGGCCTCACTTCATCTCCAACAAGATAAGAAGCTGAATCTTCTGTAAATGTCAAAATTGTTGTATACACTGCTGAACTTCTGTGTACTCTTTGATATGCTAGACTCCATCTGCACTATGAGATACCTAAGCAAAGGAAACACAGGTGATGTGATTGTGAAATGAGGAAAAGAAACTCCACATTTTTCAATTACATCACTTGTGTTTCCTAAGTTTACGAATGACATTGTGCAGATGAGGTTTAGGCCTGTCCACGGACACAGAAGAGGTCTAGCCTTTGTTCAAGAGTGAAGTGGACATGACTTACTTCATTGGTAGGCCTTCACATGTATTATCTCCTCTGTACTCTTCAACAAGCGTAAATTTCATCTGCAACCCTGAGTAGGCCTCACCTTAAACAAACCTCTGGATAGGCCACACCTTATCGTCATCCTGAATCAATCATTTAAAATGTTAGGGACAGATTTATGATAGGTGTGTGTCTCTTTTGCGTCACTGTGCGTCACTTTTGTGACGCAGCGGCGGTGCAAAAGATTTGCTATGTGGTGACATATTTACAACTTGATGCATCTAGGCAGATGTGTCATGCTGTAAAGTCCCGTGCCACATGAAACCAATGCAGCAGTGATGCAAAAGATGCACCATCTTGCAAGACAGGCCTCACTTCATCTCCAACAAGATAAGAAGCTGAATCTTCTGTAAATGTCAAAATTGTTGTATACACTGCTGAACTTCTGTGTACTCTTTGATATGTTAGACTCCATCTGCACTATGAGATACCTAAGCAAAGGAAACACAGGTGATGTGATTGTGAAATGAGGAAAAGAAACTCCACATTTTTCAATTACATCACCTGTGTTTCCTAAGTTTACGAATGACATTGTGCAGATGAGGTTTAGGCCTGTCCACGGACACAGAAGAGGTCTGGCCTTTGTTCAAGAGTGACGTGGACATGACTTACTTCATTGGTAGGCCTTGACATGTATTATCTCCTCTGTACTCTTCAACAAGCGTAAATTTCATCTGCAACCCTGAGTAGGCCTCACCTTAAACAAACCTCTGGATAGGCCACACCTTATCGTCATCCTGAATCAATCATTTAAAATGTTAGGGACAGATTTCTGATAGGTGTGTGCCTCTTTTGCGTCACTGTGCGTCACTTTTGTGACGCAGCGGCGGTGCAAAAGATTTGCTATGTGGTGACATATTTACAACTTGATGCATCTAGGCAGATGTGTCATGCTGTAAAGTCCCGTGCCACATGAAACCGATGCAGCAGTGATGCAAAAGATGCACCATGTTGCAAGACAGGCCTCACTTCATCTCCAACAAGATAAGAAGCTGAATCTTCTGTAAATGTCAAAATTGTTGTATACACTGCTGAACTTCTGTGTACTCTTTGATATGCTAGACTCCATCTGCACTATGAGATACCTAAGCAAAGGAAACACAGGTGATGTGATTGTGAAATGAGGAAAAGAAACTCCACATTTTTCAATTACATCACCTGTGTTTCCTAAGTTTACGAATGACATTGTGCAGATGAGGTTTAGGCCTGTCCACGGACACAGAAGAGGTCTGGCCTTTGTTCAAGAGTGAAGTGGACATGACTTACTTCATTGGTAGGCCTTCACATGTATTATCTCCTCTGTACTCTTCAACAAGCGTAAATTTCATCTGCAACCCTGAGTAGGCCTCACCTTAAACAAACCTCTGGATAGGCCACACCTTATCGTCATCCTGAATCAATCATTTAAAATGTTAGGGGCAGATTTATGATAGGTGTATGCCTCTTTTGCGTCACTGTGCGTCACTTTTGTGACGCAGCGGCGGTGCAAAAGATTTGCTATGTGGTGACATATTTACAACTTGATGCATCTAGGCAGATGTGTCATGCTGTAAAGTCCCGTGCCACATGAAACCGATGCAGCAGTGATGCAAAAGATGCACCATGTTGCAAGACAGGCCTCACTTCATCTCCAACAAGATAAGAAGCTGAATCTTCTGTAAATGTCAAAATTGTTGTATACACTGCTGAACTTCTGTGTACTCTTTGATATGCTAGACTCCATCTGCACTATGAGATACCTAAGCAAAGGAAACACAGGTGATGTGATTGTGCAATGAGGAAAAGAAACTCCACATTTTTCAATTACATCACCTGTGTTTTCTAACTTTACGAATGACATTGTGCAGATTAGCTTTAGGCCTGTCCACAGACACAGAAGAGGTCTGGCCTTTGTTCAAGAGTGAAGTGGACATGACTCACTTCATTGGTAGGCCTGGACATGTATTATCTCCTCTGTATTCTTCAACAAGCCTAAATTTAATCTGCAACCCTGAGTAGGCCTCACCTCAAACAAACCTCTGGATAGGCCACACCTTATCGTCCTCCTAAATCAATCATTTAAAATGTTAGGGACAGATTTATGATAGGTGTGTGCCTCTTTTGCGCCGCTGTGTGTCACTTTTGTGACGCAGCGGCGGTGCAAAAGATTTGCTATGTTGTGACATATTTACAACTTGATGCATCTAGGCAGATGTGTCATGCTGTAAAGTCCTGTGCCACATGAAACCTGCGTCAGGTTTCATATAGGTGTTTTGTTGCAGGGTGGGCATTCATTTGCATGAAAGCCCTGTAAAACTAACACAGTGAAATTTAGAAGATTTCACTGAGTCAGCTTTATAGCATTGCTGAATCAAATCCTTACGCCTGTTTGAAACAGGCATAAGGAGTGATGCACCATGCAATGTGATGCTTCCTCCTGTGCATTGCAGTAGACATGTCGCGCTTACGACGTGATTCCTGCAATGTGCTGCTTTTGCGGCACAGATGCGTGACGCATCTGTGCTGTTTTTGCTCAATGGTGCTCCACATTGTAAATGCGGCACATCATGGGTGTCAGAGCAGCGGTGCACGTTAACTGGTGCATCCCCGGGGATGTGCCAGTTAACATAAATCTGCCCCTTTACATTTAAGTATGAGCAGGGTAAAAAGAGTTGGTGAGGCTTATCGAAGGTTAAGAAGAGATGAGTCCTGTTCACTGAAAACTTGGACATAGGCCTCACCTCCTCAGCATCGCTGGACATGGCTAAATAATAATTGCAAAATGTTACTCTTGTTAAACAATTTTAATATTATAGTCTCTGAGATTTATCTCTTACTCTGCAACATCTCATTGTTGTTCTCTTTCTTTAAAGATAACGACAACATCAACCATGAGTGATAATGAGCAATCAGTTGATCTCGATCTTATCATTGAACTTGTCATTGAAACGTCAGTGGAAGTAGATCCCTTGGATGATTTAAATCCTGAGGATGATGAAGAACATGATGAGGATGCCGATTTGTCAGAATTGTATGACATAGGGTGGGAAGCTGACCTGCTTGAGCCTATGGAACTATAAACATTTATTTTTAAAAGTTACTGGAAATGAAAAATGAAAAATAAAAATGTAAACCGTTTCATTTAAAATTAAACAAAAGTTCAAAAATAGGTTGTGTGTAGTGTCTTTAAGAAAATAATCAAATATGCTCATAAAATTAGTTCAGATTCACATATATAACAGCACAGGTCAAATGTAGAAGCATTCAATTTCTTTGCTACTATTGTGAATACTAAATTTGCCAATGCACTAAAAATGAAAAGTAGTGTGTTACATTTTTGATGACTGTTATTGATTTACTGTTTGCTAATAGTGGTTAATAAAAATTTGTATTATATTTTACCACAGATTCAACTGCAGATCATTTCAAAATTAAAGAATGCCTTCGAAGGACAGAAGGCGAAAGGCTACCAAACATCAAAGACAGCAGCTTAAAAAATTATTGCAGCAGACCTCTACAATAAAAACTCGTCAAGTCACCAAGAAAGGTCCGGGTAAGATAAAGAAATCATTCATAAGAAATATTTGTAGAAAAAAAAGTAGTACTACAGAAAATGTTTTAGTCCAGAAAAAGAGAAGCAATTTAAACGGAAAGGGAAGGCCAATCAAAAATGTTACTGCTAGAGCAGGAGATAACTCTGTGCATGGTAGTAGAAGGAAAAATCAGTTTAGGGACATTCGTAGACGAATGTTCCGCAACAGGATAATTGGCAATTTGTTAAAAAATATTAAGAAAGGTCAGCAGAAAGTGTTTTTTTATAAGAGAAAAAAAAATTGAGAAAGTTATTGATCAAGCATTTGAAATTAAGCGAAAGTTATTTATTTTGATAATCAATAGAATTAGGAAGCTAAACAAGGCAATTTATGATTTCAAAAGAAATAGTAGATGGTAGAGAACAGTTAATCGTAGTAATTTTTGTGAAGTTTTTTCAGGAGAATGGATGCATAGTTCAAGTTGTGAGGCATTTTTTAATGAGGAGAGTTATTTCCAGGATAATGATTTGGTGCATGCAGTTGACATCAGTGGTCGAGCTTATGAGGTGAAAGAAGGTTGTCCAGTTGAAAAAGAAAAACTTGTGACAACAGAGGCAGAAGAGGTGTTAGGTAATGAGGTTTTAGGAAGACGTCCTAAGGGACCTGTGTACACCTGGAAGTGTAGTAGTATTTGCAGTGTGCGACAGGATTCCATCAATTTGCTTTGTGATTTTGTACGGACATTTAATAAGAAAAGTTTGAAGCAGAAAATGAAGTTGTTGCAAGAATTAGATCCTTGCAGAGTGAGAGAAGTGACAGGTTTGCATGGTCATTCACTGGCTTGTCTTTCCAGGAGAGTATGCCAGAGTGTTTTTCATCATTTCAGGATGCTAGCAGTGCATCATAATAAAGTGAAGAAATTAGTTAGAATGTTGTATTATGCTAAGAGTCCAGCAGTTATGCTTAAACAATTATGCACTGCTCTTTTGCATGGTTCTGAAATAGATGTGAAGAATATTTGTGAAGAAATTGAGTTTTGTTACTTTGGAAGTAAAGAGGAGAATGTTGAAATTGACCCAGAAGAAGAGGGTAATGTGGAAGATAGTGTACAGGTTTCCAGTACAGATAATTTTCAGAAGGAAATTGCCACGTTTCAGGTGAAATCAAGTGAGAGGCCTAATTTCACTTGTGTGTGTTGTCGATGCACTTATTATAAGAATCAGACTAAGTTAGTGGATTTATATGCAAAAAGTGAAAGGGAAAATAATAGTGAATGGAAGGATTTTGCAACATACTTGATGGTAGAAAATTGTTTTGATTTGGGATTGGATCAACGTGTGTGTACTTATTGTTGTAACAAATTAAATCAAAACCAGATGCCTGCTAGAGCGGTTCATAATAATCTGGAATTGGTTGAGATTCCTTCTGAATTGAAGGATTTAAATACTTATGAATCTATTTTGATTCAAAGTATCCATCCCTTTCAGGCTATTGTAAGAATGGAGCCAAAGACAGGGAAATTGCCTCCATCAGATTTACAGAGAGGATTAAAGTGAAGAGTTGTTTATTTGCCTCTAGATTTGAAGAAAAACATTAATACAATTGGAGTAGAAAAAGTGGAAGAGGAACCTCTGGTTATCTTAGTTAATGGGGTTCCGACAAAGAGTAAGAAAATATGACAAGATTTAGTGGCTGTTAGGAAAGTCAAAAAGGCAACATTGTATTTGAAAAAAAACAATAAGTACTATAAGAATGTATATGTTGCAGAAGAGGAAGTAAGTGAAGAAGAGGATAGCGATTTGTGTGCTGGTCAAATTGAGAAAGTAGAACCCTCTAAAAGTGAAGAAATATATGAACATTATAGTGTTCATCCTTTGCATTCCAAGGAAGTCATGGGGAATGCTATTGAGTTGTTTCAAATGAAACAAGCCAAAGGGAGTCCCATTAGTGTTTGGGAGGAAAGTTTGGAAGGTCGTGTTTCCCACAGCTATTTCCAACAGGTCAAGGAGGAAGATATGATGAGCGAACTCATCAAATTCCTGCTTCTGAATACCGGACTTTACGATTGTATGCAGAAGATCCTAGGTTTCGACAATGCATTCCCTATTTGTTTCATCTCCTGTTTGAAAGCGATCTGTCTGGACTGTCATATGCAGTGAACCACATCTTGAAAAGTGGTGTACAGCTGCAAAATATCTCGGCAAGTGACTTTATGGATAAAGTCAATGTGCAAGACAGTATTTTGGATTGTCACCTGATTAATCTCATGGCGTGTCAGCGTGGTACTAATGAGTACTGGTACCGTCGTCATAGTGATTTAAAATGTATGCTGAGGAACTTAGGAACTCCCACATGGTTCCTCACTCTCAGCTGTGCCGAGTATGGCTGGGAAGACTTACTTGAATTTCTACGAGAGGCAAATGGAAACATTGAAAATATCGAATTCAAGACACCCGGAGAACTGTGCTCTTTGGATCCAGTGAATGTATGCAGGTACTTCAATCATAGATTTGAAGCTATGATGTCTTTCATCATGAACAAGAGAAATCCACCTCTTGGAGAGGTGTTGGATTTCTTCTGGAGAAAGGAGTACCAAGCAAGAGGTGCTCCTCATATACATATGCTGCTGTGGATCAAGGATGCACCTAAATTTGGAACAGATCCAGAAGACTTAGTGATGAGTTTCATAGAACAGTATTCTACATGTGCTGTTCCAAACGCAAAGGAGGACAAAAGCCTAAGAGAACAAGTTCTAAGCTTCCAAAGCCATTGCTGCGGAACGTACTGTCGTCGTAAATTCAGAAACAAGGACAAGTTCTACACCAAATGTCGTTTCGCCTTTCCACGACCGGTGATTTCTAAAGGAAGAGTGAACAGTTTGATGTCTTCGCTGCGACATAATGTGATGAAGAAATCTCCTAAAAACACATACAATTTGAAAAGGAACGAAGAGTCCAAGTATATCAACGACTACAACCCAGTGATTTTGTCCATGTGGAATGCTAACATGGATATACAGTTCGTGGCTGATAACTGTATGGCTGTGGCTCGGTATGTGACATCTTACATCACCAAAAAAGAAAAGACAGAATTGAAGGATATGTGGGAGGACATTTCCCATGAAAAGAGCCTCAGTAAGAAGTTGTACAGTTTCAGTCTGAAGATGTTGTCACATCGAGAAATCGGAGCTTACGAATGTTCTGACCGGTTGTCTTCAGCAAGTCTCAATGCCAAATCCAGGAGTATCGTTTGGGCGAGTCTTGGTCTTGCTGCAACGCGTAATTGAGTTCTGAAACCTGTGCGGGAAATTGAGTATTTGGCGGAAAAGGAGCCAAACAGTACTGATATTTTGAAGACCAACATGTTGGATACATATTATCCAAATAGAAGCAGACACCTCGAGAATGTTTGTCTGTATGAGGTTCTACAAAATTACATATTCAAGAGGAACATCAAAGAAGATATTGATAAAGGAGTGTATGCTGTAATTGGAAGTTAGGGATGTCTCGTCAAGCAAAGAAAATGCCACTTGGTAAACCATCGAAAATTGAGTGGCGAATCTCCTGAAAAAAAAGAGTTTTTCTATTTAGCACTTTTGCAACTTTTCAAGCCTTGGCGTGCAGAAGAGGAACTGCTTGGAGATTTCCTCTGTTACGAAGACTCTTTCAATGCCGCCAAGGAGACCATAGAATGTCCTGTTTTTCTCAAATATCTAGAAATGTTGAATGCGGAAATCGAGCAGGAAGCAACGATTGCAGCCGAGATTGCTAGAGACAGTTCTCAGGACAGTCAGAGTTCTGTTTCATTGAGTCAGGATCCACTAGGAGGACCAGTTATCGAAAATGAAGCTGCCACTGCCATGATTGAAGTGGAAAGAGCCATGGCACATGCTCAGGAGGATGCGGTTAACTTAGAAGACTTGGAAAGAAAACTCAACATTGAGCAGAGGAAAATATATGACGAAGTTACCAACCAAATTGATCATGGATTAAGTCATGAGAAGAAAGAGTGCTCATGTACGTCGTTGAAACCTGTCCGACTGTACGTGAGTGGAGAAGCGGGAACTGGAAAAAGTTTCCTCATTAAAGCAATTCCATGTTATTTGCAGAAAAGGACTGAGTCATCGCTGTCTTGTGTTGTCACCGCTCCAACTGGACTGGCAGCACATAACATTAAAGGTATTACTTTGCATCGTCTACTGATGCTGCCAGTGGAGCATGATAACAAATTACAATACCACAAGTTATCTGGAGATGCTTGTTGTGAAGTTTCAAGAGTCTTGAAGAAAATGAAACTTCTTATCATTGACGAAGTAAGCATGGTTTCCAATGTCATGCTTGCCTTTGTGCATTTGAGAATGCAAGAAGTTCTCAAAACAGAGTATGATGTGTTATTTGGTGGCAAACACATCATTGTTTTCGGTGATCTTCTGCAGCTGACACCAGTGAAAGGACAACCTGTGTTCAAAATGCTCACGCATGAAGATACCAGGAAGTGCCTAGGGAGCATTGGCAACGTTAATATATGGTTAAACTTCAATTATGCTGAACTGCATGAAAATATGCGTCAGGCGAAGGATGAAGATTACAAGAATATTCTACAAGATGTTAGAATCGGAAAAGTGACCGAGCATGGGAAAGAAGCTTTACATGCACGATTACTGTCAAATTTGTATCCAGAACAAGACGTTGTGCCTGAGAATATTTTTCAGAAAATTACTGAGAAGAAATCTGGAATATGTTTGATGCCAACTCTTGCAGAATGTGCCATCTTCAACAACAAAATGTTGTATTTAGAAAAACAAGATATTGTGAAACTGGAAGCTATTGACAGAGTAGAGCATATGGGATCAACAATTATTTTGTCTGAGAATTTGAAATCAAAATTGGATTCATTAGAGAAGAGTATATCTAAAACTGCGGGTTTTGAAAAGACTCTGAATGTGTGCTTAAATTGCCGTATAATTTTAAGAAGGAATTTACATGTTGAAAGAGGTCTGGTAAATGGATCAATGGGTAATGTTGTTGATTTTGTGAAATACAGAAATAGGGATGAAATTGAATTTTTAAAAATTAAATTTGATGGCATTGACGAATTACAGCTAATTGGTCGTTGCTCTGCTAGGTTTTTGCTTGTGAAAGACTTATATGTTCGCCGTAAGCAGTTTCCTGTTTGCTTGGCATATGCGGTGACAATCCATAAATCGCAAGGTTTAAGTGTAGACAGTGCATTGGTGAATATTGGCAGTTCTGTGTTCAAGGAGGGTATGGCATATGTGGCATTGTCACGAGTCAGAACTTTATCGGGATTGTACTTGATTGAGTGTGATGTCACAAACATTTGTGCGGATCTAGACTGTGTTAAGGAATACAATAGGTTAAGAAGAGAGTATGCGCCACATTTGCCTCAATATCCTTTGTTTGAGAAACGTGTGGTAGGCCGGAAATGAAGAAATGTGACCAATAGTAGGGAGGTTGTAGCAAAAAGACGAAAAGTCGATGAACCAGAAATTATAAGCAGAAAGGAAAAGGATTTTGTTGAAGATGTTGTTGGTTTTCAATTTGAAAACAGTTCTGGTGTCAACTGCTATGCTAATGTAGTGGTTAATGTTTTGTTTTCTCTAGAAACTTTAAAACAAGAGATTGTGGTCAATTCGGATCAGAGATTTTGCAGTTTGTTGAATTCTGTGTTAGAGAAATGTAGCACTGATAGAACAAAAATAGAAAGTGTGTCTGAAATTCGAAATCTGTTAGACAGATGTTCAGGTCAAACACAATTCTCTCAAAATATTCAGCAAGATTGTCAGGAGTTTTTAATGTATATGCTTGATGTATTGCATGATGAAGGTGTAGATGTAGATCACCTGTTTGGGCTTTCTTATCAATGGCAGCATGACTGCGAGAACTGTAGGGTATCAAGTACTACTAGTGTAGACTCAGAAAAATGTATATATTTAACTTTGCCAGACAGTAAATCAGTGTCCTTTAATAAGCTAGTAAAAGCAGCTGATCACAACATGGAGTGTAGCCAATGTAAGTCTGAAATGTTGTCAACATTATTTATATGAACATATGGGCAGTATGTTATTTTAATGTTCCAACGATGTAGGCCTGATGGAACAAAATTGACAACTTTGATTAAAAATTTTGTGGCTTCACAGTTGTCAATATCAGGAAGGACTTTTGTAACTGCAGCAATTATATATCATGACGGTCCTTCAATAACATCAGGACATTACACAGCTTATTTAAAGTCTAGAAATGGCTGGTCATTCTGCAATGATTCTGTTTTAACTTTTAAAATAAAATTGCCTTTTGACCTTAAAAATTCTTACCTGGTGTTTTTAAAACCAAAATTTTAGGGAAGGAATCTCAGGATTTGCTCTGAGGAATTTTAAGAGGTTCTAATGGCTCCTACACAATTTGGCCTTGAGGATAAGTGTAGTACAGAGTCAAAAGTTATTTTGAGTTTTAAATAGTTCCTGGAAAAAAAGAAGGTTTTCTTACAGAAAGTGGTGGGCACGGATTAGTTAAAGGACAACAGAGTATTTCCCAAAGCAAACGGTGTTCTTACCATAACACTTGACGTCATGGAAAAATAGCTGCACTTTGAATGAGTTCAGAAAAACTTTTTCTTTTTATAAGCTAATTCAAGCAGCCAATAAAAACATGGAGTAGAGGTAATGTAAGTCTGCAATGCTGTCTAGATTATTTGACCAAACTTTTGGTTATAATGTCATTTTAAAATTCCAACTATATAAACCTGATGAAAGTAAGTCTTCAACTTTAATTACAAATGTTGTGGCTACACAGTCATTTATTTTAGGAAGAACATTTTTAACTGCAGCTATTATATGACATGATGGTCCTTTGACAAGATCCGCTTATTACACAGCTTATTGAAAATGTAAAAAAAGCTGCTGTTTCGTAAATGATTCCTATTTGACTACGATACAATGTTGCCTTTTTACTTAAAAATATTCTTACTTTCTGTTTTCAGAAAAGAGAATTTAGGGTAGGTAACTGGTCTATAATGATTCTAGGGGTTAATATAATTTTATCTACTGTTTAAAATTGCTTTGTGATTAAAAGTGATGTAGAGAATTAAATAATTGTAGTAGTCATGGAGGTAGTGTAAGTCTGCTTCATAGTAAGCAGTATCAGTGTCATAGGAAATGTGGAACATGAGTGAGCAAGAAGGGTAAGATATTACTAGTCCAGGATTGTGAAAGTGATCTTGAACGTTTTCTTTCTCAAAGTTGCGGAAATACAAAATGACGGGATTTGCTTAGAAGAATTCCAAGAGTTATAAATGGCTCTTACACGATTTGGCCTTGTGGAAACGTGTGGTAGAGAGCGAGAAGTCATTTATTGTATGTAACATATTTTTCAAAACGATGGAGGTTTTCTTTCAGAAAGTGGCGGGCTGAAAATAATAGCAGCACAACAGAGTGTAAGCTGTTCATAGGACATCATTCGACGTCATGGAAAGTAAGTTAATTTTAAGGAGTTCTGATTTCTGATTTGTCATGTTGTATGGGTTTTTTAAACACAATCATTTTGATTGTGGGTTTTTTTCCCCGCTGTTATATGATGAATACCTTCAAGTCACTGTTTTTAGTGAAATTTGATAAATTCTGAGAACAGCACAAATAAACCATTTAACATGTATAATTAATTCTGTACTTTTTGTATTTATGATATACATTTAGAAATGTGTAGTAGACATGAAGAAGCTGAGGCTTCTGTAAGTGTCAAAGTTGTTGCATACAGTGCTCACATTCTACGTAGTCTTTCATATGATAGACTACATTTCCACAATGAGATACCTAAGCAAAGGAAACACAGGTGATGTGATTGTGAAATGAGGAAAAGAAACTCCACATTTTTCAATTACATTACCTGTGTTTCCTAACATTACGAATCACATTGTGCAGATGAGGTTTAGGCCTGTCCAGAGAGATAGAGGAGGTCTGGCCTTTGTTCAAGAGTGCAGTGGACATGACTCACTTCGTTGGTAGGCCTGCACATGTATTATCTCCTCTGTACTTTTCAAGAAGCTAAATTTCATCTGCAAAACTGAGTAGGACTCACCTGAAAGAAATCTGTGGATAGGCTACACCTTATCAGCATCTAGAAACAATCATTTAAAATGTTAAGGGCAGTTTTATGAAGGCTGTGTGCCTCTTTTGCGCCGCTGTTCCGTCACTTTTGTGTAAAAGATGCACCATGTTGCAAGATAGGCCTCAGTTCATTTCCAGCAAGATACCGTCACTTTAAAATGTATATAATTAATACTGTGTAGGGGGCATGCAGAAGCTGAGGCTTCAGTAAGTGTCAAAGTTGTTGCATGCAGTGCGTACTCTTTCATATGCTGGACTACATCTGCACAATGAGATACCTAACCAAAGGAAACACAAGTGATGTGATTGTGAAATGAGCAAAAGAAATTGCACGTTTTTCAAATACATTACCTGTGTTTCCTAACATTACGAATCACATTGTGCAGATGAAGTTTAGGCTTGTCCAGGGAAACAGAGGAGGTCTGAACTTTATTGGTAGGCCTGCACATGTATTATCTCCTCTGTACTCTTCAACAAGCCTAAATTTCATCTGCAACCCTGAGTAGGCCTCACCTGAAACAAACGTCTGGATAGGACACACCTTATTGCCATCCTTAAATAATCATTTAAAATGTTAGGAACAGTTTTATGATGATTGTGCACCTCTTTTGCGCTGGCACTGCGTCACTTTTGTGAGACAACAGCAGTGCAAAAGATGCACCATGTTCCAAGATAGGCCTCACTTCATCTGCATCAAGATACTGTTAGTTTAAAATGTATATCTTTAGGACTGTGTAGGGGGCCTGGAGAAGCAGAGGCTTCTGTAAGTGTCAAAGTTGTTGAAAAACTGTTTGTCCTTCAATCTTTTCCCTTGTCTTTTCTAATTTTTAAATACATGTTTTAATATTTTTCAAATGTTTGTTCTCTCTTTCACAGATTGAAAGTATAAAAATAACAAGTGACTAAGTTAACGACAATTATAAGGTAAATGTTTTGTACTCTTTTCGTTACATTTCTATCACATTTAACTACTATTAGTTCCACTGCTTCATTTCTTTAACCCTCACTTTCCTGCCTTTGCTACTTCCCTCATTCCTTTCTCTATTACTTACTTACTCTACTCCTTCCACTCCTTTTCTCAGTCCCTCTCTTCTCATAGTTCCTCACTCTTGTTCACTCACTCCGTCTCTATTAGTCTTAGTGTCTCTGACTGATCACTCTTTCACTACTTGTTCATTATGCTTTCTCTGTGTAGTTGAAGCACACTAAGGGGCATATTATGAACACAGCCAATAAAATTATTGCTGCTTTTATCGGCAGAAAACTGCTGCAAAAGCGGCGTTAGCGGCAGTTTTCTGCCGCAAAAGCGGCTTTAGCGACACATTTCTGCCAATAAAAGCTGCGAAACTTTTATTGCCTATGTTGATAATATGCCCCTATGTTATTTACATTTCTTTGCTGTTTCAATTATTCCTTTTCTGTTACTTCTTCTTTTCTGCTTTCTGTTTTTTCTCTCTGTTATTCCACATGTTTTAATCTTATTTTGAACGTTCACTCACATTCTCTAAGAAACTCTTCTTTGTCATTCTTCTACTCTCCTTTTTTTCTTTCACTTCCTTATCTATTTTGTTTTTCACAATTATACCCTCTTCCATCTTTTCTTCGGTAAATAGATCTATTAAACAGTATCTCTGGTTTAGTCCCTATAGCTGTCTTTCTTTTAACATTACTTTGGTTCGCTCCCGGTGCGTGTACCGGGGAGCGAACCGGGAAGCGAACCAAAAGAAATAGAGGTTGCCAGAGTGCTAAACATTCTAGCAATTTTTTTATAAAGGGGAGGTAGTTTTGAAAAGAACTTTTTTTTAATGTTTTTGTTGTTTTATATATATATATTTTTTTTCTGAACATTTTTTGTTTTTTTTGTATTTTTGGGACAATTTTATGTTTTTTTTGGTTTTTTTGGGGGGAAACAACGAAAAATAGGCATTAGAAAGGGCTCAATAGGAGCAAAAATTTTTTTTATTTTTTGGGGCGTTTTGAGCACTTGTGGTTTTCATATGCTCTGTTTATCAAATTGATACTCATATTTGCACATGAGAGTAAGTTACCACAATAAAGACACACTATCTTCATGTGCACAAAATTTTCTTGAATGTTTGGCACTGTTTCCCGTGCCTCTGGCCCCGACAGACTTACCTGTGCCGATGTACTGGCCACAGGAGTTGGTGGGTTGTCTTGGAGGTCATGCATCTCTGCCATGCTGTAATTCAGTGGATGCCACCTCTGCATATGACGGTGTATAGTATAGTTGCCGAAACTATACTTTTTATTTGTGCCTCTAGATAAATCTTCTTTGCATATGAGGCATGTCACATAGCGAGCATTCACTTTTTTTTGCCCTTGAGGAAAAGAAAAAAACTGCCAAATAAAACTATTTTTGTGGTGAGATATCCGGGGCTCCTCAAGTAAAAACTGTCTTGGCGGCACTTCCTCTTCCTCTTCTTCATCCTCTTACTCCTCTGTGTTGGGAAGGAACTGTGGAGGTGGTCCTCTCTTCCTTGGTGGTGGTGGTGGTGGTGGGGGTGCACCAGCTGCAGCTACTACTGAAGCCATTTTCTACTAAGCAAAATAGGTCTTCCTTTCACAAAGTTGAAAGTCAGAGTGAGAAAAAAGGTTGGGGCTTTCATCATTTTGGAAAAAAAATAGTTCTAAACCAATGAAAAGTGTTATTTTTAGGTCACATGACCTAGCCTTACATCATTAGGAAACCAAAAGTGAAATGAACCAATGAAAAGTTTTATTAACAAGTCACATGACCTGTTACGCTTACGTTACGCGCTGCGGGCCGCGCCCCGGATCGCTTCCGGGGAGCTGCGCTTCGCGCCTCGGTTCGCGTACCGGAGCACTTCCGGGTGCGCTAACGCGGCGCGTCATAAGACGCATTACGCGACAACGCGATACGTCGCGCTTCCGCGACGCGTCACGATGTTGATTTCTAACGCGGCAGTTGCGCAAACGGAACGTTTACCGGTTCGCGTACCGAGTCGCGGCACCAAATTGAGCTAACGGGAAGCTACCCGGTTCGCGGACCGGGAGCGAACCAAAACATAATAATATTTTTTTTTTTTATTAATAAACATATAAAATATAATTTTTGATTTAAAGAAGAATACATTTTAAAGCTTTTGATATTTGCTATTAAAAAACCATTGAAATTCACAGAAAAAACCATAGGTTATAGACCATATATAGTTAGGAATTAGCATTTACAAAACCTTGAAAATTCACTGAAAAAACCATAGGTTATAGACCATATATAGTTAGGAATTAGCATTTAAAAAAACCTTTTTTTTACTCACACAAAACCATTGAAATTCCATATATAGTTAGTTGTACTAACTATATATCGCGCACCCGCAATCCACAGTGACATCACTGATGACATCTCAAATGACATCACTGATGACATCACTGATGACATCTCAAATGACATCACTGATGACATCACTGATGACATCTCAAATGACATCATTGATGATATCACTGATGACATCACTGATGACATCATTGATGACATCTCAAATGACATCACCGATGACATCACTGATCACATCACTGATCACATCTCAAAAGACATCACTGATGACATCACTGATGACATTAGTCATGTGATAGACTCTAATAAAAACTTAGATACACTCAGTGTAAACAGACACTCACAGACTGTCACTCATCCATGGAGTTACTCACACACCTAGTCAGTCATGCAAAGAATCAATCTCACATCCATTTCCTCAACTATACAGTTATACACACCTTACTTATTCAAACATATACTAACACATATTTACTCTCTTATACAATCCCTGATACAAGTTCACAATGATCCATACAGCCACTCACACATTCACTGGCTCTTATGCATAGTTATTTATATATGTCAACTCTCACATGTACTGTGTTTTACATATGTACTTACTTTGACATGTAGCACTTAGATATCCATTCACTCACCAATACACTCATGCACACAGTCAACCGCCCATACAGCTGTTTCCACATGCACTTTTGAACCCATACATCTAGTGAATCAACTGCTCACACATCTATGCACAGAGTTATACACCTCCCAGCCACCCACACACACACTCAGTCTCCGATACAAATACTTAGGCAATCAACCAATAACCCATATAGTTACTCATATAGCTACTGATCAACACATGCAGCAGTTTACAGAACAACAGACATAATGATGCACAAATTAAAACAGTTTAGTCACTAACCCATGCACTCAGTGAGACACATTTAATCAGTCACTCATACAGTCAGTCATGCACCTAATAAATCCTTCATCCAGACACTTATAAATCCACTCATTCTTCAATATGTAAGACATATTTTAACTTTACAGAAACATACAGTCACTGGATGTTGTCATCAGTGATGTCATCAGTGATGTCATTTGAGATGTCATCAGTGATGTCATCAGTGATGTCATTTGAGATGTCATCAGTGATGTCATCAGTGATGTCACTGACCATGTCATGAATGATGTAATATGTGACATGATCAGCAGTGGATTGCGGGTGCGCTATATATTTTTAGTACAACTAACTATATATGGAATTTCAATGGTTTTGTGTGAGTAAAAAAAGGTTTTTTAAATGCTAATTCCTAACTATATATGGTCTATAACCTATGGTTTTTTCAGTGAATTTTCAAGGTTTTGTAAATGCTAATTCCTAACTATATATGGTCTATAACCTATGGTTTTTTCTGTGAATATATATATATATATTATATATATATATATATATATATATATATATATATATATATATATATATATATATATATATATATATATATATACATAATAAATTAAAAACTGTGACAAATGAACTGGAAACACTTTTTTAAACTACCCATTTAATTACACATAAAAAATAAAAAAATGTAAAAAATATGCTTTTACTAAAAATATATTACATATTACATACATTTCTTATTAAAAATAATATAATGTTAAATACAAAGAAGCATCATAATAATACAAATTTAAACAATACAAACAAAACGATAAAATTGTAGGAATAATACATAGTTGGGAAAGAGTTGTATGCAGGAGGGGTAAAATTACTATTCCCACTGCAGTTGGTGCAACAGTAGGGAAAGTGTTGGATTGCGGCGGGGCAAAATTTACTATTCCCACTCTAGTCGGAGCTTTATAAGAGCCGATAGGCAACAAATTAAGTTTGTCTGGTAATATGACATAGTATATTCCATCAGATGCTGTGCAAAAGAAAATGACTAAAACCATTGTGTGCTATGTTGATGGGCCTTTTACAATGGTATTTTATAAAAAAAAATTGTAACCAATCCAAGGGGTGAAAAGGCCAGGGTTTACAAAATGATTCTCCGCCCTTACCCTTTTTATTGTGATTGTACACATATTCTGTTTTATGAGCCCCATAGCACATTCTTTTTATATGGTGTTTTAGATTATCTAACAATATTTTATTGTAGGTATGAATTTCTGAGTATTTTGCACAGTATTTTATCTATGTCTATGCTATACATTGAGTCACGTGGCGCATTAGTAATTGTTCTCATGTACAGTCACTTTAAAAAGCCCTTCAGAACCACACATAGGGGCCGATTAGGATGGCGGACGGACTTGCGTCCGTCCGCCATCCCAGAGGTGGAGGGACCGTCCGCATGGGCTGCGGCGGTCCCTCCCTGCAAATTAGGATGTGACCGCCACCCTGGCGGTCACATCCTGGATATTTAACATTGCGGCGGGTGCTGCTTCAAGCAGCACCCACCGCAATGTTAAAAGTGCATGTTTAACATTTACATGCACAAAGCGGCAGGCACCGCGCGGTGCCTGCCGCTTTGTGCATGTAAATACTGGGGGGTACCATAGGTACCCCCCATGTGCACCCCCCCACCCAATTGGCTATTGGCTAACCTGGTATCGGAGGCAGTAGGTATCACATGCGGAGTCCCTCAGGGCTCGGCATTATCACCTTTATTGTTCAATGCCTACCTGCAACCTCTCATCTCAACATTAAATCAGATGGACTGCAGTATATACAACTATGCCGACGATACGCAGATTATTATTTAAATTGACAACTGTCCAATGGCATACCAGAGAATGCAGAACATCCTAAAATTCACTGTGAACTGGATGACGACCAACTCATTAAAAATAAATCCCGATAAGACCGAGGTGTTGGCGATTACAACGGCATCCAGCCCCTGGAACAATCTCCTCTGGCCTACCGAATTAGGGCCATCCCCAATACCAGCTGAAGCAGTGAAAAGCTTGGGCCTGATTATTGATGCAAGCCTCACCATGTCTGCCCAAATCTCAGCCGTAGTGGGTACTTGTGTGGGGCTAATGAGGCAATTGCGCAAACTATCCCCGATCCTGACGGTAGACACGCTTAGAAGAGCAGTATCAGCACTGATCCTGGCACGTCTGGATTATGGCAACGTTCTGTATGACAATATCTCTCAAAAACTGTTGAGTAGACTTCAGATAGTCATGAACGATGCCGCCAGACTGATCTTCAATAAACCTAGGAGGACTCAGGCTACTCCCCTCCTCCATAAACTCCATTGGCTGCCGGTGTAACAACGGGCCAAATTCAAGGGCCTATGCATTACGCATAAAGCACTGTACGGACAAGCCCCAAAATATATCAAGAAACGTCTAGTTCCATACGCCCCAAGCAGGAATTTACGATCAGCAGACGCTGCTTTACTGATTTGTCCGCGCTTCAAACTTTCCTCCTTTGGAGGGCGAACTTTCTCCCATACAATCCCCAGTGCATGGAACAAACTGCCAGAGAGCCTGCGCAAAGAAACAAATCTTTTATCTTTCAGAAAAAAGCTAAAAACAGTGTTGTTTCAGGAGGCTTAGGGTACTGCCTAACTCTCTTCCCTCTAGCATGGTGCTCACTCTCTGCAAAGCGCTTAGAGACCCCTGGGTGATAAGGCGCTATAGAAATCTAATATACCAATACCAATACCACCCGCCTACACCCTGGGGGCCCGCAACGGGCCCCCAAATTCAAAAGTACACATGCTTTTCCACGGCGGAAAAACCGCCGCGGAAAAGCATGTTTACAAATGCATCCTATTTTGGCTGGCGGTGTCTGATAGACACTGCCAGCCAAATGAGAGCTTTTCTGCCGCGGTTGTAATCCGACCGCGGCGGAAAAGCAGCGGACAGAAACCAAGACCCACCAGCCATCGTAATGCGGCGGTGGGTCTTTGTTGACTCCGCAGAGGATTTTCCGCCTCCTCCGGGCCGGAGGTGGCTTCCGCCGGCCCGGAGGAGGCGGAAAATCCTCCATCCTAATCGGCCTCATAGTATGTCATGTGATCAAGCTTCTGGTTGAAGCGAAACCCGTCATGGCGGACGCGCTGGGCAAAATAAAACTGCTTTGATTTTGCACCAGCAGTTCTGGGTCTACTCTTCGTCATTATGTTACCTGCTTAAGGGTTTTGTGTTCGGCGGTGACGACTTTGTGTATATATATATATGAAGGAAGGCAGATAGACCGGCATATGGACAAAGTATACTATGCAAACGCAAGGCGCCACAAAAAAACTGAGATAATGTGCGATTCATGGCACAGTGATAATGGTTAACCCATAAGCCCACTGGGGCTGGATAACGAACGGAATCTTAGTAGGCGTTTTGCGCATGGCAAACACTAAGCGCCTTTACAGCCCACTGGGGCTGAATTCTGACTAAGTTGGTAGTGGTACGCCAGGTTATTGCACGAGGCAGAAGGATGCCCGCTGGTTTTGAGGTTGCAAATTCGAATCACAGTTTTGTTGACATAAAATCCAACTTACTGTTACAAATTTTGTTGAATGTTCTGCGGCAACATGAGCATTGTCAGATGAATTATATTATGATTTTTTTGTTATTCGATATGTTTTAGCCTGCTGCCTTAGACTGTGAGTCTGTTTTCATAGCTCCAGACATTTTCTGATGCGGGTAGTCTGCTTTCTATATCCACGAAATAACAAGTCACATGATGTGCATTTAAACTGCATTGTAAACAAGCACCAACACTCGTGAACAAGGGGACCCAGTTCCCGAAACGCGTCAAGTGCGTTGTGAATAAACACAATTTCTGAACCGAGCTGTGGCCTGGACATCGTTCTTGTGAGAGTGAGGAGAACGACTGTTTGTGGAATACGGGGGAGTGGCGATCCCGTCCCAGCCCGCCGCTGTTAGCGGCCATCCCAGCTTCTTCGCCAATTTCGGGTGGATATATATTTATGTATACATAATAAATTAAAAACTGTGACAAATGAACTGGAAACACTTTTTTAAACTACCCATTTAATTACCCATAAAAAACTAAACAATATAAAAAATATGCTTTTACTAAAAATATATTAAATATTACATACATTTCTTAATAAAAAATAATATAATGTTAAATACAAAGAAGCATCATGATAATATGTATTTAAACAATACAAACAAAACAATAAAATTGTAGGAATAATACATATACTATTCCCACTTTATTATACGATCAGCAGTGAAAGCTTTGGACTTAGGAGGGTTAAAATTCACTATTCCCACTCCAGTTGTGCAACAGTTGGGATAGAGTTGTATGCAGGAGGGGTAAAATTACTATTCCCACTGCAGTTGGTGCAACAGTAGGGAAAGTGTTGGATTGCGGCGGGGCAAAATGTACTATTCCCACTCTAGTCGGTGTAACAGTAGGGAAAGGGTTGGACTCAGGGGTGGAGGGGGCACAATTTACTATTCCCACTCCCAGCTGTGCAACAGTAGGGAAAACGTGAGACTCAGGAGGGGTAAAAATTACTCTTTCCACTTCAGTCAGCGCAAGAGTAGAACAAGCATTGGACTCGAGAGGGGTCATATTCATTATTCTCACTCCAATCAGTGCAACAGTAGGGAAAGTGTTGGATTGCAGAAAGGTAAAATGCACTATTCCCACTCCATTCTGTGCAACTTTTGGGAAAGAGTTGCACTCAGGAGTGGTACAAATTACAATTCCCACTCCAATTGGTGCAACAGTGGTCAAAGTGTTGGATTGCGGAGGGGCAAACTTTACTATTCCCACTCCAGTCGGTGCAACGGTAGGGAAAGGGTTGTACTCAAGCATTAGTAATTGTTCTCATGTACTGTCACTTTAAAAAGCCCTTCAGAACCACACGTAGTATGTCATGTGATCAAGCTTCTGGTTGAAGCGAAACGCTTCATGGCGGACGCACTGGGCACAATAAAACTTCTTTGATTTTGCACCAGCAATTCTGGGTCCACTCTTTGCCACTGTGTTACCTGCTTAAGGGTTTTGTGTTCAGCGGTGACGACTTTGTGCATATTTAAGTACCAATACGCGTCAACGGTACGAGTAGGACCCCTCCCCCTTCTGGACGACATGGCAGGAAGCAGCTGGATCGGATTCCTGAGAACCAGAGTTACGTTACTCCAGTGTGGAGCAAGCCGCAAGAAGCCCCCGTAAGCCGCTGATTGACTGCCTGTGGACTGTGAGTCGGAGCATCCTGCGTCGGCTGATCGTAGGGGGTGTTCTGGCTTTTCGTCCCAGGTAGGATCCTTGCAAAACTTAGCAGTGGGGAGTGTGCGCGGCACAGGGAAACATTGAGCTTAGTCCCAGTAGCTGTTCGTTTACGTGCAATTTGACATTTGCCACAATATTACAGCGCCTTTAAGATGTCCGCAGACGTACTGCGCAGCCGAGCGGAGGCAGCAGATACTCTATTTACCGACACCCGGTGGGGAGGTCGACGACTGCACCACTGGCCAGCCTTAATACCGGTAATCCCACCACGAGAGACTTGATCAGAGGGCTGAAGCGACTCATGCGCTCAGAACAGTCTAAGTGGTGGGAGCACCGGTCCTTGCCTCGCTATTTGCAAGTTGGACGGGTCCTCAGGGGATTACGTATCACCTTAGCCCCTAGTTACGACAACCCAGATCCGGCAATGCTGGCAGAGTGGGCGGAGTCCAACTTGGAGTCTTCGAGCAAGTTGATGAATATTTTAGTCAGATATGCTGAAAGTGATTGGGCTAAGTTGCAGGTGGAAATTGATGCCTTAGAACTTGAAATTGCAAAACTAGAGGTGACTGACCAAATAAAGAGAATGAGGGATGAAATGATGGTCAGATTGAATAAAGATGAAGAAGTCATCAAGAAAAGAAAGGCTTATAAATTTGAAAGAGACCGAGCAGATTATCAAAAAGGACAGGTGTTCACATTTGCCCGTTGTTATGAGGCAGTTAAGGCACGAGTAAGAGCAAATAAACCTTCTCTGCGACAAACGAGTGAAAATACTGCCACTTCAAGATCTGCATCGGATTTGAGTTCAGCAGCCGAGAGCGATCCCGAAGGTGATACAACAAGGGATCCAAATTTGGGGTTTATCAAGCTTTCGCTGGCACAGGAAGTCAATTGCCTATACCAGAACCGTCAAGAAACTCTGAGGCCAAGAATACCTGCTGGTACAAAAGGAAAAGAGCAAATTTCAAACGGAGCCAGCGTCGCAAATGCAATACCCGCAAAAATAACTGGAGACAAGCAGTCAAAGCGGGGACGCTGGAACCGATTTCAGAAGTGGGATGTGGAACAAGCGAAACCTCAAACTCAGTAATTAACCTTACGGATCTAAAATTAACTGCGGGAGAAAAATCGGTCCTAGGCTTAGGACTGTCTTATTGTCCACCTTGCATTTTGAACTATGCAGATACAATAATGGACAATTACAGATTCACCCGCAAATTGAAGCTTAGTAAATTCCATCGACTGCAACCAAAAAAGATAACTCAGCCAGATACCGTCTGCAGTCCCTCATTGTTATCTGTTGAAGACCGTGAGTCCTTTGAGGAAATTTGGGCATTGCAAAATGAACAAGGGGAGTCTATGAACACAGCTGAGTCAACCACAGCTGATGTTTCAGGCCATTGCAGTACTTCGTTCAAACGGAAATCTGTTTTTCAACCAATAATGGCCCATGACAACTTGGATGTATACCAAGATATTGTGGTGCAGGACTTGAAAAAACTGTATACCGCCACGAATAAGAAACATTTTGGTATCAGCAAACAAAACTGGTGCTACAAACAACTACAAAAAAAAACAGTTGATGGACAGAATGCAGAACAATGTCATACATTCACCCCAGTACAGAGATCTGGGCCTAAATCCATCGTTTTTTTGCACTCCACACCACCCCAGTTCAGACATGGCCATATGCAAATCAGCCTTGACCCTGTGCCTCATGGGAACAGTCCAGCCCGAACTACCAAGCCATGTCTTTCCTGGACCGGAATCAAGCATCCTAGGACTGGTTTCTGGCTATCAGCTGTCTTCAGCCAGGATAGCTTGACTTCAGTGGTGTGGAGAGCATGGGACTCACGTCTGAGCATACCCATCCCACTCGGGTGACAAATGCAAAAACAACAGTTGATGGACAGAATGCAGAACAATGTCATACATTCACCCCAGTACAGAGATATGGGCCTAAATCCATAGTTTTGTTTGCACTCCACACCACCCCAGTTCAGACATGGCCATATGCAAAGCAGCCTAGACCCTGTGCCTCATGGGAACAGTCCAGCCTGAACTGCCAAGCCATGTCTTTCCTGGACCGGAATCAAGCATCCTAGGACCGGTTTCTGGCTATCAGCCGTCTTCAGCCAGGATAGCTTGACTCCAGTGGTGTGGAGAGCATGGGACTCACGTCTGAGCATACCCATCCCACTCGAGGTGACAAATGCAAAAACAACAGTTGATGGACAGAATGCTGAACAATGTCATACATTCACCCCAGTACAGAGATCTGGGCCTAAATCCATCGTTTTTTGCACTCCACACCACCTAGTTCAGACATGGCCATATGCAAATCAGCCTTGACCCTGTGCCTCATGGGAACAGTCCAGCCCGAACTGCCAAGCCATGTCTTTCCTGGACCGGAATCAAGCATCCTAGGAGCGGTTTCTGGCTATCAGCCGTCTTCAGCCAGGATAGCTTGACTCCAGTGGTGTGAAGAGCATGGGACTCACGTCTGAGCATACCCATCCCACTCGGGGTGACAAATGCAAAAACAACAGTTAATGGACAGAATGCAGAACAATGTCATACATTCACCCCAGTACAGAGATCTGGTCCTAAATCCATCGTTTTTTTGCACTCCACACCACCCCAGTTCAGACATGGCCATATGCAAATCAGCCTTGACCCTGTGCCTCATGGGAACAGTCCAACCCGAACTGCCAAGCCATGTCTTTCCTGGATCGGAATCTAGCAACCTAGGACTGGTTTCTGGCTATCAGCCGTCTTCAGCCAGGATAGCTTGACTCCAGTGGTGTGGAGAGCATGGGACTCATGTTCGAGCATACCCATTCCCCTCGGGGTGACAAATGTAAAAACAACAGTTGATGGACAGAATGCAGAACAATTTCATACATTCAAACAACTAGTCAGCAAATTGGAATCTGACCAGAATATAATAGTCAGACACGCTGACAAGGGCGGCAACATTGTCCTGTGGCCCCGCCAAATGTTCTTAGATGAGGCAGAAGTGCATTTGGGGGATATATCCTGTTATAGAAGAAGTATCCAAATCTACTTGGGCGGATCAATATTTGAAACTCCAGGCTTGGAGAAGTGGAGGCCTGTTATCAGAGGATGAATTTCGTTTTTAAAAAAAGGAACATCCAGTTATTCCTACTTTTTATTTGATCCCGAAAGTACATAAAGACATACATAGACCCCCTGGAAGACCGATTATTTAGGCAATTAATAGTTCTACAGAAACTATGTCCAAATATATTGATTATTTTTTACATGACTGGGTCAAGTCATTGAATTCTTATGTCAAAGACACCTCTGATTTTTTAAGGAAAGTGGAGCAGGTCACTTGGGGACCCGATTTGCTTTTAATGATTTTGGATGTCTCCACCTTATACTCATCAATAAGACACTGTGATGGATTGAAGGCTGTTGAACTTTTTTTAAATAGGCGTCCAATAAATTTTGCTACACATAACAAAATGTTGTTGAATATGATACAAATGTGTTTGGAGCACAATTTCTTCATTTTCAACAATGCCATCTATCAGCAGATCAGAGGAGTTGCAATGGGGGCCTGCTTCTCCCCCAGCTATGCGTGCTTGCACATGGGCTGTGGGAGGAGCAGGTCCTGAATGGCGTACACCATGCTATTGCCCAACAACATATTCTCTTGTATCTGAGGTATATTGACGACCTATTTTTTGTTTGGAAAGGTTCTGCATCCAGTGCCATAGCATTTGTTGATGAGCTCAATACCAACAGTTTAAATCTTAACTTCACATCTAACATTAATGCCAAATCACTCTGTTTTTTAGATGTGGAGGTATATGTGGAGAACAATGCCCTAGCCACTAAACTGTATAGAAAACCCACCGCCGGTAATACGATTCTACACGCGGCTAGTCATCACCCACAACATCTGATCTGCAGTATCCCTTATGGGGAAATGCTGTGGCTCAGAAGAATTTGTAGTTCTGATTCCGAATGTGTTGTGGCGCAAGAGGCCAGTCGGAGGCGTTTCTTGGTGAGAGGGTACTCCCATCAAGTGCTCACTAATGCTATTAGACGAACACAGAATATGACAAGGCATGAGGCTTTAATTCCAAGAATTATGCAAAATGCAGTGAGTGATAAAGAGCCTGGTATGCCATACCGCATTATCCTCCCTTACAATCGACAACATGCAGAATTGAGAAAGATCTTCTGTAAAAACTGGAATTTAGTAAAAAGTGATCCTTCATTGGTCACGAGGTAGCGAATAAACCTTTACTTACTTTCAGGAGATCTCTATCTATGGCCAAGGCATTAGTCAGTAACACCTTGGAACCAAAAATCTCTAATACATGGTTGTCATTAAGTACAGGTTCTAAAAAGTGTCCCTAGGGTAAGGTTTGCAGCTTTGGCATTAATAAAACCCACTACACTAGCCCTTTCAAATCGGACCCGATAGCCATTTCCAAAAGACTGTCCTGTAAAACGGATTATGCAGTCTATGTGCTGGAGTGTCCGTGTGGGCTGCGGTATGTTGGTAGTCCCAGGTTACCCGCCCACAAACGGATACTCCAGCACATAAGGGCTATTACAGGAAATGATCAGGCATACCCGGTGGCCAGGCATTTCGAACTGAAACATGCAGGCAATCCTTGTCACCTCCAATATTGTGTCATAGATACAGTGTTACCATCCAAAAGAGGAGAGGATCGTGAGGCTAAATTGTGTCTCCTCGAGACGAGATATATATTGGAGTTGGACAGTAAAAATCCTAAGGGATTGAATGATAGAGAAGATCTACATACCTGTATTTAAGAATATATAATCTGGTTATTTAAAGATTGTCTGTTTTCCCCCGGGGGGGGGGGGGGGCGGGGGTCCGGTTTTAATCTAATTTCTGCTAGAGGAGAATTTAAATGAGATTAAGTGCTGTGTCTCCTTTTTTTATCTGATGTTTTGTAGGCTTTTTATTCATATTCCAACTGTGAGTAGTAATGAAGTCACTGTCTCCGTAAGGTTATATCTTTTAATTAATGTATGTGCACATAGTTTGTTATGAATTAATAGGATTTACTGTATATTTGCACTTTAGCGATTCTTTGCACGCTTGAGCACTTTGGGCACTTTAATATTATTATGAAGGTTTATGCTGATAAAGTGAGTATGAATTTTTGAATTGTGATACGTGACCATTGCTCACTATGAGCTTTATAAGAACCGATAGGCAACAAATTAAGTTTGTCTGGTAATATGACATAGTATATTCCATCAGATGCTGTGCAAAAGAAAATGACTAAAACCGTTGTGTGCTATGTCGATGGGTATTTTACAATGGTATTTTATAAAAAAAAATCAGTAACCAATCGAAGGGGTGAGAAGGCTGGGGTTTACGAAATGATTCTCCGCCCTTACCATTTTTAATGTGATGGTACACATATTCTGTTTTATGAGCCCCATAGCACATTCTTTTAACATGGTGTTTTAGATTATTTAACAATATTTTATTGTAGGTATGAATTTTCGCGTATTTTGCACAGTATTTTATCTATGTCTATGCTATACTTTGAGTCACCTGGCACATTAGTAATTGTTCTTATGTACTGTCACTTTAAAAAGCCCTTCAGAACCACACGTAGTATGTCATGTGATCAAGCATCTGGTTGAAGCGAAACGCGTCATGGCGGACGCGCTGGGCACAATAAAACTGCTTTGATTTTGCACCAGCAATTCTGGGTCAACTCTTCGTCATTGTGTTACCTGCTTAAGGGTTTTGTGTTCGGCGGTGACGACTTTGTGCATATATATATATGTATACATAATATATTAAAAACTGTGACAAATGAACTGGAAACACTTTTTTAAACTACCCATTTAATTACCCATAAAAAACTAAACAATATAAAAAATATGCTTTTACTAAAAATATATTAAATATTACATACATTTCTTAATAAAAAATAATATAATGTTAAATACAAAGAAGCATCATAATAATATGTATTTAAACAATACAAACAAAACGATAAAATTGTAGGAATAATACATATACTATTCCCATTTTATTATGCGATCAGCAGTGAAAGCTTTAGACTTAGGAGGGTTAAAATTCACTATTCCCACTCCAGTTGTGCAACAGTTGGGATAGAGTTGTATGCAGGAGGGGTGAAATTACTATTCCCACTGCAGTTGGTGCAACAGTAGGGAAAGTGTTGGATTGCGGCGGGGCAAAATTTACTATTCCCACTCTAGTCGGTGCAACAGTAGGGAAAGGGTTGGACTCAGGGGTGGAGGGGGCACAATTTACTATTCCCACTCCCAGCTGTGCAACAGTAGGGAAAACGTGAGAGTCAGGAGGGGTAAAAATTACTCTTCCCACTTCAGTCAGCGCAAGAGTAGGACATGCATTGGACTCGAGAGGGGTCAAATTCATTATTCTCACTCCAATCAGTGCAACAGTAGGGAAAGTGTTGGATTGCAGAAAGGTAAAATGCACTATTCCCACTCCATTCTGTGCAACTTTTGGGAAAGTGTTGCACTCAGGAGTGGTACAAATTACAATTCCCACTCCAATTGGTGCAACAGTGGTGAAAGTGTTGGATTGCGGAGGGGCAAACTTTACTATTCCCACTCCAGTCGGTGCAACGGTAGGGAAAGGGTTGGACTCAGAAGGGGTAACAATTTACTAATCCCACTCCAGTCAATGCAACAGTAGGAAAAGCATTGGGCTCAGGAGGGGTAAAATCTACTATTCCCACTAAATCAATGTAACAGTGTCTGAAAGTGTTGGATTTGAGAGATGTAAAATGTACTATTCCCACTCCAGTTTGTGCAACAGTAAAGAGAGAGTAGTACACTTCAACGAAATATATTTGAACAACTATATTAAATATCAAGAAATATAAATATTTAAATATAAATAAATCAAATATATATATTTTTAGAAAATTCATATGTATTACAATGTTTTTAAATTAAAACAAATATTATAATTAAAATACTACACTAAATTCTTACAATCATAGCTATCAACAAATATAATGTTATTTACAATTAAAAAGCATAACTCAATTAACACATAACATACTAAATAACACAATTTTTAATGAATGAATATTTTTACATTTATTATTACTTAACTAACTTCCTACCCTATACCTCTACAAACTAAACAACATCCACCGAAAATATATCTGAAAAATTATAGTAATGACATATTTTACATAATAATCATTTAAACAATGAATAGTAATTAAGTAACAATAAAATAATTATATTTAATTAACTTGCCACCCTTTATTCCTACAAACCCAACAATCTACACCTAATATATAAATGTAAAAAATCTTAATTACATAATTAACTTAATTACTATCAATAACATAATTACTAATTACCATTAATTATTACTTATTATAATTGATTTCCTTCACACCCATTACCCCATTTTATTAATTGCACAATTTACATAATTAATGATTCATTAAATTATTAAAAAGTAATTATTAATTCATTATAATTAAATTACGTCCCACCCTATACGCATAAAAATCCCACAATCTGCACCTAAATCTTAACTTAATTTAAAAAAAGAATTGCACTGTTAGCATAATTAATTATTATTAATTGCATTGCATTGCATTGATTTGAATTGATCCTCAAGTACTGGTAGATCATTTGGCCCAAACTCAGTCGGACCTGGAGTTAAATGCAGAATCTTCAGCTATAAAGTGTACTTCATGGCTGGATTCCAACTGCCTTACCCTTGCCCCTATCGTGACCACTAATAAAAATAGGAAACGCCTTCAGCCCCTTGGTTTTCTGAAGCCTTAAGATTGGATAAACAGGCCTGCAGAAGACAAGAAAGAGCACGGAGACAACACTATGAAGCTCCAGAAAAAGTCAAATATAAAGCTCTGCTCCTAGACTTTAAAAAAAAGTTATCTGTGAAAGAGCCAACACTATACTTCTCTGATTGAAAAAGCAGGTCACTCAAGCAAGGAACTTTTTCAAACAGTTAAACATTTGACGTCAAGTATAAACGAGGACTCTGCCAATCACAGCCAAGAATTCTGTGATACTCTTGCTCATACTTTTAGATCCAAGGTGGACCACATTTTTAATCAATTTGCCTCCTCTAAATTATGTGAGAAGATAGGGCAGCAAGACACAGACAAAAATGTCCTTCTCAACTTTACCCCTACCTCAGAAACTCAAATAGTCACATCTATTTCCATGGCCAAATCAGGATCACCGGAAGACCCCTGCCCCCCAAGAATTTTAAAAAGTATTGGTCATTTTATAGGACCCTACTTGTCCAAATTGTTTAAACAAATGGTGGCACAAGGGTCCTTCCCTTCTGTTTGGAAACAGACCTGTATTCTCCCTTTACTGAAAAAAACAAACCTCAATGTAATTGATCCTACCAATTATCGACCTATTGTTAAAATTCCTTTTCCTGCAATGATAATAGAGAAAATTATAAATAAAGAACTCTCTTCTTTTATCACTAATACCGAGGTCCTGGACCATAGTCAGTTTTTTTTTTTTTTTTTTTTTGAAATAATTTTTATTGTAGACATACCTGTACAGGTCATTACACATAGAATTATCATCATAAATGTAGCAGACTTTCAACTTGCTTCGTCAATCTGTACACAGCCTACCTGCCCACAACCCTGGGGTCGGGCGGCAATGATGTCTCTGCTCGTCCACACCTGACGTTCCATATGAAGGAGGAATCAGTGTCCGGAGTACTGTGTATGCCTACTTTTATAGTCCTACCTAACTACGCGCTAATCCCCAACTCCCCTTCCCTGCGCAAAGCCCCGAACTCCCCCCCCAACCCACCCCACCCACCACCACCTGCCTGAGGTTCCATTGCGACCATTCCTGGATTGCTAGTGTCATCCCCCCTGCATACCTGCTGCGCCTAGGGCCTCAGTCCACCTCCTCCGTCCCATCCGCCCCGGGGGCCTCCCCCTCATCATCAGCCTCGCTGTCCCTAAGTGCCTGCACCATTACTTCCCACGAGGTAGCAGTGTCAGCTGCTGTTGGGCTAGGGGTCCTACGCGCAAGCTGGTACCTATGTGTGCTGTCTGCCGCGGCCCATTTCAGAAATTCCTGCCGCCACCTCCGCGGAGTTGGCCCCACTCTCGCCTTCCAGTTCTTCGTGATCTCCCTCTTGGCCACCATCAGTCCCATGTCTATAAACTTACTGGTGAGTTTATTCTTGGGGGTGTGGGGGAACCAGTGCAAGAGACATTCCGCTGGACCGTATTCTATGGATCTGTCAGTCACCTCATTCAACACCTCTCCTATGTCCTGCCAATATTCCCGCAGGGCCGGGCATGCCCACAGCATGTGCACCAGTTCGGCCCCCTCTTCCGGGCACCTAGGGCAGGCCGCTGTCTCATCTCCAAAATACCGCCTGATTCTGCCCGGGGTCATGTACGCCCTGTGCAGCACATAGTAGTGGATTAGCTGGAACCTAGCGTTCCTAGTGCTGTTGCGAGCCCTGCGGACAAGTTGCTCCCACGTTGTGTCAGGTATTTCCCTTCCTAGGTCCGCTTCCCATTTGGCTTTGAGGGATGCGAGTGGAGGGGTATTCTCTCTGAGCATCCGATTATAGAGGCACGTCACCGCCTTGATCGTGCCTGCCGCCATCATGGTGTATTGGCACGCCGCTGCCGTCCCAGGTTCCTCCAATCCCGTGCCCCAGTGGGCCTGCATCGCCCTGGTTACGGCTGCGTGCAGCAGAAATCCCCCTCTCGGGATGCCAAAGCGATCTGTCAGCTCCTGGAATGGGAGCAGTGCGCCATTTTCAAACAGGTCCCCAACCACCTGTATTCCCGCTTCCTCCCATTCCTGTAGGTGCGACCAGTCGCCGCCATGTGGTAGGGCCGTAAGCATGCCCAGGGGGATCTCGGGCGCATATGGGCGCTGGATACCCGCTCTCTTTTGGGCCCGGTTCCAGCATTGTCGGTACGTGCGCTGCTCCAGTGACAAACCCCGACTGTCCAGCCGCTGTTGGAGGGTTACATATGCTAGGACATGTCTGGGCGTCCCCCGTAAGCTTTCATCCTCTGGGCCCCGGAACACCCGCGCTACTTCCTGCGTGAAGACTTGCAGTTGGGCTGCTAGGTAATATAGCTCAAAGTCCGGTACCGCAAGCCCCCCCTCATCCTTCGGACGAGAAAGCGTGGCCAGCGCTACTCTGCACCGACCCGTTCCCCAGATGAACGCCGTAATCTGAGACTTAAGTTGTCTAAAGAAAGAGCCGGGTAGCCAGATTGGGAGCGTCCGGAAATAATACAGTAATCTCGGCAGGGCGACCATCTTAAGTAGTGATATCCGGCCCGCTACCGACAGTGGTAACGTGGTCCAAAAGGCCATACAGCCCTTCAGTCCACGTATGCAGCGCCCCAGGTTGCCCTCAAGCAAGTCTCCTGGTTTGTGGTAAACGTGGACCCCCAGATATTTTATACAGGTAGGGCTCCAGACCGCCTCGGATCGGTGCTGTGGCTGGGCAGTGCCCTCCAGGAGCGGGAACAAGCTCGTTTTGGGCCAGTTAACCCTTAGGCCCGACATCTCTCCGAAGCTCTCCAGCAGGGCTTCCGCTCTCTGCAGGTCCTCCACACCGTCGCTGAGGAACAGCAGTAGGTCATCGGCATATAGCGAGATGAAATGGTGTCCGTCTCGGGCCCGCACTCCGCGAGTATGCTGCCCTGTCCGGGCCGCAGCCGCCAGCGGCTCAATAGCCAGCGCAAATAACAGCGGCGAGAGGGAGCAGCCCTGACGTGTGCCCCGCTCCACTGGGTAGCGGAGGGATACAGTCGAACCCACCTTCACTCTTGCCATCGCCTCCGCATAAAGGACCTTCGTCCAGTGAATGTAACCGGCACCCAGCCCGAGGCGCTCCATAACAGCATACAGGTAGTCCCACTCGAGGCTGTCGAAGGCCTTTTCGATGTCGACTGAGAGGACCAGCTTCGTCCCTGCCCCGCCGTCGAGCCCATCCATGATACGGACAAGCCGTCTGATATTCAGTGAGGTATTGCGCTGTGGTATAAATCCGTTCTGGTCACCGTGTACAAGCCCCGTCATATGAGGCAGGAGCCTCGCCGCTAGTATGGAGCTCAGGATTTTATAATCCGCTGTGATCATGGAGAGTGGTCGGTAGGACGCAGGGTCAGCGCCCTCCCTGCCGGGTTTCAATAGTGGGACCACTAACGCCTCCCGCATCGACTGCGGCAGCCGGCCCGTCGCCTTGGCCTCTCCATAGACAGTCAGGAGCCGTGGTGCCAGCGCGTCCAGGTACTTGCTATAGAACTCTATAGGGAGTCCATCAATTCCCGGCGATTTGTTCCTCGCCATGCGCCGCACCGCCGCCCGTATCTCCCCCACGTCTATATCAGACCCTAAATCTTTCGCCTGGTCCGCCTCCAGCCGGTGCAGGGGCAGGTCAGCCAGGAAGGGGTCCACCAGCCCCGTCCTGTCTCCCGGGGTACTCCGGTATAGACCCTCGTAATATTGCTGAAAGCCGTTGACTATGCCCAGCTGTGTGTGTTGCACCACGCCCGCTGAGTCCCTCAGTTGGAGTATGGGAGCGCACCGTCTTGTGGGGTTCGAGAGCCATGCCAGGAGCGTGCCCGCCTTATCGCCTTCAACATGGGAGCGCAGTACATATCGCTTGTAGTCGAAGGCTCGAAGTCTCTCCACTTCAACGGCCACCGCCTCCTTGGCCGCACATAGAGCCTCCTGGAGGTCCGGGTGTCCGGGCCGCCTCTTCTCTACCTCTCTAAGCGTAGTGTCCGCCTTAGTCAAGTCGCCCAGCAGTACTTTCCGCACACCTACATAATCCTTAATACAAATACCCCTCACCACTACCTTCAAGGCGTCCCATTCCGTCGCTCTAGAGGTCGCCGTCCCTGCATTCTCTGCGAAATATAGGTCCACTCCCTCCGCCAGGGCCTCCCCGAAGAGGGGGTCCTCTAGGGTCTCCGGCCTCAGTTTCCAGAGCGGAATCCTGGGCTTCTCCGCTATCCATGCTAGCCGGATTAGGAGCGGGTTATGGTCCGAAATTGTTCTCGAGAGATACTCCGAACCGGTGACGCTCGGCAGCACCCCCCGGGAGCAGAGCATCGTGTCCAGACGGACATGCAAGTCATGGAGCCCGGAGAAAAACGAATAATCCCGGTCAGTCGGGTGTTGCCCTCTCCAAATATCTATTAGCTCCCAGCTCTCCTGCCATTCCCTCCTCCCTCTAGATAGCCTATGAACTGGGGAGTCACGTAGGGGGGGGTGGGACCTATCCAGCAAGGGGTCGGCAATGGAATTAAAGTCGCCTCCCAGCAGGACCGGGCCCGCCAAGGAGTGGGCCAGCGTCCCTGACAGTGTCGCTAGGAAAGCCAGTTGGTCCGTGTTCGGGGCGTATATACTAGCCAGCACAATATCCTTACCTTCTAGCTTCCCCTCCACCACCACGTACCTCCCGTCCTGGTCCACCCATTGGCGCGTTAGTTGGAAAGGGGTGCCCGCTCTAACCCATATAAGCACTCCCCGCGCATAGGCCGAGTAGCTGGTGTGGAAAACCTGTCCCCGCCATCTCCTCTGTAACGCCACCCCCTCTTGTCGTGCGAGATGCGTCTCCTGCAGCATTGCAATGTGTACTCCCCTCCGCACTAAATAGGCATGCACTTTATGTCTACGCTGCATGGTGTGTAGGCCCCGGACATTCCAGGTAATACAGTTCAATCCATTCACATTAGCCATTGTCCCGGTGGTCTAGTCGTAGCCCTCTCCCCAGATCCTGCCCTTCGGCGGTGGTGGTGCCCCCCCTGAACAAAACAAAACATTGCATCTGCCCTCCCCATGGTGCCCCCAGGGTCAACAACCTCAAGAAAGGAAACAGTCCCCAACTGTGGTACCCCTCCCCCCCCTCCCCCAGAACAGGCCCCAATATTGATATATCAGTCCCCATCCAAACTCCCAAACCTGATGACCCAGGTCTCAACTACACAGCCGTAGCCGTGGGTGCCTTAAGGGCTTACGGAGCGCGGCCTCGTCCAGAGGGGGGCTGCGCCGCCTCGCTCCCCGTCTCCTCCCCCGTTCCACATGGTCGCCCTGCCCCGAGCCCTGCGGTGTGCCCCGGCCCCCACTGTGTGCTCAGGCAATGGTTCCCCTCCCAGTCATTTCAAACATTACCCATGCTGCATCAACGGAAGTTCATATGTTCAGGATCTCATCCGCCGTTTGCGGTGTCACCCGCGGCCCCTCTGCGCGGTGAATCCCCGGAAGGTCCGACTCCGATCCAGAGGCCGATACGTGAGTGTCCGAGTCCATGGCCCCCCTGGATTCAGGGCCCTCCGCTCGACCAATCTTCTCGACTTCCAGTAGCGCGGCCTGCCGTTCCACCTCAGTCTGGGAGGCCGTGGGTCCCAGCTTCCCCCGCCCTCGTTTCCATAGTCTCCTCGATTTCCGCAGCCGCTTGGGCGAGCGCTCTCGTTCCTTTTCCCGCTCTTCTCGTGCCTTGGCGCCATCAGTCCCGGCCTTGTACGTCTCCCACCACTCCCAGGCTTCCGCTGACGTCGCGAAGAAGATCGCCTTGTCGTTCACTACTATCCTGAGCCTAGCTGGGAAAAGCAAGGAGTAGGCAATCCCTTCAGCCCGCAGCTCCTTCTTGATTGTGAGGAAGGAGGCCCGTTGCTTCTGCGTTTCAAAGGTGAAATCTGGGAAAAGCGTGACTGCGCTGTTCGCTATCTGGAAAGGGCCATCCTCTCGAGCTTTCCGTAGGAGCAGATCTCTGTCCTTGTGGTGCAGCAACTTGGCTATAATCGGTCTAGGTGGGAGCCCTGGCTTGGGCGGTCCCGAGGGGACCCTGTGCGCTCGCTCCAGAGTGAAGAACGGCGAGAGCCCCTCCGGCGCCACCACTGTCTTCAGCCATCCCTCCATGTAGGCAACCAAGTTCCCCGACCCCTCCGTCTCTGGCACGCCTACGATCCGCACATTGCTGCGCCGGCTTCGATTTTCCGCGTCCTCGGCTCGCCGTTCCAGGGTGCGTATGCGGTCCAGGGCGTCCGTTAGTTTATTTTCCATCGCCTTATGAGCCGGTGCCAGGTCACTCAGCGCCACTTCGGTATCCTTGACCCTGTCTCTCAGTTTGTCGTGGTCCGCTCGAAGCAGGCCCAGCCCCGACGCCACCTGCGCAATGTCATTATGAAGCGCGTCCCTGGTGGCCGAAATGGCGCCCAAGATCCGATCCTGCAGTCTCTGCAGGTCCGTCTGCTCAGCGGGGCCCCCTTCTGCCATACTCGACGACGCCGCCTCCTCCGCCTTGGTTCTCGGTTTCCCCATAGCCGCCGGCCTCCTCGCTCCCGCCTGCCACGTCCGCCTGTTATCCGTGCGGTCAGCTCCTGCGCGCTGTGGGGTCTTGCTGCTCAGTCACTTCCCCAGTGGGTGCGTCCACCGTGGTGTCCGATCCCCGGGTGCTGTGGGGGATCGCTCTCACTACCCTGGAGCGGCGCGTTAGGCTGGTCGCGCCCTCGGTCGCCTGGCGTTGTTAGAGATCCCTCAGTGGCCCATGGGCTCCTCCGTTATGTCCCCACTCGCTCGCTCACCGGGCTCCCGCTGCGGGGGGAAGGGGGGGGGGGGGGGGCGCCAAGGTGGGCAGCGCCGTGCCCCGTCTCCCCGGGATCCCCTCTCCAGGCGGCACTCCGCTCACCTGATGGGTTGGCTGGCAATCAGGGCCGGGCCGATGCTCCAGGTCCCGCTCTCCCCGCCAAGGAGTCTGTCTGGAAGTCGCGCCTGCAGCGGCGCGTCCGGGTGGCTCTCCTCGTCCCCACACGTCCTCGCTGCACTCCGCGGCCGCGGACCTAGGATCGCCTCCCGCTGTGCGGGGGATCGGCGCTGCCGGCTATCGCGTCTCTTCAGTGCCCGCCGGCGTTGCGACCTGCTGTGCAGCCCTCGGTGCTCCGGGGCGCCGTCGCGGCAGCCATCTTGTGTGGCGCAGTTCGCCTCTCCGCATCAGCGATCGGCGGTCTGCCTCGGCGCTGCGGGTCCGCCGGCCGCCCAAGCCTCGCCCAGCTGGCCTCCGATGATCACTCTGCCGGCGCCGGGGCACCCACGGGCTCTCCGGCCCCTGTGTCAGGATTTTCGCGGGGAAGAGGCACGGAGCTTCGAGCTCACGCCGCCATCTCCCTCGGCGCTCAAGCCACGCCCCCTGGACCATAGTCAGTTTGGTTTTAGAACCAATAACAGAATTTGACACAGTAGACCACAAGCTTCTGGTGCAGCGTTTAAAAACTATAGGATTTGGAGGAGCTGCTCTTTCTCTTCTGACCTCTTTTTTGTCAGATAGAACCCAATCTGTTCATCTGGGCAATTTTAAATCAGCACCGTTTACACTGCCTTGTGGTGTCCCGCAGAGCTCTTCGTTGAGCCCCATGCTTTTAATATTTATGTAGCGGAATTGGCCCCGTTAATCAGAAGCTTCGATCTGATTCCTACCTCCTATGCCAATGATACTCAATTGGTTATTTCGACAGTGGACAATGATAACAGCTATTCTACTAAGCTCCATGACTGTATGACTAAACTTAGTACATGAATGAGTGATCACTGCCTGAAATTAAACTCTACCAAGACGGAAGTGATCATGTTCGGGAAGCTCTTTCCTCCCTGGTGGCCGGATAACCTCTGCCTCCCTCCTACACCTGTGACCAAAGCCAAAAACCTGGGAGTTATTATAGATGATAAGTTGTGTCTTAAACCTCAAGTATCTAAAATGGTGTCCTCTGCATATTTTATGTTAAACATTTTAAGGAAAATATGTCCTTTTATTCTTCTAAAATCGAGAAAGACGGTGGTGACTTGCTGGTCCTACCCAAACTAGACTATTGCAATGGCCTATATATCAATATTCAATCTACTCTACTTAAAAAACTACAAACAGTACAAAATGCCGCTGCAAGACTTGTACTGGACATACCTCAATACCAGGCGGTCAGAATAGGGATTCAGGACCTTCATTGGTTGCCAGTTGCCCAAAGGGTAAAATGTAAATCCTTGTGCATAGCTCACAAAGCTCTCCATAAAGAAGGCCCCAAATTCTTATGGGATCTTTTTAAATGGTATATCCCAAACAGATCCTTGAGATCTGCAAGCACACACCTGATGCCTACGGCCAGAATAAGAAAGGTGAATTTGGGAGGTAGGAGCTTCAGCTATAACACCTCAAAGGAATAGAACTCTCTCCCGTGATACTTGAGGGAAATTCCTACGCTCCTGGAGTTTAGAAAGCAATTGAAGACATGGCTCTTCTAGCACTATTGGTCTGAAGCATAGTAAGGAGTACCAGAAGCGCCAAGACACTTACGGGTATACGCGCGCTATACAAATTGATAATAACATAACATGAATATTAATTAAAATGAATGATTAATTATGATTAATGTACGTTCCTCCTTACCCAAATAAACCCCACAACCAGCTACAGCACAAAAAATTACAACAAACGATTACATTAAATGAAATGAAAACAAAAAATGTACAAACTATATTAAAAAAATGAACAATAATTATATAATTTATAAAACATACAATTAAAATGTATACTAAAATACATAAAAATAATTTTAAAATGATATTATTAACAACACTATTTTTGAAAATGATATCAATAACTTAAATATTTTTTAAATTATTATTAACAACATAGATATTTTTAACATTGATATTGCTTACCTAAAATCAATATTCTTGCCAGTGAGATTGTTGCACACAATATTTGTGCATCACGATTTTTCCAACTCGATATTTCTGCATCTTGATATTGTTTTTTAAATATTTTGTCCAAATACCATTATTCCTTCTGGAGTGGGTTCCTTCAAAGGAACAGTTGGTTCGCAGCGCCTACCTTTCCTTCTACAGGAGATCAGTATGTGGCACAGTATATCAACACATACAAATTCAATTTCACAAGAAACCACGCATGCAATGGCTTACTGGCTATGAAGCAAGCTGTAACCATCTCCACAATGACCAGGAATGCACCATACTGCCAGACAAATTGTGGCACCTTCCCATAAACCATCGAGAATTACGAAGAAAGAGGAAAGGTAAGCAAATATAATGTCAGAGAACAAGGTCAAACCAGGCCACCAAGGCAGGGGAAAAATGGAAACGGTGCTAGGATGATAACAGCGCGTAGCTGAGCACAGTAGCCCACAACCTTCTGATGCCGGGCAGAGAGCACGTCCATGTTCCCATCTTATGTTGTCTTTGCAAGTTACATGAAGTAGTATAAGACACTGTTGAGTCCAAGTGGGAAGAATGGAGCAAAAATAGGAACAACAATAATAGCTAGGGAGAAAATATGTATTGTTACACATTCACCATCTTTTTTTGTTGAACAGAGAAAAGACTGTGAATAACATCTTTACTCAGTATCAAGTTCTTTGTGTATAAACAGGAAATGGCATCCCAGAAAATAGATCAACAACTTGGATAGGGAGCACAGTATTTTCTGACTTTCATTGGTGCCCATCTTGAAATGGGTATTATAGAAAGTTTGGTTATGTCCACAACCTTGTGGAAGAAGAACGAATAAAGATGGCACAGTAAGTGATTCTTAATACTCTCCAAAACATGAATTACAGATGATGAGGCGGGTTCAGGTGGCTCCACTGTGACCTTAGGGAAAACAGACGTCTATGGTATGCTCATAAGTATGTGCAGGCCAATCGCCACAATAAGGCAGAGAGGTTTACCTACCAAATTCAATGTGCAAGGATGTGTCAGAAAGTGCTAACCTTGAACTCTGGATCAAATGGAAGTGGTGCACTCTCGCCCCCCCCCCCCTCCCCCCACCTCCCCTGCCTCCACCATAATTATTACAGCGAGAATATGAGGGCCAGTAATAGAAATTTGAAAATGGGATAAGAAATTAAGTGACACATCTGATACACCACTTTGACTTGGCACTTCTGCTGAGCACAGGCATCTACAGGAAGAAATATCTTAGTAATCTATTGGGAAGATCCGGCCTGCAGCCATGATAGTTAAACCGGTACCTTGGCTGTATCTCTATGTAACCAACTCTGATATGAAACTTGCTACTCCTGAAAATGAAGCAAAACAAATGATGAGTATATTGACAATCATTCCTGAACTCTTCTTCTCTGTTAATATGATAGCTCAACTGTATTGTACGTGCCTTCTTTTAGAGATGAGCTGAGTTTCTACTTGACTCTTTGTGCTACGGTAAATTGAATTGGCAGGCACTAATATTATGTTTTTCCTAAAATTAGCAGTTCAAATATCACTTACTAGGAACTCTTAATACCTTATACATAATCATATATACATTTTCTGGCCCTAGTCACGAATGTAAATTTACACATGTAGATTTACTCAAATGTAAATTTACACTTACACCTCAGAGTTACATTACTACTTTGCTCTATTCACCATATCCAAGTGTAAAGTTATTCCTAGGTATAGACTTTTTTGCCTGTACACCTTCAGTTTAGGGGCGGAGCCTGCATAAATATAATTCATGATTGTAAAATTATTACTAGTAACTGTAGGACCATATTTTACGTTCTGCCTACTTGGCAGTTACCTCAGCAACCAGGCTGAAGACCTCCACAACAAGGCCATAGACATTTGCAGTGAAGGACATATGCGAATTACATACACCTGAACAAAAGCGCACATACCTCACACCCATTCCCTTCCACCAGCATAAATGTCTCAAAAGTATGAAACAGCCCTTGTAGTTACATTTGTAGTGCTATTCTGCAAACAACTTTCAGCCTGATTCATGTACGGGCCGTTTTGCGTGTCCCTAATAGCGATCAATAGCGACTCGCTATTGAGGAAACGCAAAACGGCATTCATGTACTTATCTGAGAAAAAATAGCGACTCGCATGCGGGCGCTAAAGCCGTTAGCGACCCACCAAAAACGCAGAATAATCGCTATTTCCGGCTACCTGCGAACGGGAATTGCGACTCGCAATCCCGATCGCACGAGATTGCGCTCGCAATCCCGATTGCACGGGATTGCGAGTCGCATTCTCGCGGGATCAGGAAAACGGGAAGACGCATTCCGAGCACCGTGATGACATCACAACCAGGAAGCAGCCAAATCCCACCCCCAAACACCACAGTGACGCCAACAGTCGACTGTCCACGACGGAAAGCTGCCACCAACCCGCCGTTTGCGCATCCCGACCCCGCCGAAATAGCGACCGCTATGGCAGAGGACCCGCAGGCAGGACCCAGCAACAGCGCTGGCCGAAAGCGCAAATTGAAATTTTCGGAACAGGAGCTGGAGAACCTCATAGAGGGTGTGGTGGCCAACCACGACCAGCTGTTTGGTGCAAACTCCCGGAGGGTCCCGGAGCAGGAGAAGAGGAGGATCTGGGTGGGGATTGCGGCAAGTGTGAACTCTGTGGGAGTTGCGGACAGGTCCCTTGAGGAATTAAAGAAGCGGTGGTACGACCTCCGAGGGCGTGCCAAGGAGAGGGTTGCGGAGCGCCTTGGTGAGGCATCAGGCACCGGAGGAGGTGGCCCGACTGTCCCACCCAACACCCCCCTGGAGGACCGGGTAGAGGACACGTTGGAGAGGGAGGCGTGTGTTGGCGTCACCCCTCTGGACTCCTCCCGCCCCACCCAAGACACCCAAGGTAAGTGGCATGCGACTGCGACCCTGTCCCTATGACCGCCCATGACCAAATAGGCTCACTCATTGGCCCTTAGTCATGCCGTGCATCAGGAAATGCCCTGAAGCATTGTGGGAGACGTAGTATGTCCACAATGTAGTACTACCACAATGCGGCCCGAAAGGTTCCAAAGTGCGCAAATACACAGCCACCCAGGGAATGACACCCAGCATGCATGTAACATCTGCACGTCTGTCAGTCACATGCACCTAATGAGTATCCACTTACCCTCACAGGTGCAGGAGATAGCAGCGACAGTGAGAGGCTGCTGATCGACGAGGAGGCCCAGGAGGAGGAATCCCTACCTGCCACACAGCCACCAGCCCCTGCGCCAGCGCCATCACCAGCAGCCAGGCCACCCACCTTGCCTGCAGCATCCGCCTCAGGCCCACCGGCTGCCAAGGCCAGGCCACCCACCTTGCCTGCTGCATCCGCCTCAGGCCCACCGGCTGCCAAGGCCAGGCCACCCACCACACCTGCCGCATCCGCCTCAGGCCCACCGGCTGCCAAGGCCAGGCCACCCACCTTGCCTGCAGCATCCGCCTCAGGCCCACCGGCTGCCAAGGCCAGGCCACCCACCACACCTGCCGCATCCGCCTCAGGCCCACCGGCTGCCAAGGCCAGGCCACCCACCACACCTGCCGCACCTGCAACACCAGCTGCTGCAAGACCTGCAGCTCGTCCACCACCATCTGGGCCAGCCACATCGGCTACACAGCGGCCGACCACCAGGAGGGGCAATGGCCACTTCCACGCATGCATGAGTGTGGAGCGGCGCATGCTGCGTTTACACCAGCGCCAGTCGCAGCAGCAGGGAGCCATCCAGCTCCAGCTGCAGAAGATCGGCCGCAATGTTGCGGGAGTGGGCGACAGGGTGGACCGCATGACGGCGGCCATTGACCGCATGACGACGGCAATGGAAGACAACACCGCTGCGCTGGTGAAGCACCGAAGTGTTGCTGGCAGGCGCCACCACCAGTTGCTGAGCCGGCTGACCACCAACAGCCGCTCCAATTATTCCTCGGCAAATGCCACCGCCCTGCTTGCGCGCCGCTCCTTAACCCAGCAGCACCAACTCGTCCAGTGCTGCGAAGATATCACCCGGGTGCTGGAGCACTTGACAACCGCGGTCACCGCACTGCACGCACCTGTGATTCCGGCAATTGTGGGGGGTGATGATGCTAGTGAGGGTACCTCTAGTGTCAGCAGCCACTCTGCCACGCAGGCCCCCCCACCTAGGCGCAGCGCAAGGGCTGCCCCACCTCCAGCTGCCCAGGAAGAGGAAGAGGCTCCCAGGCGCCAGCAACTTGTGCGCCGGAGACGGCAATGACATTGTGACAGGGACACAGACGCAGGCTGAACTTAAGCCTGCAATGGAGCGTCCCATGCAGTATGCATGAATACTGCTTTTTGTATATAGTTATTACGAACACCCATTTATATTTTTTGTGATTCAAACAAATACATTTATTTTGGTGCACACATTCGCCTTGTGTAATCATTACAGTTTGCATGCAATTGTGATATGTGGGGTGGGGGAAGGGGGTGGGCTAGAAATTGTTAGCTGTGATGTGGTTGCGACGTCTGTGGCCTTCAGCTGGGTTCTCCCCGCGTGCATGGTGCGCATGTGCTGGTGGCCGGTCGTCCCCCTCAGATTCACTGCCTGAGATGTCAACAGGTATCCGGCGCTTGGTTGCAATGTTATGAAGCATTGCACAGACAGCCACAATGCGGCAGCACGCTGCAGGACTGTAATACATGGCCCCACCTGTCTTGTGCAGTATACGGAACCTGCTCTTGAGCAGGCCAAATGTCCATTCAATACAGTTCCTTGTCCGGATGTGCGCAACATTGTAGCGGCGTTGCTGAGGTGTGGCAGGGTTGAGGTAAGGGGTCAGGAGGTATTCCCGTAGGGCGTAGCCACTGTCACCTGAATGAGAGGAGCAGATGTTGATTGCCTGTGCAGCGCAGTTACTTCATAGCAATGTGACATTGTCGACAAAGTGTACTTACCAAGTAGGTGTCCTTCCCCAAACTCTCCCCTGATCAGTCGTGTGTGGAGTCCGCTGTGCCTGAAGATAAAGGAGTCATGGGTACTCCCTGGGTACTGGGCCACAATGTCAGTGATGATGGTCTTGGCATTGCAGACCATCTGTATGTTGAGGGAGTGGTAGGACTTCCTGTTGCGGTACATATACTCCGTGCCAGCTGGTGGGCAGATGGCGACGTGGGTACAGTCTATGCAGCCAAGGACATGGGGAAAATGGGCAACATTATAAAATTGTAGTTTTGTGAGGTCCAAATCCTGTTGGCTGGTGGGAAATGTGATGTGCTGGTGGAGCTGGGTGAGCATGGCATCAACAAAAGTGTGGAGGCAGCGTGACATGGTGGGCTGGGAAATCCCCCCAGCAGCGGCTACTATGCCCTGGAAACTGCCGGATGCCAGGAGGTGCAGGCTGCACAATACCTGCACATGTGTGGGCACAGAATTGTTTCGCCTTGTTGGGTGCTGCATGATGGGGTCGAGTTCTTGTATCAGCCAGGTGATCATTTCCCCATTCAGCCTGTATTTGGCATAAATCTGTTCTCTGGTTTGCCCCAGCAAGGTGACCCGCTGCCGGTAAATCCGTGCCTGCCTCATGCGTCTCCTCCGTGCTGCTCGCTGTAGCCTTCGCCGCCTCACCACCATGTACATCCCAGGCATTGTGGAACGCCTATTGCTGCTGCTGAATGTCCTTATGTGTGATTGGTCAGGCCTGGACCTGTTGGTGATTGGCTAACAGTTTTTCAAAATTTGGTTAATCATGGCTTTTATGGTTACCACCTGCTTTGAGTTGTCCTTAAATTGCGCCGCGCTAATGTGCGATTTAGCGATTTTTCGCTAATGTATTTCTTTCATGAATGCCGATTGAGACAGTATTGCGTTTCGCTATTCAATTCGCAGAATCCGTGGTTGGTCGCTATTTCATTTTCGCTAATGCTCGACTTCCCGGAGTCTGCGACTTTTACAGCGTAATCGCTATTCCGCTCGCTATTATTTTTTAGCGATTTCGCTATTTCGTACATGAATGCCGATTCCATGTTTTGCACCCGCAATTGCGTTTTCGCTGCCATTGCGGGCGCTATTTCGCTTCATGAATCAGGCTGTTTGTGACCTATTCGCTCTCAGTGTAACACATAAGGCAGCCTTACAGCTGAGTTATACAGAATCTCAATGCATGGGGGAGGAGGCACTCACCTTATTGGATATTAAAAATAAGTGGCAGGATCAGAGGGGGCAGATGAAGGTGAATATCTCCAGGATTCAGCTGATGCAAGCTATTCTTGAAGGGGCTCCTGGATCCTCCTTCTATCTCACCCTCTCAAAAAAGCTGCTGTGTCCAAAATGCACCCCAACCTGCTTCATGGGCTGCCTTTTCAAGACAACGATAATGAAGTGGCAGGTAAAATTCGAAACCTCTCTCTGTTCGCTAAAAACAAAGCTACAATCACTCACCCATATCTGTCCTTCCCCCATGCTTTTATTGTTAAGCACACATCACATACAGACAGCTCATAATACTCTCTCAACTCAAACAAACTAATTACACTGACATGTTGGATAAGCTACCAATGTTACTTTCACACTATAGACTTATAATTGTATTCACATCTAACCTTGTCATTTATACGGTTTAACCATTATATAGTTGTACAATTATTTTTCACTTTTAAGGCCCTGTATTGTCGTCCCATCCATTACCTGCAACAACATCTACTTCTACTCCTAGCACTGCACTGAAACACGCACTGGCGCCACATAGCACACAGCTGGTAGAGACTGGTAAATTACATTTCTTTCATATTGGGTCCCGGTCTAATCTCTTAATTTGTAACTGACAGGGTAGCTGTATGTATATTGTCATACATCTATATTCGCAACCTGGTCAATACATAATGCAATTATTGATTATGTTAAATTGCCCTTGTACTTGGCATTGTAAGGTAAAAACTATATAATATCTGTTAGGTTTTATCATAACTTGCATTAGAGGAATCTTTGTGGGTCTCAAATTTTCTGTTTTAACCATGAAAGTGTAATTTTCATGTACGACTTAGAATGACTTACTCTTCTCTCTCTCTCTCCCCCCTCTCTTTCTCTCTCTCTCTCTCTCTCCTCTCTCTCCAGACAGCTTCTGTCATATATCAGTCCCTAGTGTTCACTTTGTGAACATCAACACCAATGAAATCAGGGGCCATCCTAGCAGCAGGAATTAGGCCTCTATCAACCCATTAGTCAGGTAAATCTGGGAGCCTCTGATCTGTACTTCTACATCTCATCATTAGTCCTTCAAATAACGTGTTTTTCATATTCTTTCTTTTTTTTATAACAAGTTAAGTGTTTTCTTTGGTGTTTATTGCTTTTCTTTCATGTATGTATCCTAAATATGTCAGCATTTGCAGTCAAGGCCATTTTTATAGTTTGCCAGTAATCATTGAAGTGCATTGTTCTTTCTATAGCAGCTGGATCAGGAAATACCTTGGCAACAGCACCTATGAGGATACCAATTCATTAGCTGACATAATAGAAGTCATCCAGAATTTAAACATCTGTGGCTCTACTTAGTGAGTTGACATTGTCAAGATATAATAATTCTAGGCAGAGATCAACCCCTTAATTTCATGTTTGCTTATGTTCACGTTACTAACTGTATTATATATATTTTTTCTGAATAATGTAAACTGTGAATTACTTTAGATACAAAGCTGTGTTTGATCTACTCAAACTGTTTACGTTTTCTTTTTGCAGACACCGGGGACATTGCAGAGTGATGATGCTGAACCTTCTATAAGTAGTGGACAGGGAGCTATCCAAGGAGAGATTCCAGCCATCCTCTAAACAACTGTCTCAGCAGCCAACACTGCTCAAGAAGAACAAGGTGAGAAGGAGCTGTTTGAGGAAGAGATGAAAGACCTTGATGTGAAGGAGAGGGACATTGTTGCTGCCATATGAAATATCTCAAAGATGATCACTTTATGGCTATGCAGCAGTCTTCCTCCAAAATCAGTTCTAAGGATTGCCAGTCCCCAGCCTTTAACTAAGTAACCACAGTTATTTGTACCACCTATGCAGGACTCACATTTTCACGGCCCTCACCTAATGGGGTACCTCTGTACACTCTCTCCTCCATGAAAGTGCATCTCTGTTCTTCTCTCATTCATTTTAGGGAGAGAAACTCTTGGGGGGGCAGCTTTTCTCAATTAATCGGTCTCCCTCCCCCACAACCACCCAAAAGGCACCTATCTTCATAATAATCAACCTGCTGGCCCCGTGAGATGGCTACACCTGTGGAGAGGGGTGGGGTGGGTGGCATGGTGTAATCCTCCTTTATGGGACCATTTTTATTCAACAACAGCCTAATATGTTGCAGGATATTAATGCAATAGGTGTTACTCTCCATGAGATAACTGTCTCCCTTAAAGGGTTCCCTCAGATGATTGACAGGCAGACCCATGCCTTGGATAATGTTGCAAAATGTTACCAAGACATAGCAAAGAAGCACTCTAGACTTCTTCGAAGTTTGAGAGAAGAGAGAGCACAGCAACATGCCTTGGCCGTATAGATGATGGTGGCAATAAGCAAAACATGCCACTGTCATTCATCATGGCCAGAATCATGGACGTCAATTAGGGGTCACCAGAGGTCCCACCTGCGCCACTGCGACCTCTGGTAGAGTTCTTGCGACCCCTAGGGTCGGATCTGTTATCTCTGCGACCTCTATGGTCGGATGTGATATATTTAAGGAAAAATCAGTGATAGTGTGAGGACTGGCGCTTTGTCAGTATTCAGCATTTTGCACCAACGAGCATGATGCTGTCAGTCAGCCTCACTGTCTCCTAACAGTGTAGACAAGGCTTTTATGTCTGTGGCAGTAGAGCACACGTGTGCTCGCCATCTTGCTTGCCCTCCTCCCCCAGCTCCCCGGCTGCCTGAGTGCCGGTGACCCAGCATCCCTAATCCCAGCCTGACCAGCAGCAGCAGAGAGTCCGGGAGCAGAACCCGAGGTTAGGGCACGATGCAGCTGCCGCTGGCAGGGTACCACTGATGATGTGAAGTGCTCCAAGGGCTGAGACCACGCTATGTAAAATTGGAAATAAAACGTTAAAGTCGGTACAGCATTGGAAGAGGATTGTAGAGTCCATGGGTGGCAACTAGCATGAGGAAAATTGCACAGCTCTCCAGTGTGTGTTTGTGTATCTCTGCAGAGCAGACATTGTTATGTCCTGCTGCCTTTGATGGTGTTAAAGCCCAGCCACACCATCCCCTCGGAGCTGTCGCTATGCTCGGGTGGAGGTCACACTGCCCTGTGATGGATGGCTGTCTCCTGAGGACCACATAAGCATGGTCATTCTATCATCATTGCTAGCCATCACACGCATTCGAAACCTCACATTGGCACATGCTACTGTTTTTAGTATTGACACAAAGATTGCTCATACAAAATTGGCGTAGTTGTTTAACAAATGTCCAGGCTTCAATGGAAGGTTGTTGATATTGTTTGGAGTTTATGTATAACCTATAATTCATTCAGTGATTGTTTTCCTTTACCTTCATATTCTTCTCTTCTTTCCCCTCTTTCTAAAATATTCTGTTCCAATCTGTCTTTTCATTTATTGTCCTACAATTAATTTTCTTTCTTCGTCTCGGCTCCTCCAGCCTCTGGCTGGCCTAACTCCCCTTCTTGCTAATATTCTTTCCATCTCTCCCTTCCCAGTTAGCTTATATTCTGTCTTCGGACTGCTCCCTTCTTACCTTTCTCCCTCTTTCCATCCTTACTTCCTCTATTTCCCTTACTCTACGGACTTTTGCTCAGTCCTTTGTATCTTTATGCTCCCTTTTTCTTAATATCTTCACTCACCTCATCGCCTTTCCCTCTCTCTCTCCCTCTCTTACTCTTTCCCTCCTGGTCTTACACAGTCACTCTTGGACACACACACTCCTCTCTTACTCACTTCCCTCTCTTCTCAAAGATTATTAGGATATTATGCTGGGGGTACAGGGTTGCTCATTGCCATTGCACACTGTCCTGGGCCCGTAAGGCTGTATCTGGGCCTTTAATGCTGTGCACGCGCATACAAGGTTATCTCTAGAGATATAAATCCTTACGTGTTCACATGAGGCTGGTCTGGGCATTAAATGCTAAATGTGGGTATGTAAAGCTAAACATGGGCTTGTGAGGCGTTACTGTGCATGTGATGTTAGATTTGAGGATATAAAGCTATACATGGGCACATGAGGCTGTACTGGACATGTGAGGCTATATCTGAGGATGTAAAGTTTTACATGTGCATTCAAGGCTATATCTAGAAATGAAAAGCTTTATGTGTGTACATGGGGCAACAACTAAGGATGTAAAGCTATACATGGGCACGTTAGGCTATTTCTGGGCATGTAAAGTCACACATTGGCATATGAGGCCTTTATAGGATTGTAGAAAATAGAAACCTTCTCAGGAGTCCCACTGATACTTGGCCCTTTTAGAAGAAATTGGCACAGAAGCTGAAATATAAAAAGAACAACTTTATTAACCTCAAATGAGGGAGAGTACGTCACACAGAAGCCTTAGCAACTGAATGAGGCAGTCTAAGGAGTACAGAAAACAGAGGCCTTATATATGCTTAGGGTTACAAAGTCAGCATAAGACCAAGGGGCAGTCCTGGCACATGTAAGCATGCAAAATGACTAATATGGGGATGCAAGATCTGCTTGCTTAAAAAAGTGGTAGGAGCTAACAGTTGCTAATTCTGGTGAACACATCCTGACATTTACAGACTAGAAACGGTTGCAAGGACATCTGCAAGCTCAACTGAGCATGTGCGAAGGTGGAAGATGCTAAATATACTTTGTTTCTAGGCAGATTACAAGAGCAGTCAACACTGAGGGAGGACAGAGCACATGGCGAGCACGTGGCAGCACATGGCAAACAAGATGGCTGCCAGAAATACAAAATGGCTTTCAGCTCATGCTAACAAATCCCTCCAATATTTAACAAATGGTCCTTTTAGCATGAGCTAAAGACATTCCTATGATCCAGTAGGAACATAGAAAGTATTTGCACATTAATTTTCATAAATTTATCAATATCCTAATTCATTGCTAGGTGGGCATTTTCCATTCTAAACATTTCATTAAGTGGGTATATATAAAGTGTAAGCACAAATACAAAGGGAACGAAGCATTAGGTCATAATTAACATACAGACAGTAGGAGAAAGTAGTGACCACTATCACAAACAGAATTATCATTTTTCCTAGTCCTAAGCAAAAGCAAATCCTAAAATCATCTAGTAAACATTTTCAGGGCTCCTATGCATTTCAGTGACTAATCATTTTAATTTCAGAATAGCCAACAACACATATCTAATAAAAACACTTTCCAATTGACTTTTACATTTTCCTTTTATGAGGGCTAGAACATCAGTCATATCTGGGGCCTTGGAGGACCACACAGGGCCATAGGAATTAGGACGAAGAGCTGCAAAGGGCTGCTCCCCCTTAGAAATGGGATGACTAAAGGGGTACATTATTGACAAGAAAAAGAAGTCCTTGGGTAAATTGAAGCCGCTGTACAACCAAGCCAGAGGGGCGTCTTCTCCCTGTGTCCGTTTGAGCCTCACAGGCAGGCTCTTGTTGTTTCCACGGTGGAGCTGCACAACTCGCAACTCAAGAATCACAGCCCAGTTTCAAGGCAAAAGTCTCTTCTTTCAGGATAGGGCAGCCACCCAAAAGGCAAATGCTCTCAACGATCCTGTCCAGTGTCTCAGGCAGTGCGCCAGTTTTCTTTACTTCAATCTAACAAGCACCAGAGACACAGCTCCTGTACCCTAAACTCAAGTCCTTCCCTAACTCCTGTATTGCTCTGCTGGCGCACTGCTCATTCGTTGGGGCTACACATTGCAGCCAGTGTACCCAGGTATCTCTTGACCAACAAACAAAGGAGCAAACTTGCGTTCACTTTAGGACCATGATTCAGAGGCCTGATGCTAGGATCTCTGAAGCAACCCTTGTTTCAAAAGGGGTCACCTCAAGCAAAGCCTCCTTGCCATTCTGGTCGGTCTGTGACTCTCAGCTGGGCATGATCCACAATTTTTCCTTTCTGATTTGTGACCCCCTACTTTCGCCCAAGACAGTGGCAGGGGTACATATTTCATTTCAGGGCTTCCGCCTTCACTTAGGTCCTAGTTGCCAGCCATGCTTGTGCTGGTTACCTTCACTTTGGCTTCAAGCTGGACTGGTGCTGACGCTGACTCCCCAGGCTGAATCTGATGTCCGGGTCCTGCTGGCAATGGTTGTAAAGGCAGCAAATATCTATTGGTGGACAGAACAAAAAGGTCTTTAGACAAGGCACAGAAACAGTCTATCAACAGAGAGGATAGTCTCAAAATACTTCCTGGTCTTGGGACGCCCCATATATTAGCAAAGCACCCAAGAACCACTTTTATCTATCTATGTGAGAGTAAAAAAAACAACAGCCTGGACCTGTTGGCAAGTATAAAAGGAACTCTTTGGCAAGAGTAATACATCACCCAATCCCAAGCAGCCAACAAAGTCTGTATTCATTTACTAAATTTTGAGGAAAAGAGAAAAACAGCACAGACATACCCTAAATCCTTACATTGGTGTATTCCTGTGTACTAATCTGCTCATGGTATAGGAGCAGCAGAAACATCTAAAACTGCTAATTCAACAGGAGTTTCTTATCTATAAAACAACATTTCCTTCAAAATAATTTTTTTGCTAGGGATCACATGGGCATCTTCCCTGCGTTCTACTTTTCATGATCCAAACTATGCAACATCAGCTCTAATAAGGACTGTCAGTTTATTTACACTGACTAGCTAATAAAAAACTAGCAATGCCCTTGCAAAACTGTGTAGCATGTAATGACATACAATAATGGTGTTATCACCTTAGAATTTTAGAACAAAAACTACCCACATCTAGCTCCCCTTAAAGGTCAAATAAGGGAACAACAATCTAGACTACTGATCCTGTCATAATTTCATCAAACAGGATGGGCAGTAACATAACATATATATTTAATCATTTTATTAATGCTAACAATGTTTAAAACAGTATTACTGAATAGCCAATTAAGTGTCTCATTGCTATTTCACGGTCAATTTTGACAGGCTAAAAAAAATTTTGAGAAAAGGAGAGAGCAACATACATATTACCTAGCCTTAATTTGTAGAGGAACTAGCCTCCTTACCCCATTTTGACAGTAGGAAACCTGAAACAGGTTTCACTTCTGTCAACACTATCAACCCCTATTTGTAGCAACTGGCCATAAACAAAGTTATAGGAGGTACATAGCACTTTTGTGGAGAACTAAAAAAAATGAATACCCAAACTCCAATCCTTTTAGCAAATGTACAAATGAAACATGAGGGCGAATTAATTCAAACGAAATCCCATTGGCTCAGCCCTAGTAAGCACCAAACTAAAAGCATTAATGCTGTATATATGGCCAAGCTCACATATACAATTGTATTGTGGTATATTCATATGAGGGCATAAATACTTGCTTTTGCCAACAAAAAATAAACACAACTCCTCCTTCTATCCCTGCGCTGCTATCTTGTCTTTCAAAAAGTTTCAGATGTCAAAATGTCAAAGCAGACCTTGCTCTGGTAGCCCTGCCAGGCTTCTAAATATAGAACTGACTTTTAACTCTTCCCAGCTGTCCTATTCTGTGTGCAAATGTTCCATGCAGCTTTTCCTATTCAAAGTCACCCTGAAAACAGAAAGCTGACCCATTCCCCTGTTTGTCAGTTTAATAACTTCTGCTGTTTTTTTATACATATTTTCAATTGTAAGCAGTGTGCAGTAGACTTGTCTAACAATATAGAAGTCAGCTATTTGTATTATACCTAAATGTATGCATTTACTGAAGCCTAAGGCACTTTAAAAACTGCTTTGAATGGAAGAAATGCTGTTTAAATAGTGAATTTTGCCCAATTTTGACTTTGATATTTGGGGCACTTAAAAATGAATATCCTATAATTTCTTTGCATAATAGTTATCCTCAGAATGTTCTCTACAAATCACAGAGATTTGGGCATCAGAAATATCATTTATACCCTTTATAAAAATTAGTTTTTTACTCCTGCGCAGAGTGAAATTTCATATGGAAATATCCTCATTATGCGGTACAACACAACTTAAATTTAATTTAATGCTAGGAGGTCACAGTATGAGTATTAAGCTTTATAAATATAAAAAACGAATTTAAAAGCAGTTATAATTTTAATCATTTTTTAATAATATTTTTTTTTTATAAACCCATCATTTTGATAATTCCGCATAGAAAAAGCAAGCTGCATCCCTTGCCTATCATATTTAGACACATTCATTCATAAGCCCAAGCGCAGAAGCCTAATTTGAAACATGAAACTTTTTGCGCCACTTTTTTTTAAAAGGACAATTATTTAACATCGGAACCACGAATATGCTTATAAAAAGGCATTAGAAAAGAAAATCCATACTTTAAATGTTTTCCTGTTATCCAAAATAATTAACCTGATTTTTGTAACTTTTTAAAACAGCAGTCTGAAATGCAGGATTTTACACCATGTTTCTACTTAGCTGAGTCAACAGCCCTGTCTCTCTGTGGCCTACAATCAAAACAACAGCTGCTGCTCAGCAGTTAAAACACAGCTGTTGTGACAGTCTATTTAAAACTGAGGCATTTCAATGCATGTTCTATAATATGTGTTTTAGTTCAACAATGTCCAATTTACTCAGATGATGTGTTTGCCTGTTTATATCTAACACAACGTATCTAAGTAAAATGTTGTAACATTTTATAATTATTTATTTATTGCAAAAACACACAATTTCGGGGTTTTTTAGGCCCATTTTATTCCTATTCAATGTGAATTCTAATTGTATCTTTTAAGCATTGGCATTTAGGGGGGTGGGAGCGCACCAGACACGCCCCAACGTAATTACCTCTTGCATGATGGTTCACATAGTTCATGATTTCTCGCTCAATTCAATTCAATTCAAAGTGTTCATAGCCAGTGCTGTATTATTAGTTTCAATTCGTATCCCTAGACACGTGTTTCATGATTCCTCGATCGTCAGTAGGGAAAAAAGCAAAGTTCATAGGTTGCAGGGCGTGCTGCCTCATCTCTCAGGACCAGTTCCACTCACAGCATGAAGGCGCAGGCTCCCGAGCTCGTCAGCTTGGCGGCTCGAGAGAGCCAATCTTTGTACTCTTAGGGGGGTGGGAGCGCACCAGACACACCCCAACGTAATTACCTCTTTCATGATGGCTCACATAGTTCATGATTTCACGCTGAATTCAATTCAAAGTGTTCATAGCCAGTGCTGTATTATTAGTTTCAATTCGTATCCCTAGACACGTGTTTCATGATTCCTCAATCGTCAGTAGGGAAAAAAGCAAAGTTCACAGGTTGCAGGGCGTGCTGCCTCATCTCTCAGGACCAGTTCCACTCACAGCATGAAGGCGCAGGCTCCCGAGCTCGTCAGCTTGGCGGCTCGAGAGAGCCAATCTTTGTACTCTTAGGGGGGTGGGAGCGCACCAGACACGCCCCAACGTAATTACCTCTTGCATGATGGTTCACATAGTTCATGATTTCACGCTCAATTCAATTCAAAGTGTTCATAGCCAGTGCTGTATTATTAGTTTCAGTTCGTATCCCTAGACACGTGCTTCATCATTCCTCAATCGTCAGTAGGGAAAAAAGCAAAGTTCATAGGTTGCAGAGCGTGCTGCCTCATCTCTCAGGACCAGTTCCACTCACAGCATGAAGGCGCAGGCTCCCGAGCTTGTCAGCTCAGCGGCTCGAGAGAGCCAATCTTTGTACTCTTAGGGGGGTGGGAGCGCACCAGACACGCCCCAACTTAATTACCTCTTGCATGATGGTTCACATAGTTCATGATTTCACGCTCAATTCAATTCAAAGTGTTCATAGCCAGTGCTGTATTATTAGTTTCAATTCGTATCCCTAGACACGTGTTTCATGATTCCTCAATCGTCAGTAGGGAAAAAAGCAAAGTTCACAGGTTGCAGGGCGTGCTGCCTCATCTCTCAGGACCCGTTCCACTCACAGCATGAAGGCGCAGGCTCCCGAGCTCGTCAACTCGGCGGCTCGAGAGAGCCAATCTTTGTACTCTTAGGGGGGTGGGAGCGCACCAGACACGCCCCAACGTAATTACCTCTTGCATGATGGTTCACATAGTTCATGATTTCTCGCTCAATTCAATTCAAAGTGTTCATAGCCAGTGCTGTATTATTAGTTTCAATTCGTATCCCTAGACACGTGTTTCATGATTCCTCAATCGTCAGTAGGGAAAAAAGCAAAGTTCATAGGTTGCAGGGCATGCTGCCTCATCTCTCAGGACCAGTTCCACTCACAGCATGAAGGGGCAGGCTCCCGAGCTCGGCAGCTCACAAGAATTTCATACTTTTAGGGAGGTGGGAGCGCACCAGACACACCCCAACGTAATTACCTCTTGCATGATGGTTAATGTAGTTCATTATTTCTCGCTCAATTCAATTCAAAGTGTTCATAGCCAGTGCTGTATTATAAGTTTCAATTCGTATCCCTAGACACGTGTTTCATGATTCCTCAATCGTCAGTAGGGAAAAAAAGCAAAGTTCATAGGTTGCAGGGCGTGCTGCCTCATCTCTCAGGACCAGTTCCACTCACAGCATGAAGGGGCAGGCTCCCGAGCTCGTTAGCTCACAAGAATTTCATACTTTTAGGGGGGTGGGAGCGCACCAGACACGCCCCAACGTAATTACCTCTTGCATGATGGTTCATGTAGTTCATTATTTCTCGCTCAATTCAATTCAAAGTGTTCATAGCCAGTGCTGTATTATTAGTTTCAATTCGTATCCCTAGACACGTGTTTCATGATTCCTCAATCGTCAGTAGGGAAAAAAGCAAAGATCATAGGTTGCAGGGCGTGCTGCCTCATCTCTCAGGACCAGTTCCACTCACAGCATGAAGGGGCAGGCTCCCGAGCTCGTCAGCTCACAAGAATTTCATACTTTTAGGGGGGTGGGAGCGCACCAGACACGCCCCAACGTAATTACCTCTTGCATGATGGTTCATGTAGTTCATTATTTCTCGCTCAATCCAATTCGAAGTGTTCATAGCCAGTGCTGTATTATTAGTTTCAATTCGTATCCCTAGACACGTGTTTCATGATTCCTCAATCAACAGTAGGGAAAAAAGCAAAGTTCATAGGTTGCAGGGCGTGCTGCCTCATCTCTCAGGACCAATTCCACTCACAGCATGAAGGGGCAGGCTCCCGAGCTTGTCAGTTCACAAGAATTTCACACTTTTAGGGGGGTGGGAGCGCACCAGACACGCCCCAACGTAATTACCTCTTGCATGATGGTTCATGTAGTTCATTATTTCTCGCTCAATTCAATTCAAAGTGTTCATAGCCAGTGCTGTATTATTATTTTCAATTCGTATCCCTAGACACGTGTTTCATGATTCCTCAATCATCAGTAGGGAAAAAAGCAAAGTTCATAGGTTGGAGGACGTGCTGCCTCATCTCTCAGGACCAGTTCCACTCACAGCATGAAGGAGCAGGCTCCCGAGCTCGTCAGCTCACAAGAATTTCATACTTTTAGGGGGGTGGGAGCGCACCAAACACACCCCAACGTAATTACCTCTTGCATGATGGTTCATGTAGTTCATTATTTCTCGCTCAATTCAATTCAAAGTGTTCATAGCCAGTGCTGTATTATTAGTTTCAATTCGTATCCCTAGACACGTGTTTCATGATTCCTCAATCGTCAGTAGGGAAAAAAGCAAAGTTCATAGGTTGCAGGGCGTGCTGCCTCATCTCTCAGGACCAGTTCCACTCACAGCATGAAGGGGCAGGCTCCCGAGCTCGTCAGCTCACAAGAATTTCATACTTTTAGGGGGGTGGGAGCGCACCAGACACGCCCCAACGTAATTACCTCTTGCATGATGGTTCATGTAGTTCATTATTTCTCGCTCAATTCAATTCAAAGTGTTCATAGCCAGTGCTGTATTATTAGTTTCAATTCGTATCCCTAGACACGTGTTTCATGATTCCTCAATCGTCAGTAGGGAAAAAAGCAAAGTTCATAGGTTGCAGGGCGTGCTGCCTCATCTCTCAGGACCAGTTCCACTCACAGCATGAAGGGGCAGGCTCCCGAGCTCGTCAGCTCACAAGAATTTCATACTTTTAGGGGGGTGGGAGCGCACCAGACACGCCCCAACGTAATTACCTCTTGCATGATGGTTCATGTAGTTCATTATTTCTCGCTCAATTCAATTCAAAGTGTTCATAGCCAGTGTTGTATTATTAGTTTCAATTCGTATCCCTAGACACGTGTTTCATGATTCCTCAATCGTCAGTAGGGAAAAAAGCAAAGCTCATAGGTTGCAGGGCGTGCTGCCTCATCTCTCAGGACCAGTTCCACTCACAGCATGAAGGGGCAGGCTCCCGAGCTCGTCAGCTCACAAGAATTTCATACTTTTAGGGGGGTGGGAGAGCACCAGACACGCCCCAACGTAATTACCTCTTGCATGATGGTTCATGTAGTTCATGTAGTTCATTATTTCTCGCTCAATTCAATTCAAAGTGTTCATAGCCAGTGCTGTATTATTAGTTTCAATTCGTATCCCTAGACACGTGTTTCATAATTCCTCAATCGTCAGTAGGGAAAAAAGCAAAGTTCATAGGTTGCAGGGCGTGCTGCCTCATCTCTCAGGACCAGTTCCACTCACAGCATGAAGGGGCAGGCTCCCGAGCTCGTCAGCTCACAAGAATTTCATACTTTTAGGGGGGTGGGAGCGCACCAGACACGCCCCAACGTAATTACCTCTTGCATGATGGTTCATGTAGTTCATTATTTCTCGCTCAATTCAATTCAAAGTGTTCATAGCCAGTGCTGTATTATTAGTTTCAATTCGTATCCCTAGACACGTGTTTCATGATTCCTCAATCGTCAGTAGGGAAAAAAGCAAAGTTCATAGGTTGCAGGGCATGCTGCCTCATCTCTCAGGACCAGTTCCACTCACAGCATGAAGGGGCAGGCTCCCGAGCTCGTCAGCTCACAAGAATTTCATAATTTTAGGGGGGTGGGAGCGTACCAGACACGCCCCAACGTAATTACCTCTTGCATGATGGTTCATGTAGTTCATTATTTCTCGCTCGATTCAATTCAAAGTGTTCATAGCCAGTGCTGTATTATTAGTTTTAATTCGTATCCCTAGACACGTGTTTCATGATTCCTCAATCGTCAGTAGGGAAAAAAGCAAAGTTCATAGGTTGCAGGGCGTGCTGCCTCATCTCTCAGGACCAATTCCACTCACAGCATGAAGGGGCAGGCTCCCGAGCTTGTCAGTTCACAAGAATTTCACACTTTTAGGGGGGTGGGAGCGCACCAGACACGCCCCAACGTAATTACCTCTTGCATGATGGTTCATGTAGTTCATTATTTCTCGCTCAATTCAATTCAAAGTGTTCATAGCCAGTGCTGTATTATTATTTTCAATTCGTATCCCTAGACACGTGTTTCATGATTCCTCAATCATCAGTAGGGAAAAAAGCAAAGTTCATAGGTTGGAGGACGTGCTGCCTCATCTCTCAGGACCAGTTCCACTCACAGCATGAAGGAGCAGGCTCCCGAGCTCGTCAGCTCACAAGAATTTCATACTTTTAGGGGGGTGGGAGCGCACCAAACACACCCCAACGTAATTACCTCTTGCATGATGGTTCATGTAGTTCATTATTTCTCGCTCAATTCAATTCAAAGTGTTCATAGCCAGTGCTGTATTATTAGTTTCAATTCGTATCCCTAGACACGTGTTTCATGATTCCTCAATCGTCAGTAGGGAAAAAAGCAAAGTTCATAGGTTGCAGGGCGTGCTGCCTCATCTCTCAGGACCAGTTCCACTCACAGCATGAAGGGGCAGGCTCCCGAGCTCGTCAGCTCACAAGAATTTCATACTTTTAGGGGGGTGGGAGCGCACCAGACACGCCCCAACGTAATTACCTCTTGCATGATGGTTCATGTAGTTCATTATTTCTCGCTCAATTCAATTCAAAGTGTTCATAGCCAGTGCTGTATTATTAGTTTCAATTCGTATCCCTAGACACGTGTTTCATGATTCCTCAATCGTCAGTAGGGAAAAAAGCAAAGTTCATAGGTTGCAGGGCGTGCTGCCTCATCTCTCAGGACCAGTTCCACTCACAGCATGAAGGGGCAGGCTCCCGAGCTCGTCAGCTCACAAGAATTTCATACTTTTAGGGGGGTGGGAGGGCACCAGACACGCCCCAACGTAATTACCTCTTGCATGATGGTTCATGTAGTTCATTATTTCTCGCTCAATTCAATTCAAAGTGTTCATAGCCAGTGCTGTATTATTAGTTTCAATTCGTATCCCTAGACACGTGTTTCATGATTCCTCAATCGTCAGTAGGGAAAAAAGCAAAGTTCATAGGTTGCAGGGCGTGCTGCCTCATCTCTCAGGACCAGTTCCACTCACAGCATGAAGGGGCAGGCTCCCGAGCTCGTCAGCTCACAAGAATTTCATACTTTTAGGGGGGTGGGAGCGCACCAGACACGCCCCAACGTAATTACCTCTTGCATGATGGTTCATGTAGTTCATTATTTCTCGCTCAATTCAATTCAAAGTGTTCATAGCCAGTGCTGTATTATTAGTTTCAATTCGTATCCCTAGACACGTGTTTCATAATTCCTCAATCGTCAGTAGGGAAAAAAGCAAAGTTCATAGGTTGCAGGGCGTGCTGCCTCATCTCTCAGGACCAGTTCCACTCACAGCATGAAGGGGCAGGCTCCCGAGCTCGTCAGCTCACAAGAATTTCATACTTTTAGGGGGGTGGGAGCGCACCAGACACGCCCCAACGTAATTACCTCTTGCATGATGGTTCATGTAGTTCATTATTTCTCGCTCAATTCAATTCAAAGTGTTCATAGCCAGTGCTGTATTATTAGTTTCAATTCGTATCCCTAGACACGTGTTTCATGATTCCTCAATCGTCAGTAGGGAAAAAAGCAAAGTTCATAGGTTGCAGGGCATGCTGCCTCATCTCTCAGGACCAGTTCCACTCACAGCATGAAGGGGCAGGCTCCCGAGCTCGTCAGCTCACAAGAATTTCATAATTTTAGGGGGGTGGGAGCGTACCAGACACGCCCCAACGTAATTACCTCTTGCATGATGGTTCATGTAGTTCATTATTTCTCGCTCGATTCAATTCAAAGTGTTCATAGCCAGTGCTGTATTATTAGTTTTAATTCGTATCCCTAGACACGTGTTTCATGATTCCTCAATCGTCAGTAGGGAAAAAAGCAAAGTTCATAGGTTGGAGGGCATGCTGCCTCATCTCTCAGGACCAGTTCCACTCACAGCATGAAGGGGCAGGCTCCCGAGCTCGTCAGCTCACAAGAATTTCATACTTTTAGGGGGGTGGGAGCGCACCAGACACGCCCCAACGTAATTACCTCTTGGATGATGGTTCATGTAGTTCATTATTTCTCGCTCAATTCAATTCAAAGTGTTCATAGCCAGTGCTGTATTATTAGTTTCAATTCGTATCCCTACACACGTGTTTCATGATTCCTCAATCGTCAGTAGAGAAAAAAGCAAAGTTCTTAGGTTGCAGGGCGTGCTGCCTCATCTCTCAGGACCAGTGCCACTCACAGCATGAAGGCGTAGGCTCCCGAGCTCGTCAGCCCACAGACTGTTCTTAAAAAAAAAACATTTGTAAATACTAGTTGTAAGTCATATTTACAAGAAGCGCTTCTCAATAGTATTTCAAAAGACTGCAAAAAAAAAGCCTAACAAACTGTTGTATTTCTAAGAAGCCAAAATACACTCAATTCACTAGCTTAGGGTGGCAGAACACAAAAAAATCACTCTGCATATCTCCATTTATAAACGTGCACAGAAAAGGATCCTTGTTTGTATTATGTCCATACTTGAATTCCATGGGGATACAGAATCACCAAGGAAGAAATATGTTGTTATACCTAAACCTATCTAGCTATTCCCTCAGGGGAGCCGGCTAATTCACTTCACATCTCACTATGGTACCTCCAAAAAGCAACACATCCTTCGATGTGTGCTTGAAACAGGCATGCCAAAAATAGTGCAAAATATGCAGTATTATAATCAAAGTAGCGCTTAAGGTACTCTTCGTACATTGCGCCATTCAAACAAATTCAAATAGAGAAAAATCTCCTCATTACCTGCCTACATAAATTGCAAATTACATATTACATACATACTAATCAAAAGTTGGCCAACGCAAATCTAAGCCACAATAAGTGTTACTAAACTACCTTACCAATCCAAGGCATCAAAACCAACAGCAAGTGCCGCAGAACGACTCTTACCAAACAAATGGTTGTCCAAATTCTAACTGCCAAGTTCTGAATGACCTAACGGTCTTTTTTAGAATACTCATGCCAAAAAGGTTCTCAGTCAGGAGTGACATCATGTGGAGGACCAAAATCAGGAAGATCAGAAATATACTGGGCTGCAGGGACAGAGAATCCCCAGAATCTCCGTGCACAGAGTACTTCCTTAGTAGAGTCCTGTCCTGTCCTCCACAGTAAATTTCTGTCTCCTGACAAGATCACTCCTTAGATAGCCACTTCTCTAATGAGCCCCACAATGGGCGCCATTTGTAGAAAATAGAAACCTTCTCAAGGGTCCCACTGATACTTGGTCCTTTTAAACCAACAAAGAAGAAATTGGCACAGAAGCTGAAATATAAAAAGAACATCTTTATTAACCTCAAATGGGGGAGACTACGTCACACAGAAGCCTTAGCAACTGAATGAGGCAGTCTAAGGAGTACAGAATACAGAGGCCTTATATATGCTTAGGGTTTCATAGTCAGCATAAGACCAAGGGGCAGTCCTGGCACATGTAAGCATGCAAAATAGCTAATATGGGCTTGCAAGATCTGCTTGCTTAACAAAGTGGGAGGAGCTAGCAGTTGCTTATTCTGGTGAACACATCCTGACATTTACAGACTAGAAACAGTTGCAAGGACATCTGCAAGCTCAACTGAGCATGTGCGAAGGTGAAAGATGCTAAATATCGTTCGTTTCTAGGCAGATTACAAGAGCAGGCAACACTGAGGGAGGACAGAGCACATGGCGAGCATGTGGCAACATATGGCAAATAAGATGGCTGTCAGAAATACAAAATGGCTTTCAGCTCATGCTAACAAATCCCTCCAATATTTAACAGAATGAGTGACTATAGAAGAAGGACTGCAATTTTACACCAGCCAAGGACACAGTTATGTATATACATATATGCATATACACACAGACACATACAACAGTTAGCACCTCTGTTCAGTTTGCACATGTCTATTGCAATTCTCTGGCATGCTCAATGTCAACACTGTGCCATCCACAGTGTCACTCAGGGCAAAGAGAACAATTCCTCCATACACATCAATTATAGAAATTCAAAGAACAGAGCACAGAACAACAAAAAGTTACAACTGACTATCAATAGTCAGTAATTTATTTAATTACAAAATGAACTGTAAATATAACAATCAGTATGTCAAGACCC